>NW_020257641.1:4173245-4515464 GCF_003255815.1 Theropithecus gelada | reverse complement strand
CAAAAAAAAAAAAAAAAAAAAAAAAAAAAAAAAAAAAAAAAAAAAAAAAAAAAAGGGGTGTTTATAAGCTCGATATAAGATACCTTTTGGAACATGGGTTCAATATGAGTTGTCGAATTTGTCAGCCAGCTCTAAGACTACTGAAATGCAGTCAGGATGATCTAGTTCTAGCTCTGGGTCTGTCACTAACTACGAGTGTGAGACCTTAACAGATCTGGCCTTCAGTTTTTCACCATAAAATAAGGGCAGTGGATTAAATGATCTCTAAGTTACCTTCTAGATCTAACTTTTCATGATTCCAAGGCAGAATTTGAGGCTCTGCCAAGAAATTCCTTGGCTCTGAAGTTTCTCTCTTGTAACAGTTCCACTAAGCTAGTTGGTTCAATACTGGACATCCCCAGGCAACTTTTAGGGAGGCTGTTTTCCATGTGCCCAAGTTGAAGGTGTGGAGTCCAATTACCCCATCTGCCATTAGGCAAAGTCCTGGCAGCTCATCTAGATATACACTAGTTATAGGTTAGCATTGTCTTTGTAACTTACACAGGCGGTTACCTGATAAATCCCTTGAAGTGGTTGATAGTCTCTTTACAATAACATTTTTCTACTTTTCCCGTTTTGCATTAATAGTAATCTAATTTGTTTTCTGAGGTATGGTACAAATACTCTTTGTTTATATTGCAATATTATGTTATCAATGGACAAAGAGGGCCCATTGATAAGAAAGGTATGATTTTGCTTTTTGAATTTATATAAATGTAACATACTAAGTTCAGTGGGAGTAAGAAGTGTCAGCTTCTAGTCAAATCTGTTCATTTCAAGAGGTGGCAACTAACTACCTGCTGCAGTCAGGAATTACAGGTTAAAAGCAACCAACGTTAATTTAATTCATGCGGTGTTTGAATACAAAATAAAGGAGATGGGCAAGCGGGGAAGTTTAAATATTACACAGTTAATAGCAGGAAGGATACCCAATCCCAGATGACTCAGAATGCCAATGCAGTGTGGTCATGATGTAGAGAAATACACTCCATGAGTGAGGGCAGAGCTGGGGAAGTTATGTAGCTATATTATGAACCAGCAAAGGCAAATTTTGGAAAGTGATAGAATCAAATACATTTGAGGATTCGTAACTATGAACAGACTAATGAGAAACTATGCTCAATGTTGTATACACTATATTTAAAAATTAGAGGAAACAATAGGAAAACTAGAAATCCTGGCATAAATATAAGTAGATTATCTGAAGAGATGAAAAAAGACTCAAGTTACTGCAAACAGCAGAAGACAAGAGAATTTCACCCGCAATAGGAAACTCTAAATAAATAATACTAGCTAGGAAATATGGCAAATACAAATCTTGAAATAATTTTAAAATGTGTTGACTTTTTTTTTTTAAGACAAAGGGTCTCACTATGTTACCCAGACTGGATTCAAACTGCTAGGCTCAAGCAGTCCTCCTGACTCAGTCTTCCAAGTAGTTAGGACTACAGGCACACACCACCTTCCTGGCAAAATTTGTTGATTTCTTAATGCATCATCTAACTTTTTAAACTGCAGGCTGACAGTCACAGACTCCACCTTCGTTTCAAGTACTGCATGATATAACTAACGTTGCAAAAACAAAAATAGAAGAAACACAGTCATGAAATTGCTGTAGTTGCAGTCCAAGATTCCCATGCATGACAATCAGGCAGTATGCCAACATTTGTAATAAATAGCTGGAATTATCTTATGCCTAATATAAGTGAACAAATACTGACCAGGATCTGTTGTCCTGAGGATTATCCTGCCTCAGCCTCCTGAGTAGCTGGGACTACAGGCGACCGCCACCACACCAGCTAATTTTTGTATTTTTAGTAGAGACAGGGTTTCATCATGTTGGCCCGGCTGGTCTCGAACTCCTGACTGCAGGAGATCTGCCCACCTTGGCCTCCCAAAGGGCTGGGATTACAGACATGAGCCACCACACCCGGCCTCATTTGCACGTTCTGATCTAGCTAATAAACTGTTTCCTCATTTTGCTGTATGAAAGTGACCTTGAAGTGTGTGTGCATGTGATGGTCCACAAAGTCAAAATATGCCCATTTTTGGAGATATTATCTGTGAAGCTCCATATGCCCTTGTTAAAATGGAAAGATGAAGGGGTGCTCAAAACTATAAGAGTAAACAAACCCTGTCCAAATGAGAACTAGTCTAAATCATTATTGTAGTTCTAAGAGTTTGAAATAGGTCATAATTGTGAGTTGCAATGTTTTGTTTATTTGGTTTAGCTCAAGAATGTTGCCTTCATTCCTCCCCAGCTCTCTTTGACTCACCCACACCTGTTAGGCGCTCCCTTTTATGTTCCTATAGCACCCTGCACACATCTCCATCACTGTAGTAACTGTATAGTTTAGTAATAGTTGATTTTTTCCTATGAAACTTCCTTGAGTGTAAAAATTGTGTTTTTTCAGGTATGCATACCCATTATCAGGTAAATTTTTGGTGAAAGAGAGGCTAACAGACGGCATACAAATGAAAGAAAATTGCCCCTCATTTGGTTTTGAATGCCTCCAAATGGTTCTCTGCATTTGGATGGGTTGATTGAGCCACTGGCACAAGAGCCCATTTGCAAACTGGCATGGACCAGTGTTGCTTGAGAAATCTCAACGAGGGCAATTCAAAAGGCAATCTCCAAACTCTGTGTCAGGTTACTTACTTTTTGCTATTTGCCCTGGGTCCTTACTAGGTGTAAGAAGAGTCTTCAAAATGCCTGAGCAGGTGCAGATTATAACACACTGGGCAACAGTTAATGTTCAAATGGCTATTCGATCACTTGTTTTACATAAACACTGTCCATAGAACTGCCTGTATTTGTCACGCTTCTCACAAGAACCCTTTCAAACTGCCTTCCTTACTGAGAAGTGGGTTTTCTTTTTTTTTTTTTTTTTGAGACGGAGTCTTGCTGTGTCTCCCAGGCTGCAGTGTAGTGGCGCGATCTCGGCTCACTGCAAGCTCCGCCTCCCGGGTTCACGCCATTCTCCCGCCTCAGCCTCCGAGTAGCTGGGACTACAGGCGCCTGCCACCACGCCCGGCTAGTTTTTTGTATTTTTAGTAGAGACGGGGTTTCACCATGTTAGCCAGGATGGTCTCGATCTCCTGACCTCGTGATCCACCCACCTCGGCCTCCCAGAGTGCTGGGATTACAGGCTTGAGCCACCGCGCCTGGCCTTTTTTTTTGTTTTTTGAGACGGAGTCTCGCTCTGGCCCCCCGGGCTGGAGTGCAGTGGCCGGATCTCAGCTCACTGCAAGCTCCGCCTCCCGGGTTTACGCCAATTCTCCTGCCTCAGCCTCCCGAGTAGCTGGGACTACAGGCGCCCGCCACCTCGCCCGGCTAGTTTTTTGTATTTTTTAGTAGAGACGGGGTTTCACCGTGTTCACCAGGATGTTCTCGATCTCCTGACCTCGTGATCCGCCCATCTCGGCCTCCCAAAGTGCTGGGATTACAGGCTTGAGCCACCGCGCCCGGCCGAAGTGGGTTTTCTAATGTCAATTTTACTAGTCATGATAACACTGGAAACTAGAACTATCCCCTCCATTAAAACTAAGTAACCTTGGAGCTTGTGACCGGGCTATGTCACTCGTCTGGATCAGGCAGTGAGTTGATAGCTGTGAGGGCACCCCTTACTCTACCATTCTCCAGGAACTGCCACTACAGTGCTTAAAGAGGGGCATAGCAGCAGCATAACACCTTTGCACATGGGGAAACCCATAAGAGTAAACCAAACACCTGTATTTTCTCCTACAGTGGGTGGTACTTGCCAGGTAAGTCAAGTCATCAGAGTAATTGCTCTCCAGGGAGTGGTTATGAAGATGATTTAGCAAACTAGTTTTTAATCTTCTGCTTTCATCATTTACAAGAGACACACCCTGCCTTTGCCCATGTTTCTGTCACACCACTTCTCTAGCAGACACTACCTGTTCCCCAAGTAGTGCAAATCCAGATTCCATGAGTTATGACACAGACGTTGATAGCATGTATGTGCTATTGTCCTTCCTGAATCTTAATTTCTGTAGGCATAAAATATTTTTTCACTTACCATCTAATCTAGATGATTAAGAAGATTAAGTGAAGCTGACTATCTAATTAGTTACATGTAAGTCTTTATTACTAAAGTATTTAGGTTAACCGAGCATGGAAGATGCTGCCAAACTGAATTATAAGAGAAAGAAATCTACCTAACTCAAGTTTAGTGATTCTTCTTTGCTGGGGCATGTGATCAAAAATATGCTATCAAATCCTTTAAGAATAACTTTTAAAATATAAAAATATGCCTTAGTTGGGCATGGTAGTGCAAGCCTGGAATCCCAGCTACTTGGGCGGCTGAGACAGGAGAATTGCTTGAACCTGAGAGATGGGGGTTGCAGTGAGCCAAGATCATGCCATTGCACTCCAACCTGGGTGACAAGAGCAAGACTCCGTCTCAAAAAAAAAAAAAAAAAAAAAAAGAAGTGCCAGCCATAGTGTCTCACGTCTGTAATCTCAGCACTCTGGGAGGCTGAGGTTAGAGGATCCCTTGATCCCAGGAGTTCAAGACCAGCCTGGGCAACATAGCAAGACCTTGTCTCTACTAAAAAGAGAAAAAAAAAATTAAAAAAATATACATACATATGTGTGTGTGTGTGTATATATATATAGAGTGTGTGTGTGTGTGTGTGTGAGACCAAGGGTCTCACTCTGTAGGCGGGAGTGCAGTGGTGCGATCTCGGCTCACTGTAGCCTCTGCCTCCTGGGTTCAAGTGATTCTCCTGCCTCAGCCTCCCGAGTAGCTGGGATTACAAGTACCCATCACCACGCCTGGCTAATCCACCTGCCTTGGTCTCCCAAAGTGCTGGGATTACAGGTGTAAGCCACCGCGCCTGGCCAAAAAATATATGTTTGTAGAATAAAAGAATACAAATGTAAGTTTTAAAATGACCAATAATCTTCCCACCTAGAAATAATAAATTGCTAATATTTTGGTGTATCTGCTTCCAGAAAGTTCTTTATGCCCAAGCTGAATTTGCTATATGAACTGACACCTGGGGCAGGCCTCTGCCAGTTAGTTGCTGAGTAAGACATAATCACAATGCAGACCAAAACCAGTAGGGCTAAAGATATTAACAAAAATAGCATCCTCAAAACTGTGGGAAAAATCAAGAATAGGCATAAAATCATAAAGCTTGCAGGCCTTTAGAGCTACTCATGCAATCTTTTACTCTATGGACAGGACCCTGAGAGGGCATGCTGATTAGCTGAAAAAATAGGCAGAGCCAGAACTAGAATCCAGAAAACAAAGCTTTTGGCCTTGGCTTCCTGCTCTCATGATACTTTTCACTTAGTTTTTATTTTTTTGAGACAGGGTTTCACTCTGTCATCCAGGCTAGAGTGGAATGGTATGTTCATGGCTCACTCCAGCCTTGATCTCCTGGGCTCAAGTGATCCTCCCAGCTCAGCTCCACCAAGTAGCTGGGACTACAGGCATGCACCATTGTGCCGGGCTAATTTTCGTATTTTTTGCAGAGATGGGGTCTTGCCGTATGGGTCAGGCTGGTCCTGAACTCCCGGACTCAATCAATCTGCCTGCCTTGGCCTCCCAAAGTGCTGGGGTTACAGACGTGAGCCACCATACCCAGCCTCATAATACTTTTAATGGACTCTGTTATATACTTTACTGGATTTCATGACTGACAAAGGTTGGCTTTAAAATAAACATTTTTGGTATGAAATGGGAATAACAACACAAGGTCAGCAGTTCCTTTTTAACTCACCCAAATCATTTTTGGTGAAGATCAAGTCCTCTACTTGTTTAGTCAGAGAATGTTAGAATAGCCAAAAGTCCTAGACATAGTATTAGTTTATTCCCCCATTCTACAGATGAGAAAACAGGTGCCAAAGAGGATGCTCAGTTAGTTGGGAGTAGATCCCATCTCCTGATTCCAGGGTTACTTATTTATTTATTTATTTATGTTTGAGACAGAGTCTCCCTCTGTTGCCCAGGCTGGAGTGCAGTGGTGCGATACCTCCACCTCCCGGGTCCACGCAATTCTCCTCTCAGCCTCCTGAGTAGGTGGGACTACAGGCACAAGCCACCATGCCTGGCTAATTTTTGTATTTTTAATAGAGACAGTGATGGATGCAGCTGGAAACCATCATTCTCAGCAAACTATCGCAAGAACAGAAAACCAAACACCTCATGTTCTCACTCATAGGTGGGAACTGAAAAATGAGATCGCTTGGACTTGGGAAGAGTAACATCACACACCGGGGCCTATCATGGGGAGGGGGGAGGGATTGCATTGGGAGTTATACCTGATGTAAATGACGAGTTGATGGGTGCTGACGAGTTGATGGGTGCAGCACACCAACATAGCACAAGTATACATATGTAACAAACCTGCACGTTATGCACATGTACCCTAGAACTTAAAGTATAATAATAATAATTTAAAAAAATAGAGACAGTGGTTCACTATATTGGTAACGCTGGTTTCGAACTCCTGACCTCAGGTGATCTGCCCGCCTCAGCCTCCCAAAGTGCTGGGATTACACGTAGGCTTGAGCCACCGTGCTCAGTCCTGACTCCAAGGTTCTAAGAATGGTATAGAATGTAGTACTCATAATCATCAAAAGACACCTCCCAAAAGATCTTACAGTCAGGACTGATTGATGCCCACTTACTCTGCCTTCTGTTGAACTATTTCAATCGTAATAATGAATCCAGGCAGTGGTCATCGATGACTGCCAACTTCACGAAAAGAGGTACAATTGGAAATTATGTGCCTGATAATCGATGTATAAATAGTTTTGCTGCTTTCAGCTCTCAGCTCGGAGGAGGCCAAGGTGCAACTTTCTTCGGCTGTCCTGAACCCGGGTTCATCCGACACCAGCCACCTCCACTATGCTGCCGAAGTTTGGCCCCAAGGAGATCAAAGTCGCGTACCTGAGGTGCACCGGGGGTGAAGTCGGTGCCACGTCTGCACTGGCCCCCAAGATCGGCCCCCGGGTCTGTCTCCAAAAAAGGGTGGTGATGACATTGCCAAGGCAACAGGTGACTAGAAGGGCTTGAGGATTACAGGGAAACTGACCATTCAGAACAGACAGGCCCAGATTGAGGTGGTGCCTTCTGCCTCTGCTCTGATCATCAAAGCCCTCAAGGAACCAGCAAGCGACAGAAAGAAACAGAAAAACATTAAACACAGTGGGAATATCACTTTTGATGAGATCGTCAACACTGCTCAACAGATGTGGCACCGATCTTTAGACAGAGAACTCTCTGGAACCATTAAAGAACTCCTGGGGACTGCCCAGTCTTTGGGCTGTAATGTTGATGGCCGCCACCCTCATGAAATCATAGATGACATCAACAGTGGTGCTGTGGAATGCCCAGCTAGTTAAGAAGCACAAAGGAAAATATTTCCATAAAGGATCATTTGACAACTGGTGGAAAAAAAAGAAATAGTTTTGCCATAAAAAAATCAAACCTAAATCACAATAAAGAACTACCTATCAACTAGCTAGGGAATAGAAGAACATGTTAATGACTTCCAAGAATACAATCAGAAAAATGCAGAATATGGGAAATATACAAGTAATTTCATTTCTTTTTTTTTTTTTTTTTTTTTGAGACGGAGTCTCGCTCTGTCACCCAGGCTGGAGTGCAGTGGCCGGATCTCAGCTCACTGCAAGCTCCGCCTCCCAGGTTCACGCCATTCTCCTGCCTCAGCCTCCCGAGTAGCTGGGACTACAGGCGCCCGCCACCTCGCCCGGCTAGTTTTTTTGTATTTTTTAGTAGAGACGGGGTTTCACCGGGTTAGCCAGGATGGTCTCGATCTCCTGACCTTGTGATCCGCCCGTCTCGGCCTCCCAAAGTGCTGGGATTACAGGCTTGAGCCACCGCGCCCGGCCTGTAATTTCATTTCTTCAACAAATATATACCAAAAAAAAAAAAAAAAAAAAAAGAGATTGAAGGAAATCTATATATTACAAGAGACCTCAGAGACAAATAAATTGATTGTCGTGTATCAGAATTATTTGTCCTGATTTGAACAAACTGAAAAAAAGAGTATTATGGGACAGTTATATTAATACTGACCTTACAGAAATAAAGAGAATCAAAAAAGAATACTATGAATAGCTAAATGCCAACAAAATACATAACTTACATAAAATGGACAAGTTCCTAGAATAACATAAACTACTGAAACGGACTTGAGAAGAAATAGAAAGTCTGAATAGACTTATAATAAAGAGACTGAATTATTAAGAAAGAAAAACTACCCACAACAGAAAGCCCAGGCCCAAATGGCTTCACTGGTAAAGTCTACCAAACATTTAAAAAATAATCGATGTCTGGGCGTGGTGGTTCATGCCTATAATCCCAGCACTTTGGGAGGCTGAGGCTGGCGGATCATGAGGTCAGGAGTTCAAGACCAGCCCCTGCCCAACATGGTGAAACCCTGTCTCTACTAAAAATACAAAAAAACAAAAATTAGCTGGGCTTGGTGGCGGGTGCCTGTAATCTCAGCTACTCAGGAGGCTGAGGCAGGGGAATCACTTGAACCCAGGAGGCAGAGGCTGCAGTGAACCATGATCGCAACACTGCACTCCAGCCCGGGTGACAGAGCAAGAGTCTGTCTCAAAAACAAAGAAACAAACAAACAAAAAAACACAGAATGCAGGCTGCGCATGGTGGCTCACATCTGTAATCTCAGCACTTTGGGAGGCCGAGTGGATGAATCACTGGAGGCCAGGAGTTCGAGACTAGTCTGGCCAACATAACGAAACGCTGTCTCCACTTAAAATAAAAAAAGTAACTAGGCACAGTAGCTCACATCTGTAATCCCAGCACTTTGGGAGGCCAAGGTGGGTGGATCACAAGGTCAGGAGTTCGAGACCAGCCTGCCCAATATGGTGAAACCCCATCTGTACTAAAAATACAAAAATTAGTCGGGTGTGGTGACACACGCCTGTAATCCCAGCTACTCAGGAGGCTGAGGCAGGAGAATTGCTCGAACCTGGGAGGTGAAGGTTGCAGTGAGCCAAGATCACACCATTGCACTCCAGCCTGGGAGCCTGAGTGATACAGTGAGACTCCATCTCAAAAAATAAATAAATAAATAAAATACAAAAATTAGCTGAGTGTCACGGTGCACACCTATAGTCCCAGCTACTCGGTAGGCTGAGGCACGAGAATCGCTTGAACTCAGGAGGTGGTTGCAGTGAGCCGAGATGGTGCCACTGCACTCTAGCCTGGGTGACAGAGTGAGACTCTGTCTCAAAAAAGAAAAGTAATAATAATGAAAGGAAAACTTCACAAATTCTTGAAAAAATAGATGAGGAGGGAGCACTTCCCAACTCATTTTATGTGGCCAGTATTATTTTGATACCAAAAATCACACATCACAAGAAAATTAGAGACAAATATCGCTTATTTACTTATTTATTTTCTGAGACAGGGTCTCACTCTGCTGCCCAGGCTGGAATGCAGTGGTGCAGTTTTGGCACACTGCAGCCTTGACTTCCAGGGCTCAAGTGACCCTTCCGCCTCAGCCTCCCAAGTAGCTGGAACTATAGGCACACATCATCATGCCCAGCTACCGTTTGTATTTTTTGTAGAGACACGGTTTCAACGTGTTGCCTGGGCTTGTCTCCAATTCCTGAGCTCAAGCAATCCTCCCGCCTTGGCCTCCCAAAGTGCTGGGATTACAGGGGTTCATCACCATGCCCTGCCTCAATAGCTCTTATTAACAAAGATGCAAAAATCTTCAACAAAATACTAGCAAATCAATTTCAGTGACATATGAAAAGGATTGTACATCATAACCAAGTGAGATTTGCTCTGGGAATTCCTACACGCAATGTAATGTCCCATATTAATACAGAATAAAAAACACATGATCTACTGGGTGCAGTGGTTCACACCTGTAGTCCCAACTCTTTGGGAGGCCAAGGTGAGAGGATCACTTGAGCCCGGTAGTTTGAGATCAGTCTGAGTGACATGGCTAAATCCCGTCTCTACAAAAAAATTAAAAAAAAATTAGCTAGGCATGGTGGCACATGTCTGCAGTCCTAGGTACTTGGAAGGCTGAGGTGGGAGGATCGCTTGAGCCTGCGAGGCGGAGGCTGTGGTGAGCCAATATTGTGCCAGCCTGTGCACACACCAGCCTGGGCAACAGAGCGAGACCTGTCTCAGAAAAAAAAAAAAAAAGAAAGAAAGAAATGCAAATTGTCCAGGCATGGTGGCTCAGGCCTGTAATCTCAGCACTTTGGGAGGCCAAGGCAGGGGTTCGCTTGAGCTGACTTCAAGACAAGTCTGGGCAACATGGTGAAATCCTGTCTCTACAGAAAATACAAAAATTACCCAGGTGTGGTGGTGCGCATTTGTTGTCTCAGCTACTGAGGAGGCTGCGACGGGAGGTTGAAGCTGTGGTGAGCTGTAATTGTGCTACTGCATGCCAGCCTGGGCGACAAAGTGAGACCCTGTCTCTCACATACACACAAAGCAAATCAAAATCACAAACACCACTTCACACTCAGTAAGACAGGTATAATAAAAAAAGGCAGATAATAACAAGTGTTGGTGAGGATGAGGATGTGGAGAAATTGAAACCCTCATACACTGCTGATGGGAATGTAAAATGGAGGCTTCACTTTGGAAAACAGTCTGGCCATTTCTCAAAAGGTTAAATACATGGTTACCATGTGATCCAGCAATTCTACTTCTACATTTATGTCCAAGAAAACTGGAAACACATGTCCACACAAAATCTTATAATAGAATGCTGATAATATCATTCAAAATAGTCCAAAAATGGAAACAATTCAATGTCTGTCAACTGATAAGTGGACAAACAAAATGTGGTATATATACTTAAAATGGAATTTTATTTCACAATAGAAAGGAATGAAGTACAACATGGATGAACCTTGAAAAAAATGCTAAGTGAAAAAAGCCAGTGCAAATGTATGATTCCATTCATATGAAATATCCAGAACAGGCAAATTTATAGAGACAAAAATGTAGATTAGCAGTTGCCTAGGACGGGTGGGTTAGGGGGAAATGGAGAGTGCCCACTCATAACAGTAGAGTTTTTCTTTATTTAAGATTTTAGGACTTTTTTTTCTTTTCTTTTAGTACCATTCTTTAAAGAAAAAAAAAAAACTTTATATTTTAGAGTAGTTTTGGTTTTACAGTAAAATTGAGCAGAAGATGCAGAGATTTCTCATATACCCTGCTGTTTCCACACATGCATACTCACTCCATTATCAACATCCCTCGCCAGAGCGGTTACAATTAAAGAACCTACACTGACACAACATTGTCACCCTAAGTCCATAGTAATGTTTCTTTTTGGGGTGATGAAAATGTTCTAAAACAAATTGTGGTTGTGGTTGCACAACTTTTTTTTTTTTTACTTTTTGAGACAGGGTCTCACTTTGCTGCCCAGGCTGGAATGCAGTGGCACTCACTGCAATCTCTGCCTCCTGGGCTCTAGTAATCCTCCCACCTCAGCCTCCCAAGTAGCTGGGACTACAGGTGCATGACACCACGCCTAGCTAATTTTTCTAGAGAAGTGGTTTTGCATGTTGCCTAGGCTTATCTCGAACTCCTTGGCTCAAATGATCCTTTTGTCTTGGCTTCCCAATGTGCTGGAATTACAGGCATGTCCTACTGCGCCCAGCCTGCACAATTCTTTGAATGTACTAAAGTTGTTGAATTGTATACTTTAAATGAGTGCATAGTATATATGAATTATATCTCAATAAGCTGGTAGCAAAAAATGTTATGAGACAGTTGGGTTAATTTGAAGAACAACAGGGTAGTTGATATAAAGGAACGATAGCGGTCTGAAGTTCTATTTATTAAAAAAAGAGTTCTTTTAGAAATACTAAAAAATTTATGAAGTAATTTTAAAACCACTGTCTTGACCCCTTGCAGTTATCACTTTTCTGCCCCCTGTCCTTACAACCAACTCCGTCCCCAAATTATTCTTCCTCTCTCCAATTCCGTTCCCACCACTCTATTCTAAAGCCATTCCCATCAGGCTTTAGAATACTTACTACTTTACTATCATAAGCAGTGGCCAGTTAGAGCCCAGCAATTGACATGGTTGTCTTTCCTTGAGCCATTCTCCCCACCCAGTTCAACTGGGATTCTTTTCCTGGTTTCCTCTGATTTCAGTGCCTAAGATACCTTTCTCAAACTTCTGTCCCCACTTCATATGTAGATTATTTCGTGGCTTCCAATACTCTCTACATGCTGTCTCCCAAATTTACATCTCCAGTCTGGACCTTTCTAAATTCCAAACTCCTACATATCTAACTCTCTTCTCGATATTTTCATGTGGTATTCTAACAGGCATCTCAAATTTAAGTTCCAAAACAGAATTTTTGTCTTTTTGAGACGGGGTCTCATTCTGTCACCCAGGCTGGAGTGCAGTGGTGCTATTTTGGCTCACTGCAACCTCCACCTCCAGGGCTCAAGTGATCCTCCCAAGCAGCTGAGACTATGGGCATCTGCCACCATGCCTGGCTAATTTTTGTGGAGACGGGGTTTTACCATGTTACCCAGGCTGGTTTTGAACTCCTGAGCTCAAGCGATCTGCCTGCCTTGGCCTCCCAAAGTGCTGGGATTACAGGTATGAGCCACCGCGCCTGGCCCCAAATGGAATTTCTCTCTTCCCATCCCCAACTTGCTCCTCCATCTTTCCCATTTCATTTAATGGCAACTCCATTCTTCAAAATGCTCAGGCCGAAAATCGTAGTCACCTTGGACTCCCTTCATTTTCTCACATCCTATATAAATTGTCATCAAGTTCTGTGTGCCACTCTGAATATATCCAGATACCTCATCCCTCCACTGCTTGCACCTTTTCTATGCAACTTATCTCTCACCTAGAGTATTACAATAGCTTCCTAAGTGGTCCCCCTTGCTCCTCAATAATCTAGTGTCAAAATAGAAGTCAATATGATTCTTTAAATATGTAAGTAGAATTTCATTACTTTTCTACTAACGATGGCTTCCCATCTCCCTCAGAAAAAGCCAAAGAAGTCCTTAAAATGGCCTGTAAGTGCATACCCAATTTGAATTCCTCTTACCTCTCTGACTTCATTTCCTCTTTTACCCTCCTGTAGTTGGACTGCTTTCTGTTCTTCGAATGTAGTAGGCATCTTTTTGCCTCAATGATTTCCACACTTGTTATTCTACCCGGAATGTTCCCTGTCCACCCAAGGCACATTTCTTGTTCCTTTGCCTCCTTTAGATCTTTGTACAGTTTGCCTTCTCAGTGGGGCTCCTCTGCCTCTGGGATAAACAAAAACCTCTCTCCCTACTCTCGGCTCACCCTATTCCCCTCTCACTGCTTCACTCTTTCCTGCCAACACTTATTCTTAGTATATACTTTACTTATTAATATTTTTAGTCTCTGCTATGAGGACAGGATTTTTCCCTGCTTTGCTAAGTGTTTGGCACAGGGTTGGCACGCAGTATTTTTGAGTGTATGAATGCTATTTATAATGCACTATATTCTCTGCCTCTTTGTTTAACTATCACTAGCTCCATGGGAGTCTGGATATGCATCCCTGAGGAAGAACAGACTGACTAAATAGAAAAATTGTCCACTCACTCTGACTACCGTTATCTATCTCTTTAAGGGAGACGAAAGCATAGCAGCAATCCTGGAGGCTCAGGTTCCAGTCAAAGCTTTGAGACCAATTAGGCATGTGACATTGAGAAGATAATTTTTCCTCTCTAGCCCTTAATTTCCTCCTCCGCCAAAAGGAGATCATTTCCTTAAAAGACCTCACAGTATTTTTGAGAATGTAAAATGAAAGATGAAATGTTGAGTAGGGAAGGGTATGTCTTATTAATAAATTTCTCTACTACATACAAAGATATATTTACCTGGCATTTCATATTTGTTAAAGGTAATAAACCTAAAAGTAAACCCCAGGGTTCTTTTAGGAATCTTGCAAAATGTACTTCTGTTGTGCTGTGCCCTTATACTTACCACTAATGTAACAGCAAAGACTCTGATGTCAGCCTATTCTTTCTCCTGAGAAAAGTCACTGTTACATGTCATTTTTTTCTTTCAGTATCCTCATCCAAACCAATGAATAGTCAGTGCCTGCTGGGGCCTGGCTCCAATGGCAGTTTTCTTTCCTATTCTCTTGTGTGTACATGTGGTTGGTGAGCCTTTTCTCAGCCCATCTGTAACACAGAACCTTGATATTCTTGTCTGTAAATTGGGGTGCATAACAACTGGCTCGCATTTATTTTAATGGATTCATGGACCCATTGATAATTTAAATAAAGCAGTAGTACAATGCCTGGCACATCTAGAGGCCTCCATAAATGCTTTATAGAAATGGAGTATGTGTTCAGCTTCCACTGCCAGAGTTGCTTGCTAAAACAGATCTTTCTAGCCGGGCGCGGTGGCTCATGCCTGTAATCCCAGCACTTTGGGAGGCTGGATCACGAGGTCAAGAAATCGAGACCATCCTGGCTAATATGGTGAAACCCCAACACTTTGGGAGGCCAAGGTGGGTGGATCACTTGAGGTCAGGAGTTTGAGACCAGCCTGGCCAACATGGTGAAACCCCATCTCTACTAAAAATACAACAATTAGCTGGGCCTGGTGGCGCGTGCCTGTAGTCCCAGCTACTCAGGAGACTGAGGCAAGAGAATCGCTTGAACCCAGGACGCAGAGGTTGCAGTGAGCTGAGATCGCACCACTGCACTCCAGCCTAGGCAACAGACGGAGACTAAGTCTTGGGAAAAAACCAAACAAACAAACTCAAAACAGTTCATCATGTTACTATGCCTAGTCAAGGACCTCAAACAATATAAAGTATGAATTTCTATACTTGGTTTCAAATCTCCCACATTCTATTAATATTATTAATTTTTGAGACGGAGTCTCACTGTCAACCAGGTTGAAGTGCAGTGGCAAGATTTTGGTTTGCCGCAATGTCCACCTCCTGAGTTCAAGCAATTCTCCTGCCTTAGCCTCCTGAGTAGCTGGGTTTACAGGTGTGTGTCACCACACCTGGCTAATTTTTGTATTTTTAGTAGAGACGAGGTTTCACCATGTTGGCCAGGCTGGTCTCAAACTCCTGACCTCAAGTGATCCACCAGCCTCGGCCTCCCAAAGTGTTGGGATTATAGGCATGAGCCACTGTGTCTGGCCCCACAATCTATTAAAATCAGGGCTTTTCTTTTTTTTGTTTAAGACTAGTCAAGTGCAGTGGTGGGAAGTGGAGCACAAGTCGAATAAGGAGTTTGGTCTGTAACCGACAGTGAACAATCACGATAACTTACTATCTCTGTATCAGCCTAAAAGGATCTTGAAGAGTTATTTGTACATTCATATCAAAGCAGTATTATTCACAATAGCCAAAAGGTGGAAATAACACAGACGGTATATACATACAATGAAATACTATTTAGTCTTAAAAGGGAAGGAAATTCTGACACATCCTACAACATGGATAAACCACAATGAGATTATGCTATGTGAAATATGACAGTCACAAAAAGACAAATACTGTATGATACCACTTACATGAGATACCTAAAGTAGTCAAATTCATACAGACAGAACTAGAATGGTGGTTACCAAGGCTCGCTGGAAAATGAGGAATGAGAAATTGTTTAATGGGTGCGGGCTTTGTTTTGCAAGATGAACAGAATTCTGGGGACTGGCCGCACAAGGTAAATGTACTTAATACTAACGAATTATTCACTCAAAAATGGCTAAGATGATAAAGTTTGTTGTGTCGATAAAAAAATTTAAAAATCTATTTCATCTTTCTCATGAAATCTTACTTTTTATTTTTCTCTCGTTTCTATTTTTCCCATTTCAGTTAGACTGATCTCTTCATTGTACTTCCAGTATGCCTCTTGAGCCTTTGCACCACGGTGTTTCTTCTCTGGAATGGTCTTTCATTATCACCCATCTATTTTCAAAAGGTTGCATGTGCTTTCGTCCCAAAGACATTACTTTATAGATCCAACCAGGAGTCGCATCCTCCATGTCATCCCTACTCTTTGAAACCACAGACCTCTCCCTTTTCTACACTACACAGAAGAGCCTACACATGGCTTTCATGCTTTAGCTTAGCCTCTCCGACCATACCTCTTAAGACCCTGAGGATCAGGGGGCGTTATCTCACAGTTCTCCTGCACTTCTCTCCCATCCCAACACATACACATGATACTAGCGAGGAGCTCCGCACACAAGCTCCTCCAGTAAAAACGACGCACTAGGCAGTGCATCTCAACACATCAAATTACCGGCGCGCACAGGAGCCTGATGAGGCAAAACTGTGGGTCCTTCGGGATCCTTCAAAGCAGCACTATAATTTGCAGTTTTCTACCCTCCAAAACACTTTCTGGGCCGGATGTGGTGGCTCACTCCTGCAGTCCCAGCACTTTCGAAGACCCAAGCAGGCGGGTCACTTGAGGTCAGGAGTTTGAGACAAGGCTGGGAAACATGGTGAAACCCATCTCTACAAAAAAATATAAAAAGTACTTAGGAGTAGTGGTGCGCGCCTGTAATTCCAGCTACTCGGGAGGCTAAGGCAGGAGGATCACGTGAGCCTGGGAGGTCGAGGCTGCAGTGAGCCGTGATCGCGCCCAATGCACTCCATGCAGCCTGGGCGACGGCGGTGAGATCCTGTCTCAAAAAAATAAAAGCCACCACTTTCCTACTTATTATCCCAGGGAAACGCACGCGACGGAGGAGCGAAGGAGCGTTTATTTGTGGAGGCGCTCAAGTAAGAAACCCTGCTCGCAGGCCGACTCAAGGCTCTCCGAAGCCTTCTCGGGGCTGTCTCCCCTCCCCAAAAGGTAAAGAACCGTTACAAAGTTTACTTCCGGCACAAGCGTCCGCGCCTGCTCAGAAAAGGGAGAGTGGACGCACAGCTCTGTTACGGGAAGTCGCAGGGCACAATTTCCTTCATTGCAGTCGCCTTGTAGGCGGCCGCACCAACCCAGAAGTGAAAGACCCTTTCCTTCGAGTATCAGACCCCCGACCAAAGGAAGTTCCACTTGGACGACTTTTACCCAGGGTTTCCCGACTTCTCTTTAGCTCTTCCTATCACGCTCCCTGCTTGCTGGTGCATTGTTGCTGTGGCCACTTAGTTCCGACCTTCCTTGTGTAACTCGAGTTTTGTCGCAACTTTCCAAGGGGCCTAACTACACTGGGGGCACCCTTTCCTGAAAAAAAAAAAAAAAACCAAAAAAAAAACCAAAACCTTTACCCTACGGGTACCCATCAGGGTCAACCAACGTTCTCCGTGAGGGGCAAAGCTCCAGGGGACTTTACGCCCGCGAAGCCTAACACGGCCAGGCCGGCGCGTGCGCGGGGCGTTACCATAGAGAGGCAACCGCCTCTCTGGTATCGGTTTAAGCTCTCTATGGTGCAGCCGGGTCGGTGGCGGTAAGAAGAAAAAGGGGGACCGCACTGCGCAGGCGCCCTCGGCGTCTCTCTCGCTCTCTCGGTCTTTTTTTTTTTTTTTTCCTTTTTTTTTTTTTTTTTTTAATCCCCGCACCAAGCGCTTAACCTCATTGGGGTGGAGGAGAAGGCGGCGGCTCTCTGGTCCGCAGCGGCAACAGTAACGAAAAACAGGGCTGTAAGTACCCGGTCAGGGGGTGGAGGGTCAGACCCGAGCCCTCCCGCGGCCCTGGCCCCTCCCGCGCAGTGGCGGGCGCCGGGTCTGGGTGGGGGCGATGTCCAGCGCTGTCATCGGCTCTTGGGTGCACTTTGGGGGGATGGGGCGGCTTTGAGGTGGGAGCCTGGCGAGGAGCGGGATGCGAGGGTTGTTTATCCAACCAGTAGGTCGCTGAACCCAGGCTGCTTTGCAGAGGGAGGGGATCGGCCGTGGGGTCAGTCGGCTTTGTGTGCCCCTCTCTGTTTCCCTTTTCCAGACCCCACCCGGGCCCCCTTCCTAACCCGAGTCTCCCCGGCCGGGTGGGAGAAGCCAGCGAGCCCGGGGCGCGTTTGAAAGGAAGGGAGGGGGCGAGGGAGAGAAACCCACAACAACTAGTCATCGGCGAGTGATGGGTGTGGAGAAAGATCCAGAGAGAAGGGGTGCCGGGAGGCGGGCGGCCCGGGCTCCCAACCGGGCCAGACAAAAGCTGCGCGAGCGGCGCCGAGCAGAGCGGCCGGCTTGATGGGATGCACAAGGTCCCCTTGGTCCCCGGGGCCTTCGAAGAGCTTCTTTCTGAAGCTGGGAAAGCGAACAAGTGCTGAGTTAAGCCTGTGCAGACTTCTCAACTTGCCTTTGTTGTTCTTTGGTATTGGCAGAGACGCTCTGACGAAGATGAGTGTGTGATCTTGCACGTTAGCCTGGCTAGATACAATGGAGCTAATCGAATTTTGCTTTCCATTTTCCGAGCTGCTGGGATGAGTGTGGGGCTTTCCAGAGTTTAAATTATTACATAATATTTTTAAAATAGTTGTTTCTAAAATTAAAAAAAAAATTAATGTGGAATCTGAAAGCACGCTGTGATGAGTTTGCAGCTGAGTTTGCAGCTGGGTGAGTTTCTGTGTAGTGGGGTGCTTTCATTAAATACTGACCATTCGTAGAAACTGTGAGCTCTTTAAACATGATACTTTAATTTGTAGATGTGGCAATGAGAGCTTCAGATTCTCTAGTCCTTTGGGAGACAGTGATGCAGAAGAATCAGAAGCGAGAAATAGTTTCATGCCGTCACGTACCTTGGACCCTATTTGGGTGGCACAGTCCGTTTTCAATTCTGGCATTAGAAATTGTTTTTATTGCTATGATCATTTACGACGTTAACTGATGTCTCGATATGAGGGGTCCTGGACATTGCCTCTGTTTGCTCATCAAGGGAGTGGGAGAATAGCAACATTGATGTAGAGACCATATAGATAAAAGGTAGCACAATGCCTCAGAGTACTGAATATTATTTATTTTTTACCTTTGTTAAGAAAGATTTAAATTTTGATGATTTGGTTATCTTGTTAAATTGTGTAATACACCTTTTTAGCAGTTGTTACTCAAATCTCAGTTTCTGTAATTCATTGTTTATTATGGGCTAGATGGTATTCATTGTTTATTATGGGCTAGATTGTAACACCATTTTAGACTTCTAAAGTTTTAGTTTTTATGAAGGAGTTTTCAGCCATAGCATTTAATTCTCCCAAGTAAGGTTAACCAAAGTCAGAACTCCTTAGAAAAGACTTTGTTGGTGGTGGAGGTATCAAATATTGTATCTCTGTGTTATAATTGAATTGGCAAATACAGAAGAGGCTTTTGCTAAGTTTGCACCATAAAGTTGTGTTAGAACGGAAAACCCAGATCTCCTAGTATGTCAGGCTTTTGAATTAACCTACCGATTAAACTTTATTTATGTAAAAGAGGTAAGCATTTTTTTTTTTTAATTGATAGCAAGTGAAACTCTCAAGCCTGGTGTATTATGCTTCAGTAACTAGTGGGATAGATCTCTTTAAGTGTAGTTCAGATGATGGGAACTTGCTTTTTATAGAGCAAGATTTCAGACGCTTAAAATAGTTTGACAGGGATGTTGAGAAATGATTGGCCAGAAGAACATTAAGTTTGTCATTTAAGTGTGTTGTATTTTGTTTACTGGTTTTATTTATTATTTATTTTTATTTTTGAAACAGAGTTTTGCTCTTGTCGCTCGGGCTGAAGTGCAATGGTGCAATCTCAGCTCACTGCAACCTCCATCTCCTGGGTTCAAGCGATTCTCCTTCCTCAGCCTCCTGAGTACTGGGATTACAGGCACCCACAACCATGCCCAGCTAATTTTTGTGTTTTTAGTAGAGACAGGTTTCACCATGTTGGCCAGGCTGGTCTTGAACTACTGACCTCCGGTGATCTGCCTGCCTTGGCCTCCCAAAGTGTTGGGATTACAGGCGTGAGCAGTCATGTTGGGCCCATGTTTACTGGTTTTAGATTGAGATTTTTTGCTTCAGTCTTGTTTATTTTCTTAAGTAGCTTAGTGTCATGATTTATAAGTTGAGTGAGATGGCTTCTTGGGCCTGAGACTTAAATTTACTGTTTGAGACCCGTCTATTCTTTTTTTTTTTTTTTTTTGAGACGGAGTCTCGCTGTGTCGCCCAGGCTGGAGTGCAGTGGCCGGATCTCTGCTCACTGCAAGCTCTGCCTCCCGGGTTCACGCCATTCTCCTGCCTCAGCCTCCTGAGTAGCTGGGACTACAGGCGCCTGCCACCACGCCCGGCTAGTTTTTTGTATTTTTTTAGTAGAGAGGGGGTTTCACTGTGTTAGCCAGGATGGTCTTGATCTCCTAACCTCGTGATCCGCCCGTCTCGGCCTCCCAAAGTGCTGGGATTACAGGCTTGAGCCACCGCGCCCGGCCGAGAGACCCGTCTATTCTTAATAATCTTCTACTTAATAATTTTTAGATTATAATTTTTTTTTATTTTGTAGTGCTATTGGTAAATAGAAACATTTAAGTGATTACAAATATTAGGTTCAACTGAGTTACTGAAACTGTCAGTTTTGGTAACTACATCTAGTTGTCAAATAGTGGAAACAGTAGACAGAAGTAAAACTTAAATGTTTAAAAACAGAACATTTAAAATATTTCCTAGAAAACAAGAAAAGAGGCTGGGTGCAGTGGCTTACGTCTGTAATGCTAGCATTTTGGGAGGCCAAGGCAGGCGGGTCGCATGGAGTTTGAGACCAACCTGGGCAACATAGTGAAACCCTGTCTGTCTGCAAAAAATACAAAAATTAGCTGGGGATGGTGGTGTGCACCTGTAGTCCCAGCTACTCGGAGGGAGCGGGGGATGAGGTGGGAGGATTGCCTGAGTCTGGGAGGCTGAGGCTACAGTGAGCCGAAATCATGCCACTGCACTATAACCTGGATGACAAAGTAGGTTGTAGTTACCAAACTGTAGTTACCAAAACTGACAGTTTCAGTAACTCAGTGAGACCCTGTCTAAAAACAAAAACAAAACAAGGGAAGGATCTGTTAGTCTTAAAAACAAAAACTAAGCGAAGTAGAAATCATTGATGATATAGTTTTTGGTTTGTAAGATGTAATTTTAAAAAATGAACTAACTGTTTTAGCCATTGCCAGCGGGGCATCATCGACAAAGTATGGGTATATGTGTTTGACTAAATGACCTCTAAAATGCCGGCATTTACTGCTTGTTTCTCGCTTGTTCTTCACCTCCCCAGGGCTTTTCTGCCCCCTTTATGCCCAGACCATTACTGCCACACAGTGATTTTCCTCCCCACATTCTTATGACAGCCCTCCTCCCACCTCCCCTCATGGATCCTAAAGTTCTAGCTCAGGTGTGCTCAAATGGTGACATTTCTTCCATAATACCTTTGTTAACTTCTGTCTTGTTTCCTGCCTGGAAGTTTCCTCACTGCTTGCTGCTTCCTGTTGTATATATCACCTTCCTGCTTGCTTAGATTCACTCTTGTGCATTTACTCTTCTCTAGATCTTTGAGGGCACAGGGAGTTTGTAGAACACAATGTGGTGTCCTCTGTTGCTTACTACGTGACTAAGTGACTTGTATAACTAATGGAAACTGTAGAATGTATGAAAGAGTAAACAAATGTATCCTAATGTAGACTAATAAAATTTGAGCGTTGGAGGAGTTGTTAGAGGCCCAGTAGTCCAACATCTTTCCTTTTGTCTGCTACATTCTGATCATCAGTGTCAAACTGCAGGCATCTGTCCCTGGACAGGTCTTGGTTGCCAGAAATGTTTTTAGACTACTCCAGTCTGCTCCCTCCCTTTCACCTATTGACCTTAGTTATACTTCCTGAAGCAACCTGAATTAAGTCTGTTTCTTCTTCACATAATAGCCCTTCATATTTCCCATGACAGATATGACACTTCTAGACTTATTGATTATTTATTAAACTCTCTCTTGAATTGAGCACCAGGTACCAAGAGGGTACAGTTGAAGAGACATCCATGGCCCCTGCACTTCAGGGGCTTGCAGTCTAGTTACGGAGACAACTATAACATGAATCGATGACTGGTTGTAATGCAAGTATGCAAACAGCCCTAAATCGTTAGTTCTTTCCTGGTTTGTTATGGCTCACCGTGCTTTCTTTAGGCAACTCTGTTTTTTGTTTTGTTTTGTTTTGTTTGAGACGGTTTTGCTCTGTTGCTCAAGCTGGAGTGTAGTGGCATGGTCACGGCTCACTGCAGCCTTGACCTTCTGAACTTAATCAATCTGCCTGCTTCAGCCTCTTGAGTAGCTGGGGCTACAGGTATGCACCACCACACCTGGCTAATTTTCCAAATTTTGTTTTAGAAATGTTTTGTAGAGGTAGGGTCTCACCGTGTTGCCCATGCTGGTCTCGAACTCCTGGGCTCAAGTGATCCTCCTGCCTTGGCCTACCAGAGTGCTAGGAAGCCCGGCCCAACTGTTTTTTTTTTTCCCCCTGAGACGGAGTCTTGCTCTGTTGCCCAGGCTGGAGTGCTGTGGCGTGATCTCGGCTCACTGCAGCCTCCATCTCCCAGGTTCAAGCAGTTCTGCCTCAGCCTCCTGAGTAGCTTGGGACTACAGGCGTGTGCCACCATGCCTGGCTAATTTTTGTTGTATTTCTAGTAGAGATGGGGTTTTACTGTGTTGAGCCAGGCTGATCTCAAACTCCTGACCTCAGGTGATCTCTGCCCGCCTCAGCCTCCCAGAGTGCTGGGATTACAGGAGTGACCCACCACCCCCAGCCGTTGTTTTTGGTGTTTTAATGTCCTTTAAATGCAGTGTCTGAAACAAAACAGAAGATATGACCTGACCAGAATATACAGCTGTTTTCTTCAGTTAGGAAACTGAATCAATGATTTTCAAATTTCCTTGTGCATTCTGGCTCTGCCACTTACAAGTGCTGTGATTTTAGGCCAGCTAAATAATCTCAATAATTTTAGTGTCTTCATCTGTAAACCGAGGGTGAGGGAAGGGCGGTGTTAATTGTAGCACCTACCTATGGGTTGTTGTCAGGATTAAATGAGATAATACATGTAAAGTGTTGAGGGCAGTGACGGGTATGTGTTAAGTGGGTAATACATGGTAGGAGTTAATAACCATGTAGTAATAGTTGCAGTAATCAAGTCACTGGACTCTCTTTGGGACCTTGTTAAAATACAAGCAGCCTGGCCTCATTATCTTCTACCCAGAGAATTTGTATGGTACCTGGGTGACCACAGTTTTAACAGTCCCCAGATGATTCTTAGATGACCCAGAGGTGGAGAACTCTGCACTTTACATGCATGATATCATTAGCTTTTACAAATTAAAATTTTAAAATTCCCCAAGTAATAGATGAATAGATCTTCCTGAAAGATTCAAACAATGCAGATACAGGTAAAGGCATGGCTCCCAATTTCAGAGTCCTGGAGAAGCACCCACTTAACCAGTTTGGAATGTATCCTTCTAAACATTGTTACCCTTTTTTTGTAAATTTATAAATAAATGTCTTCATAATAATAATGGCCAGATTTAAAAGATAAAAATGATTTTTTTTTTTTTTTTGAGACGGAGTCTTGCTCTGTCGCCCAGGCTGGAGTGCAGTGGCCGGATCTCAGCTCACTGCAAGCTCCGCCTCCCGGGTTCACGCCATTCTCCTGCCTCAGCCTCCCGAGTAGCTGGGACTACAGGCGTCCGCCACATTGCCCGGCTAGTTTTTTGTTATTTTTTAGTAGAGACGGGGTTTCACCATGTTAGCCAGGATGGTCTCGATCTCCTGACCTCGTGATCCACCCGTCTCGGCCTCCCAAAGTGCTGGGATTACAGGCTTGAGCCACCGCGCCCGGCAAAGATAAAAATGATTTTTAGTGCACTTTTACAGTCATAATCTTTGTTCCCTTCCAAGTCCTATGAGATGGGTAGGGGAAATAGCATCACGATCCTATCAATTTGCAGATGAGAAATCAAGGCCTGCAAGTGAAATTCGCCCTGATTGATCTAGAATGAGAACTGGGCCTTCTGTCTCTCAGCCTAATGTCCTTTTCGTGTGAACCACACTGTTTCCTAGCTGCATCATCTCGGCTTCTATTGAAGTTGTGGCTCATGAAGTCTTCTAGTCTTTTTGCCATGCCAATAGCTGTCAAATCAGATTTCCTCCTTTGCCTTAGTGTGTATATACTTGCTTTTAGAAAAATACTACTTTTAGAGTAAAGAAAAGAAAAAAAATAGGAAAAAAAGTAAATTCAAGGTTTTATATTTTTGTGTATCTGTTAAGATTGATCTTTTGGGGACAGAAATCTAGAACGGGCCTTGTGGCCATCTGATAGCATGGTGCGTTTAGGTGAGCCTGTCTAGCTGAGGTCAGTGTAGGACTTTTCCTCACTGCTGTCCAATTAACTCTCCAGGCAGAATCAGTTAAATTTATTTAGTCTTACTCCAATAATGTAGCAATAATATGGAAAGTTGAGAGACCAGTGGAGGAAAACCACATCAGACCATTTCAACATGAGCTGTTACTTCCCAGTGTATCACTCTTTGAGACTGTCCATGTGTCCATTCTTTTTGTAAGTAATTTTAGGTCTTCCATGTTTTATGAATGGTTTTCTTATAATTACATAAGATATGTAATTTTAAGTTTTAATAGCTTTGTCATTTTGAGTTAATATGGCAAATGTTGGTAAACTGTTTGAGATTTTTTTTGAGACAGGGTCTCACTCTGACGCCCAGGCTGGAGTGCAGTGGCGCGATCTCGGCTTACTGCAACCTCTGCCTCCCAGATTAAAGCAATTCTCTTGCCTCAGCCTCCCAAGTAGCTGAGATTACAGGCGTGCGCCACCATGCCCAGCTCGTATTTTTAGTAAATACTGCGTTTCACCATGTTGGCCAGGCTGGTCTCGAACTCCTGACCTCAAATGATCTACCTGCCTCAGCCTCCCAAATGCTGGGATTACAGATGTGAACCACTGCGCCTGGCCTGAGAGTTTTGACATGAAGATTTTCTTTCTTTTTTTTTTTTTCTTAGCAAAAAGATACTTGCTCTGTCACCCAGGGTGGAGTGTGGTGGTATGATCATGGCTTACTGCAGTCTTGACCTTCCACCTCAGCCTCCTGAGCAGCTGAGATTAGCCAGGTGTATGCCACCACCCTTGCCAATTTTTGTATTTTTTGTAGAGACAGGGCCCCACTATATTGCCCAGGCTGGTCTCAAACTCCTGGACTCAAGCAATCCTCCTGCCTCACCATTCCACAGTGCTGGGATTATAGGCATGAGCCACTGTGTCTGAGTAGTTATTTATTTATTTATTTATTTATTATATGTAATCCAATAGTGACTATCTTTTTTGTGTAGTTTCTCCTGTGTTATTCCCTTAGGATAAATTCAAAGAAGTGGGATTATTGAATTGAAGGGTATTTATGACTTTTTTTTTTTTTTTTTTTTTTTAAAGAAGCAGAGTCTTGCTGTGTTGCCTAGTCTATATTTTTGCTATTATATGAGGTGTAGCTGGTACATTATTTTTATTTTTCATTACTTTTTGTGTTTATTTTTAAAAAGAATAAGCAATCATGAGGGCTTTCTGTATGAAGAAACCGTATGAAACTCACATTGGGTATTACGTGCAGGTGGTCTCTGTTACTTCCTTGGTTTCCAATCCTGTCTGGCATGACCAAAATTATTGCATTTCTTGATGGGCATAGAGGTGAATGCAGCCTTTGCTTTGTGGGACAGATTGTTGGAGTTAGACTGTCCACATCAGAATGTGATCTTACTACATTTTTGTGGCCTACTTTCTAGTGTTTCTTTAAACAGTTTTGTGCTAGGCTCCTGTGTAAAATATTTAGTAATCAGAATATCTGTGGATGTGGGCAATACCTGTTTTTTTTTTTTTTTTTTTTTTAACAGGTTCCCCAAGTGCTTCTGGGGCTACACAAGTTTGAGAGCATTCTCTGGGGAGTACGTTTTAGCTAATTTTCTTCACTGACTGTGTCTTTCCTGTGGATAGAGGCAGACTCTGTTACGAACAGTAGCCCAGACATGCCAACAGAGGCCTGTTGTATAGAGAGAATGAATTGTGTAGCAGTGCCTTCCTAAATGAAGAGTAGCTGGGTTCGTTCTTGGAACAATAAACCAGTCTTTCCTAAGAGAGTGGAACTGCATAAAAACAGCTCCTTCTCTGATGTTTCTCTGTGGTGCTGGTGGCTGTTTTATTTAAGTTCTGATAAGTCATAGTGTTCTCCCAACGCAAGCCATATCCTGCTCAGCCCTTGGTTGGCCGAAAGGTGGCACATAGACCTATTGTCACATGAGCAATTACCATGGGCTAGAACACTCACCATTTGCCAGGCAGTTGGATGGGTGCTAGAGGTATACTTCTGCCAGTTCTTACAGTCACATTTAAAGGCAGGTGCTATTGTCATTTTATAATGAGAGAAAGCAGAGACTTGGAGAAGTTGAGTAATTTGTTCATTGTCACACACCTGCAGAATAGCAGAATTTGGCTTTCAAAATCTTCAGCATGCTTTTCATTTGTCCCATTTTTTTTTTTTTTTTCCCCAGCTCAGGTTGTTCTTCCTTCGTGAAGGTCAGCAGGCTGCCTTGGGGAAAGGTCTGCTCCCACTAGCTGGCAGCATCTGGAAACCCCTCGCTAGTCAGGAGGGATGTAGAGATGCAGACTTCCGACTAGGGTTTCCATGAGGATTAGATCAGTGACTGTACAGCTCTTTTTAGATTTGAGTTCCTGATACGAAATCTAACCTTAGACAATCCAGATAACTGGAGACCTGATAAAGTTTTTTTTCCTTTTAAGTGTTTTATTGTAATAAAATGTACATAACATAAAACTGTCCATTTAAACCATTTTTTTGTATTATACTTGAAGTTCTAGGGTACATGTGCGCAATGTGCAGGCTCATTACATAGTTATACACGTGCTATGCTGGCCCGCTGCACCCATCAACCCATCATTTATATTAGGTATTTCTCCCAGTGCTATCCCTCTCCCCACCCCCTACCCCATGACAGGCCCCAGTGTGTGATGTTCCCCACCCTGTGTCCTAGTGTTCTCATTTTTCAGTTCCCGCCTATGAATTAGAATATGCGGTATTTGGTTTTTTGTTCTTGTGATAGTTTGCTCAGAATGATGGTTTCCAGCTTCATCCATGTCCCTGCAAAGGACATGAACTCATCCTTTTTTATGGCTGCGTAGTATTCCATGGTGTATATGTGCCACCTTTTCTTAATCCAATCTATCATTGATGGACATTTAGGTTGGTTCCAAGTGTTTGCTGTTGTGAATAGTGCCACAGTAAACATACGTGTGCGTGTGTCTTTATAGTAGCATGATTTATAATCCTTTTTTTTTTTTTTTTTGAGATGGAGTTTCCCTCTTGTTGCTAGGCTGGAGTGCCACGGTGCAATCTTGGCTCACCACAACCTCCGCCTTCTGCGTTCAAGTGATTCTGCTGCCTCAGCCTCCCGAGTTGCTGAGATTATGGGCATGTGCTGCCACGCCTGGCTAATTTTGTATTTTTTAGTAGAGACGGGGTTTCTCCATGTTGGCCAGGCTGGTCTTGAACTCCTGACCTCAGGTGATCTGCCTGCCTTATTCCCCTCCCAAAGTGTTGGCATTACAGGTGTGAGCCACTGCGCCTGGCCTAAACCATTATTAAGTAGCATTAATTCATTTATGCTGTTGTGCCACCATTGCTATAATCTGTTTCTAAATCTTTTCCGTCATCCCAAATGGAAACTCTGTAGCCATCAAGAAATTAACTGCCCATTCCTCTGTCTCCTAGCACCTGGTAACCTGTAATCTACTTTCTGACTCAATGGATTTGCCTATTCTGGATATTTCATGTAAATGGAATCATACCATATTTTCCTTTTGTGACTGGCTTGTTTCATTTGCACAGTGTTTTTTTTTTTTTTTTTTTTTTTTTTTCTGAGGCAGAGTCTCGCTCTGTCGCCCAGGCTGGAGTGCAGTGGCACAATCTCGGCTCACTGCAAGCTCTGCCTCCCGAGTTGACTCCATTCTCCTGCCTCAGCCTCCCGAGTAGCGGGGACTACAGGCGCCCACCACCATGCCCGGCTAATTTTTTGTATTTTTAGTAGAGATGAGGTTTCACTGTGTTAGCCAGGATGGTCTAGATCTCCTGACCTCATGATCCACCCGCCTCAGCCTCCCAAAGTGCTGGGATCACAGTCGTGAGCCACTGCACCTGTCCCCATTTGTGCAATGTTTTCAAGGTTTATCTGTGTCGTAGCATGTATCAGAACTCCATTCTTGGCTGGGCACGGTGGCTCATGCCTGTAATCCCAGCATTTGGGGAGGCCAAGGTGGGTAGATCACCTGAGGTCAGGAGTTCAAGACCAGCCTGACCAACATGGTGAAACCCTGTCTCTACTAAAAATACAAAAAGTTAGCTGGGTGCGTGCCTGTAATCCCAGCTACTTGGGAGGCTGAGGCAGGAGAATCGATTGAGCCTGGGAGGCGGAGGTTGCAGTGAGCCGAGATCGTGCCACTGCACTCCAGCCGGGGCAAAAAGAGCAAAACTCTGTCTCAAAAAAGAAAAAAAGAACACCATTCTTTTTTTTTTTATTGCTGAGTAATGTTCTATTTTATGGATATACCACATTTTGTTTATCCATTAATTTGTTGGTGAACGTTGGCTTGTTTCTGTTCTTTGGCTATTGTGAATAATGGTGCAGTGAACACTTGTACAATATCTGTTTCAATCTCTGTTTTCACTTCTTTTGGGTATATACCTTGGAGTGGAATTGTTGGGTCATTTGGGTGATTCTGTGTTGTAACTTTTTTTTTTTTTTTTTTTTTTTTTTTTTGAGACTGAGTCTGGCTCTGTCGCCCCGGCTGGAGTGCAGTGGCCAGATCTCAGCTCACTGCAAGCTCCGCCTCCTGGGTTTACGCCATTCTCCTGCCTCAGCCTCCCGAGTAGCTGGGACCACAGGCGCCCGCCACTTCGCCCGGCTAGTTTTTTGTATTTTTTAGTAGAGACGGGGTTTCACCGTGTTAGCCAGGATGGTCTCGATCTCCTGACCTCGTGATCCGCCCGTCTCGGCCTCCCAAAGTGCTGGGATTACAGGCTTGAGCCACCGCGCCCGGCCGTGTTGTAACTTTTTGGAGCAATTGCTGAACTGTTTTTTCACAGTGGCTGTACCATTTTACGTTATGACTAGCTATGTACAAGGGTTCCAGTTTCTCCACATTCTCACCAACACATGTCATTTTCTGTGTTTTTTTTTAATTTTAATTTTTATTATAGCCATTCTGTAATATAAGTAGTATCTGATTTTGGTTTTGATTTTCATTTTTCTAATGACTTAAGATGTTAGGCATCTTTTCATGTGTTTATTGGTCATTTGTATATCTTATTTGGAGAAATGTCTGTTCAAGTCTTATTTTTAAATTGAATTGTTTGCCTTTTTGTTTTTGAGTTTTACGATTGATGTATATCTTCTGGTTACAAGTCCTTTGTCAGATATATGATTTGCAAATATTTTCTCACACTGGGTAGGTTGTCTTTTCACTTTCTCGATAATGTCCTCTTTTGTTGCTTGTGTTATCTCCTTTTTTGTTTTTTTTATTCTTTTTAAAGTTACCTCTTACAGGAAGGATTTTTTTTTTCTTAAGAAAATAAAAAAATTTTTTTTTTTGAGATGGAATGTCACTCTGTCGCCCAGGCTGGAGTGCAGTGGCATGATCTCAGCTCATTACAACCTCCACCTCCTGGGTTCAAGCCATTTTCCTGCCTCAGCCTCCTGAGTAGCTGAGATTACAGGCATGCACCACCATTCCTGGCTAATTTTTGTATGTTTCATAGATACGGAGTTTCACTATGTTGGCCAGGCTGGTCTCAAACTCCTGACCTCAGGTGATCCACCTGCCTCGGCTTCCCAAAGTGCTGGGATTATAGGCGTGAGCCACCATGGCGGCCTAATTTTTTTTTAAGCTTTGTGTTTATGTTAGCATATCTAAGAATTTATTGCCAAATTCAAAGTAATGAAGATTTATCCATATGTTTTCCTCTAAGATTTTATAATTTTAGCCCTCACTTTGAGATCCTTGATCCATTTTGATTTAATTTTTGTACATGGTGTGAGGTAGGGGTCTGACTTCATTTTTTTTCATGTAGATAGCCCATTGTACTAGCACTATTTGTTGAAGACCAATATAAACGTTTTAATTACTTATTTTCTGTATCACTGAGTGGCATTTATAGTTTGCTTTGGGATTTTGACTTCATTTCCTATCCTCTCAACCTCCTCCTCTTTTCCTTATTTTATTCCCTCAAAACACAAAATGTTTTGTGTGTGTTATTGTTTTGCTGCTTGATATATGAGGCACTTAATAAATAAGAATTCCCCTCCTTTCTTTTAACTTTGTGTAGTTAACTTTTAAATAGTTTGTGTCCCAAAAACAGATTGTAAGGACCTTCGGAGTAGGAGAGTATATGTTCTGTTTCTTTCTCAATTTCCTCTTCTCTTGAGGAGAGGACATCACTCTGGTGTCTAGTCTAGTACCATACAGGTGGTATGCTTAACCTATATTGACTGAATTGTGAAGCTGAACATAGATCTATGTGAATACATTTGGGGTAGTTGCAGAAAATCATTCTTAAAAAATTACTGGGCCGGGCGCGGTGGCTCAAGCCTGTAATCCCAGCACTTTGGGAGGCCGAGACGGGCGGATCACGAGGTCAGGAGATTGAGACCATCCTGGCTAACAGAGTGAAACCCCGTCTCTACTAAAAAATACAAAAAACTAGCTGGGCGAGGTGGCGGGCGCCTGTAGTCCCAGCTACTCGGGAGGCTGAGGCAGGAGAATGGCGTGAACCCAGGAGGCAGAGCTTGCAGTGAGCTGAGATCCGGCCATTGCACTCCAGCCTAGGCAAGATAGCCAGACTCCGCCTCAAAAAAAAAAAAAAAAATTACTGGTCAGTGTATTAAAAAGTTCTTCAGAGTTTTTTACTCTGGTCCTTTTAAGTCATTTTCCCAAATGTAGGGATTGACAATAGTATCTTGGTCTTTCAAATGCCTTAGGACTTTTTTGTGTGTGTGACACGTGGTATTTGGGTAAGCTCTAGTTAGGTAGCACAATATAGGGCTCATTTTATGGATGTCTGAAATTTAAAAAAAAATTTATTATTATTATTGTTATTTTTTTGAAATGGAGTTTTGCTCTTGTTGCCCAGGCTGGAGTGCAATGGCGTGATCTTGGCTCACTGCAACCTCCGCCTCCTGGGTTCAAGTGATTCTCATGCCTCAGCCTCCTGAGTAGCTGGGATTACAGACATGAGCCACCTCATCCTGCTAATTTTGTATTTTTTTAGTAGAGACAGGGTTTCACCATATTGGTCAGGCTGGTCTTGAACTCCTGACCTCAGGTGATCCACCTGCCTCGGCCTCCCAAAGTGTTGAGATTACAGGTGTGAGCCACTGTGCCCACCCTAAAATTTATTATTATTATTATTATTATTATTTGAAATGGAGTCTCACTCTGTCACCCAGGTTGGAGTGCAGTGGCGCAATCTTGGCCCACTGTAATCTCCACCCCCCGGGTTCAAGCAGTTCTTCCTCAGCCTCCTGAGTAGCTGGGATTACAGGTGCCTGTGCTGTGCCTGGCTAATTTTTATATTTTTAGTAGATACAGGGTTTCGCCATCTTGACCAGGCTCGTCTTGAACTCCTGACCTTGTGATCCACCTGCCTTAGCCTCCCAAAGTGCTGGGATTACAGGCATGAGCCACCGCGCCTGGCCTCAAAAATTTATTATTTTTTTAGAGACAAGGTCTCATTATATTGCTCAGGCTGATCTCAAACTCCTGGGCTCAAGCAGTCTGCCCGCCTGTGCCTCCCAAGGGGTTGGGATTATAGGCATGAGCCACTGTGCCTAGCCTGAAAATTTGTTAACTATTTATTTAAGATTCTGGTAACTGAATTTTGAATTGAGAATATACTTATTTTAGAGGTTATTTTGTATGTCTAGATCTTGCTTTTTCATTTTTGACAAATACTCTTAGTTTCAAAAATTATTTTGAGTTTGAGCAATGAGTATGTATTACTTTTCTAACAAAAAATTAAAATAAACAGCCTTAGAAAATTCTTGTCTAGAAATTCCAGAAGTTAACTAGTGAAGTCTCTGATCTTTCTCTCTGAATCTGTGTTATCATAGTTCCCTCCATCACTCTCTTTAGTGTTCGGTAGTGGCTAATGTTACTTGCCCTAAGAGATCAGACCTCCCTGGGGAGTCCATTTTGTAATCTACAGTCCAGATGTCAAAGAAGGGAAAGATTCAGCTTGAAGGTTGGCCTTTGCTTTTTGTTTTCCAGTAAATTTTGACTCTTAAGTAGGTATTTCTTATTATCTTGTTATGTAAACACTTTTATTATCTGAGGTGTTGGTTATTCATCTGTTGTCTTTTTTAGAAGCTATTTATTATTAACAGTGGAAACAAAGGAAGGAATTACTGTATTCTCTTTAATTCCAAGCAACATAACAACATCAGAGAGGCCAGAGCAAATACAGTATTTCATATGCTTTCCAGATAATTGTCAATCAACAGAGGGATTTCTCCCTTCCCTCCCCTCCCCTCCCCTTCCCCATTTCCCCTTTCCTTTCCTCTTTCCTTTCCTCTCCTTTCTCCTTTCTTTTATTTTCCTTTCCTTTCCTTTCCTTTCCTCTCCTTTCTCCTTTCTTGTTTCTCCTTCCCTTCCCTTCCCTTCCCTTCCCCTCCCTTCCCCTTCCCTTCCCTTCCCTTCCCTTCCCTTCCCTTCCCTTCCCTTCCGTTGGAGTTTNCCCTTCCCTTCCCTTCCCTTCCCTTCCCTTCCCTTCCCTTCCCTTCCCCCTTTCCTTTCCTTTCCTTACCTTTCCCCTTTCCTTTCCTTCCTTTTCCTTTTCCTTTCCTTTTCCTTTTTCTTTCCTTTCCTTCTCAGATACAATCTCACTTTGTTGCCCACGTTGGAGTGCAGTGTGGTGTGATCATAGCTCACTGCTGCCTGGAACTCCTGGCTCCAAGTGATCCTCCCTCCTCGGCCTCCTGAAGTGCTGAGATTGGATTGTAGGAGTGAGCCACAGTGCCTAGCTCTCTGAGAGAGTGATTTAACAAGAGTTTAAACCCACTTAGTAGGAAGCATGATTTTTGCCAGGGAGAGTAGGAAGGAGGGATGCAAACTTTTTTACTACCTCTATCCTTCTTTATGGAGAAGTTGGACTGGTATGTATCTGAATCTATAGCTATTGCTATACTTTTGTGCATATATTTTGTCTAAAAAGTTTGACAGAAGAGGCATTCTTTTTATTTAATAAATTATTCTCCAGACATGGGATCCTATTCTGAGGAAGGTAGCCCTCTAAAAAATGCTTTCAATGTGAGCTGTCTGGACTTACTGCTGATTGAGCGTACCTGTTGGCAGTGATTGGTGTGCCAGGCAGATTTCTTGTGATCTGTGACTGTGTTTCTAAAGTAAACGTAGTGGAGAAAGCTTGCCATTCTGTCTTTCTTTTCAGAACATGCAGTAGATTTCTGAAGTGGCCAAAAGAGAATTTGTTTGGACAGAGGGACAGTATTTAGTTTAATTGTAGAGTTACTGATTTTATGGAGTCATGAAAGAATGACTAAGCACTGGGAGATTAGAAACGTCTCATTGTAATCATCTGGTTACTAGACCTCTTTTGGGGTGGGGTAGGGAGACTGGAGGTGATGCAGAAAGGCTGTACACAAGGCATTAATGAGAAATGGACCTAAAAACAGAGAGTCTTTAATGAAACTGCTGACATTAAAATAAGAGCATTATTCTAGGGTATATCCTAGGTAATTACTAGAGATTGAACAAACTGTATAACTTGATCAAAATCTTCATTCAACAAACTTTGCTGTTATGCTTAAGGGCAGAGAGAAAGGCTGTTAAGCCTTGTTTCCAAGGAGCTCCATGCCTTAGAGGGAAGGCAGACGAGTAATGGTTATTATTCTGTGTATTAAGCATGCTACTATGGGAAAACTGAAGAGGGATGGGATCCTAATCTGGGGCTGGGGGAAGAGATGTGGCCCCTTCCTGTTTTGGCCTGAAGGATGTGAGGCCGTGAGCCAGGTGCACACTCTCCTGGTGGGGTACTCTGGGGTCTGTTTCGTTGTCTTCCATTTTTGAGAGAGCAGTGTTGGCTGGGGACCTAGCTTGTCACCATAAGACAAGGAGATTGACTTTTCGCTATAGTAATGTCATGGTCTCATTTTGAGAAGTGGCCGCAGATAAGAGGCAAGAAAGCACTCTTGCTGAGAGAAGAAGGCTGTTTGAAACTAACGTGTTGTAGAGAGTCCTAAATGTTGATGAAATCAGGACTCTTGTATTTTCAGATCCTTACTTGAATTATAAACTGGTCAGTGATTCAGTTTTGGAATTTGCAGGGCAGGGGTTAGACATTGTTCTTTTAGGAAACTTGTTGCTGTTGTGTTTGCTTCTGAATAGTGATGGCATTATTATTTTGAATTGTAGTTACAAGTTTATTATGTGCATTATTGAACATAGAAGTTTTAAGAAGGTATCTAAGGGATATATTTGTTTCTCTTTTTATTATGAGTGAATGTAAATGTATTATAGTTATATGAGAATTCGCTTCATCTTGCTCAAATTATCCAGAAGTGAGAAATAGGACTATTAGTTAAATGCATGAAATTTTAATATTATAGCTGTAGCCCAGGCTGGAGTGCAGTGGCACCATCTCGGCTCACTGCAAGCTCTACCTCCCGGGTTCACGCCATTCTCCTGCCTCAGCCTCCCCAGTAGTTGGGACTGCAGGCGCCCACCACCGCGCCTGGCTAATTTTTTTGTATTTTTAGTACAGACGGGGTTTCACCGTGTTAGCCAGGATGGTCTCGATCTCCTGACCTTGTGATCTGCCCGTCTTGGCCTCCCAAAGTGCTGGGATTACAGGCGTGAGCCACCACGCCTGGCCAACCAATGTTATTTATTATATTCATGAAAAAAAAAAGCCCATATGTATATATACACACCCATACATATATACATATATGCACACATACCTCCCTCCATTTTTGTACAGATCGTGGCTGATTATAGACTACTTTTGCATTTTGCTTTTTCTTTTCCTTTTTTTGGGACGGAGTGTCGCTCTTGTTGCCCAGGCTGGAGTGCAATGGCATGATCTCGGCTCACTGCAACCTCCATCTCCCAGGTTCAAGTGATTCTTCTGCCTCAGCCTCCCAAGTAGCTAGGATTACAGGCATGCGCCACCATGCCTGGCTAATTTTGTATTTTTAGTAGAGATGGGGTTTCTCCATGTTGGTCAGGCTAGTCTTGAAATCCTGACCTCAGGTGATCCGCCCACCTTGGCCTCCCAAAGTGTTGGGTTTACAGGCATTAGCCACTGTGCCCAGCCGCATTTTGGTTTTTTGAAACTTAGTATATCTTGGAAATCATTCTACATCAGTACATTAAAGACTTCCTCCTTTTTTTAATGAATAGTATGACTGAATAGTACGCTGTTGCATGGCATATCATGATTTCCTGAGTCCTCTATTGATGAACATTTAGTTTTATCTAATCTTTTGCTTTTATAAACAATGCTGCAAAGAATAATTCTATAATATATTATTTTTGCACATATAGGAATAAATTCCCAGAAGTTCGACATTTTGGGTTAAAAGTTATGTGCCTCAACATTGATATAAATAGATATTAGATATTCCCAGATTATTCACCTTGGAAGTTTTAATGAAATTCAGTGTGCAATATAGATACGTTTTTGTTTGTTTGTTTGTTTTTTGAGACAAAGCTCTATCGCCCAGGCTAGAGTACAGTGGCACCGTCTTGGCTTACTGTAACCTCTGCCTCCTGGGCTCAAACCATTCCCCCATCTCAGCCTCCCAGGTAGGTGGGACTACAAGTGCATACTACCATGCCTGGCTGATTTTAATATTGTTTATTTTATTTATTAATTTAATTTAATTTTATTTGTTTTGAGATGGGATCTTCTTCTGTTGCCTGGGCTGGAGTGCAGTGTCGTGATCTCGGCTCACTGCAGCCTCTGCCTCCAGGGTTCAAACAGTTCTCCCACCTCAGCCTCCCGAGTAGCTGGGATTACATGGGCATGCCACCACACCTGGCTAATTTTTGCATTTTTACTAGAGACAAGGTTTCACCATGTTGACCAGCCTGGTCTGTAACTGTTGACCTCAGGTGATCCACCCGCCTCGGCCTCCCAAAGTGCTGAGATTACAGGTGTGAGCCACTGTGCCCGGCCTGATTTTTGTATTTTTTGTAGAGCTGGGGTCTCAGTATGTAGCCCAGGCTATTCTCAAACTCATCAGCTCAAGTGATCCTCCCACCTTGGCCTCCCAAAGTGCTGGGATTACAGGTGTGAGCCACTGTGCCCGGCCTGCGATATGTATTTTAAAAATACATTTAAAAAATGTAATTTCAGGCCTGGCGTAGTGACTCATGCCTGTAATCCCAGCACTTTGGGAGGTTGAGGTGGGCAGATCACGCGGTCAAGAGATTGAGACCATCCTGGCTAACATGGTGAAACCCCGTCTCTACTAAAAATACAAAAATTATCTGGGCCTGGTGGCATGTGGCTGTAGTCCTAGCTACTTGGGAGGCTGAGGCAGGAGAATTGCTTGAACCCAGGAGGCGGAAGTTTCAGTAAGCCAAGATCGCAGCACTGCACTCCAGCCTGTGACAGAGCAAGACTCCATCTCAAAAAAAGTGAATAAATAAATAAATAAATAAATAATTTCAAAATGGTGCAGAAACATGTCATGTGTCATTTTTTGAGTGAAAACATGACCATAGTTCAGTGATCAAAGGCAAATTGGTCACTCTTCTCATTTCTTTCTTTTTTTTTGAGGCATAGTTTCACTCTTGTTGCCCAGGCTGGAGTGCAGTGGCAAGACTCAGCTCACTGCAACCTCTGCCTCCCGGGTTCAAGCGATTCTCCTGCCTTAGCCTCTTGAGTTGCTGGGATTACAGGCATCCACCACCATGCCTGGCTAATGTTTTTTATTTTTAGTAGAGACAGGGTTTCACCATGTTGGCCAGGCTGGTCTCAAATTCCTGACCTCAGGCAACCCACCCGCCTCGACCTCCCAAAGTGCTGGGATTATAGGTGTGAGCCACCTCGCCCGGCCTCTTCTCATTTCTTGTTTGCTTTTCTGTTTTGACTTGGCAAGAATTTTGTGACTGGACGAGGCAGGAATAAGTTTTGTTTCCTTGTAGGTGTCACCAATACTGCCTTCTAGAGATGAGTACTAGATACAGAAGATTTACTGAATAATTGCTTCTGTGTGTGTGTGTGTGTACGTGTGTGCACGTGTGTTTCTTTCTAATATGGTGATCTACCAAACTTTCTGTGGTTTTCAATACTTGTAGTAATGGATGATGATTGTGATATCAGGATTACAATTTGATTTAACTTTAAAAACAACTTTCTGGTATTTATTGGATAGATTATGATTTAACTAAAAAGAATAGGAATAGAGGCTGGGCGCAGTGGCTCATGCCTGTAATCCCAGCACTTTGGGAGGTGGAGGCGGATGGATCACTTGAGGTCAGAAGTTCGAGACCAGCCTGGCGAACATGGTGAAACCCTGTCTCTACTAAAAATGTCAAGTTAGCTGGGCATGGTAGTGTGCACCTGTAATCCCAGCTACTCAGGAGGCTGAGGCAGGAGAATAGCTTGAACCTGGGAGGTGAAGGTTGCGGTGAGCCGAGATCATGTCACTGCAGTCCAGCCTGGGTGACAAGAGGGAAAACACAGTATTAACATTTTGGTGTGTTCCCTTCCATACGTTTTCTATGCATGATGCATATAAATAAATACTTTTTATTTTTTATTTTTTTGAGATGGAGTTTCGCTCTTGTCACTCAGGCTAGAGTGCAGTGCCGCAGTCTTGGCTCACTGCAACCTCTGCCTGCCAGGTTCAAGTGATTCTCCTGCCTCAGTCTCTCAAGTACCTGGGATTACAGGTGCCCGCCACCATGCCCAGCTAATTTTTGTATTTTTAGTAGAGACGGAGTTTCACCATTTTGGCCAGGCTGGTCTCAATTTCCTGACCTGAGGTGATCCTCTGGCCTCGGCCACCGAAAGTGCTGGGATTACAGCCGTGAGCCACCGCTCCTGGCCTAGTTTGCTTTTCTAATTGTTTTCTGGATTGCTTTTTTCACTAAAATGATTGCAGATATCTTTACAGACCAATAAGAACAGATTTTTTATTTTTATTTATTTATTTATTTATTTATTTATTTATTTATTGAGACGGAGTCTCACTCTGTCACCCAGGCTGGAGTGCAGTGGTGCGATCTTGGCTCACTGCAAGCTCCGCCTCTTGGGTTCATACCATTCTCCTGCGTCAGCCTCCCGAGTAGCTGGGAATACAGGTGCCCACCACCACACCCGGCTAATTTTTTGTATTTTTAGTAGAGACGGGGTTTCACAGTGTTAGCCAGGATGGTCTCAATCTCCTGATCTCATGATCCGCCCCCCTCTGCCTCCCAAAGTACTGGGATTACAGGCTGAGCCACTGCGCCTGGCAAGAACAGATTTTTTATTATCATTCTTGGTAACTGCATGGTTTGCTGTTGTTTGGATGTCCTGTAATTTATTTCCCAATTCCCTATTCATTAACATTTAGGATTATTTCATTTAAAAAGGATGACCAAAATAAAGAAAGAAAAAAAAGAAGTAAAAGAAAGGATGACCAGCTGCAGTGAACAACTTGATATGTTCAGTTTAGTATACCTTTTTTTTTTTTTTTTTTGAGATGGAGTCTCGCTGTGTCAGGAGCCATGGCATCCAGCCCATTTTAGCATACTTGCTAAATTATTTCCTTAGATGCATTCTTAGATTTGGACTGATTGGATCAAGAGATGTTGCCAAATTGTCCTATATATTATTACTTTTTATTTTCATCAGCAGTGCATTTAATTGTTTATTTGATTATATTCAATTACACTCCTTTTTTTTTGAGACGGGAGTTTTGTTCTGTCACCCAGGCTGGAGTGCAGTGGTGTGATCTTGACTCTGCAACCTCTGCCTCCCTAGTTCAAGTGATTCTCGTGCCACAGCATCGGGAGTAGCTGGGATGACAGGCATGCGCCACCACACCTGGCTAATGTTTTTGTGTTTTTAGTAGAGACGGGGTTTCACCATGTTGGCAAGGCTGGTCTCGAATTCCTCACCTCAAGTGATCCACGTGCCTCAGGCTCCCAAAGTGCTGGGATTACAGGTGTAAGCCATCGTGCCTGGCCTCAATTACATTCTTAAGTGACCATTTTTGAAAATGTAGGACTAGAGTGATGGTTAGGTCTTTTGATATTTTAAGGAAAACCATGTTAATGTTGAATAGGAATAAGTTTATGTTGGAAAAATATTGAGGCAATCACAACTCATTTTGGAAACCGAGCTGCTGTATGTAGTACAACCCAGTTTATACTAACATTGTTAAGGCACAGCTCTCTTTTTGCACTTTTCTTTTGGAATTTATTTTTTGTAAGTCCATAAAACATAACTATAAAAATTTCATTTTAGTAAAAGCAGTGTCTTTCTATAGCTTATCTGAGAAATATAGCAAATTTTTGTTAGGTATAAGCTTAGTAAAGTACAGACTTAAAAGTATATGAGCTTGAAATATGATTGAATAGTGGTAGACAGGGTATGAAATTTCACAGTATTTCATAGTATATGAAATTGTATACAGTGTATAAAATTGCTTATTTTATAGTATATGAAGTTATCTTTTCAGTAGCCTTTGTCATTGCTCAGGTGACGTTCCACATTATTTTTCCCTAACAGGTCACTTAAATTGCATTGAAAGGGTTTGAAGTAACATAATAAGATCTAAATTGTCAATGAATAAATGAATCTCTAAAGCCCAAAATGAAGTTCTCTTTCTTTAGCAGACACAAAGTTCCTTATCTTTGAAGGTTGTCTATGACTCTGCACATTTTCCTCGTCCATCAGATTCGTACTGAGGAGTATGAATCTTGCCTAAGCAAGGTAAATATGCTTGGATGGTGAGGGACAATAAGCAAGGCCTGCATTCTCATGCTCAGGTACACCTAAGATGTAGCTTTATCTAGTGGTGCCCTTATATTTGTTTCACTGTTGTAGCCTTTCTTTTATCCATGTTTGCTAAGGAATTAGAAAAGTAGAGCCTTGCAGGAAAGCATCTTGATATACTGTGGTGGAATAGATTATCTACTTGTCTCTCTCTGCAGTGAACATGGAGCTTGTGGAGGGCAGTGCCTGGCAGATTGCCTGGTACATTAGGTACTCCATGAACTTAGGAAACTGGGACCAAGAGCCTTTTCATTTCATGTCTGTCTTTCCACTTTTTTCTTCTTTTGTTTTCTTTAACTTCTTATTTTGAAATAATTATAGATTCACAAGCAATTGCAAAAAATGTACGGGAGTTCATGTTTACCCTTCACCCAGTTTCCCCCAATGGTTACGCATATTTTGTTGTTTCTCCTCTTTTTCTTTCCCTACATTTTCCAAGTTTTCCTCTCTTTTTCCTATTTTTGATCATGCTTTTGGCTCACCATTGGCATCTATGGGATGTCCTGAACTCTCTGAACTAAATGTTGCCGATTACTGTCCTAAGCTACTTATGGGAATGCATGTGATGGTTCTTTCTCTTCATTTATTCTTTGTGGATCACTTGCTCAGTATGTGGTGCTGGGCCAGGTACTAGTTGTTCCTCTATATTCAAGCTTTTCGGCTCTTATTTTGAGAACATTAAATATGGTGCATATATCTTTCTTTTGTAGGTCTTTTTCCTAAATGATATGTATGTCTAAAGTACTCAGAGATGTGTGTCTGTTTTTGGTGAGAAGAAGGAGCTGCATTTTGGTGAAAATAGCCCTGGATTTTGAGTTAGAAAGCAAAATTCAAATCTTGGTTCTGGCCAGGCGTGGTGGCTCACATCTGTAATCCCAGTGTTTTGGGAGGCCAGAGTGGGAGAAACACTTGAGGCCAGGAGTTCGAGACCAGCATGGGCAACGTAGGAAGACCACATCTCTCTAAAACAAAACAAAACAAAAAAGGAATCGAAATCCTGGTTCTGTTTCATACTTGCTGTGTGACCCCAGAAGTCACTTTGCTTCTGAATCTTTTCTTCTCTGTAAAATAGGCATTATAATTATAATCTGACAGATTTTGTAGGGGATAGAGAAAGTAGCATTTGTATGATCACTTAACAAATTGGAAGGTACTGCTTCAAATATGAAGTAGCTATGGTTATTTTATTGATGAAATGAAAGGCAAGTTTTAAACTATTGGTGTGTTAATTATTTATAGCTTGACTTCTTTATTCGGTAACACAGAAAGACTTCTCTTGTTTTTTTAAATCCTCATCCTTCTTACACCTTCTGTCTTCACATTAAATACCCAGGACTTAATAGAGTTTTGTTTTTTTTCAACTGGGTATAACCTAGCTCCCTTGGGAAATTTGGGATGGCCATGTCAGCTGTCATACTGTATCAAATGACATATCAGATTTCTCTTCTCTCTCTCTCTCTCTCTTTTTTTTTTTTTTTTTTTGAGATAGAGTCTCGCTCTGTCGCCAGACTGGAATGCATCTCAGTGGTGCCATCTCAGCTCACTGCAGCCTCTGCCTCCCGGGTTCAAGCGATTCTCTTGCCTCAGCCTCCTGAGTAACTGGGACTGTAGGCACTGCCACCACGCCCAGCTAATTTTTGTATTTTTAGTAGAGATGAGGTTTCACCATGTTGGCCAGGATGATCTTCCTGCCTTGGCCTCCCAAAGTGCTAGGATTGCAGTTGTGAGCCACTGGGCCTGGCCTGTTCTCTTATTTTCTTACTCACCTAAGTCTGGGGATTTTTCTGTTTCGTGAACCTCTTAGAAAATCTGTCAAGCAGGCTGGGCGCGGTGGCTCACGCCTGTAATGCTAGCACTTTGGGAGGCTGAGGTGGGCGGATCACCTGAGATCAGGAGTTCAAGACCAGCCTGGCCAACATGGTGAAACCCTGTCTCTACTGAAAATACAAAAATTAACCAGGCCTGGTGGTGGGTGTCTGTAATCCTAGCTACTTGGGAGGCTGAGGCAGGAGAATCGCTTGAACCTGGGAGGCGGGGGTTGCCGTGAGCCGAGATTGTGCCACTGCACTCCAGCCTGGATGACAGTGCGAGACTCCCTCTCAAAAAAAAAAAAAAAAAAAAAAAAGAAAGAAAGAAAATCTCTCAAGCCAGCATATGTGCTCCTTTGTGCTTAGCTTTTTAGTGGATTTCACTGTTAGAAACCAATTATTCATGTGTTACCAGAAACATTTTTAGTTTTGAAGGGAGACTTTCTTTTTATTTGTATATGCACATGGAATACTTAGTATAGAAAGTCATAAAATGAAAATTTAAAAATTGAAATAATTGACAATTTTTTTTTTTTTTTTGTAAACCTGATCTAGATACAGGCAAACTTTTAAATCATTAAGGTACAAACATTTATAGAACACCCCTTCCAATAATAGTAGGATACACATTGTTCTGAAATACATATGGAACATTTCAGGATAGACCATATGTTATGCCATAAAACAAGCCTCAATTAATTTAAAGGATGGAAATCATACTATGTTCTCTGACCATAATGAAATGAAATTAGATATCAATAACAGAAGGAAATTTGGGAAATTCAGAATATGTGAAAATTAAACTACACAAACTGAAATCACCAATGATTCAAAGAAAAAGCCACAGGAAAATTGGAAAATACTCTGAGATGAAGACGAAATGTATCATATCATGATGATGATGGTTGCAAACAATGTGAATGTACTTTATACCACCTAATTAATTGTATGTTTAAAAATAGTTAAAATGGCAAATCTTATGTATGTTTTGCCACAATTGAAAAAACAAAAACAAACAAAAAAACCCTGGGCTGGGTGCGGTGGCTCATACCTGTAATCCCAGCACTTTGGGAGGCCAAGGCAGGTGGATCACCTGAGGTCAGGAGTTCAAGACCAGCCTGGCCAACATGGCGAAGCCCCATTCTACTAAAAATACAAAAAATTAGCTGGGCTGGGCATGGTGGTGGGTGCCTGTAATCCCAGCTACTTGGGAGGCTGAGGCAGGAGAATAGCTTGGACCCAGGAGGTGGAGGTTGCAGTGAGCCCAGATCACATGACTGCCCTGATATAGCGAGGCCATTTCACAAAGCGGGTGAGGTCTCTTTTGGGCTGGATGTCCTGTCCAGTGCCGAAATTCTTAGGCCTTTTCTCAAACAGGGGATTCACCACTTTCTTGGCCCCTGCTTCTTCACGACAGCAGGGGCTGGAGCCACCTTCTTTCCCTTGGCCTTCTTTCCTTTCGGCATCTTGGGCAGTGGGAGGAGAGCTAGAGATATTTTTTATATAGATGGGGTTTACCATGTTGCCCAGGCTGATCTCGAACTCCTGAGCTTAAGTGATCCACCCACCTCAGCCTCCCAAAGTGCTGGGATTATAGGTGTGAGCCACTGCGCCTGACCAAGACAGGTATAGTCTCTTTGACACTTAGCTTTAATATTGTATTGGAGGTTCTAGCCAAGACAATTAGGGAAGAAAAAGAAAGAAAAGGCATTCATATTGGAAAGGAAGTAAGAGAATCTCTATTTGCAGATGGCATGATCTTGTATATAAAACATCTTAAGGAATGCACTATAAAATTGTTATAAGCTCCTCAAAGTTTCAGAATACAGGATCAATATACAGAAAGTAATTTTATTGTTATACATTTATAATGAATAATTCAAAAATGAAACCAAGGAAACAATTCCATTCACAATAGTGTCAAAAAGAATAAAACATTTGGGAATAAAGTTAACAAAAGAAGTGCAGAACTTACATTCCTTTTTTTTTTTTTTTTTGAGACAGGGTGTCACTCTTGTTGCCCATGCTTAAGTGCAGTAGCACAATATCAGCTCACTACAAATTCTGCCTCCTGGGCTCAAGTGATCCTCCCACCTCAGCCTTCTGAGTAGTTGGTACCAAAAGGCGTATACCATCACGCCTGGCTAATTTTTGTTTTTTTTAGAGACTAGGTTTCTCCATGTTGCCCGGGTTGGTCTCAAACTCCTGAATTCAAGCAATCCACCTGCCTCGACCTCCCAAAGTGCTGGAATTACAGGCGTAAGCCACTGTGCTTGGCCAGAACTTACATTCTGAACTGTAAAACATCATTGAAAGATCTAAATAAATGGAAAGATACTCTATGTTCAGGGATTGGAAGACTTATTATTGTTATGATGGTAATACTCCCCATATAGATTTAGCACAATCCCTATTAAAATTCCAGGCCAGGTGTGGTGGCTCATGCCTATAATCCCAGTGCTTTTGGCGGCCGAGGCGGGTGTGAGATCGAGAGTTCGAGACCAGCCTGACCAGTATGGTGAAATCCCATCTCTACTAAAAATACAAAAATTAACCAAGCGTGGTGGTGTGCGCCTGTAATCCCAGCTACTTGGGAGGCTGAGGCAGGAGAATTGTTTGAACCTGGGAGGCAAAGTTTGCAGTGAGCCGAGATTGTGCCACTGCACTCCAGTCTGGGTGACAGAGTGAGACTCCGTCTCATAAACAAACAAACAAACAAACCCAGTTGCCTACTTTGCAGAAACTGATAAGCGGATCTTAAAACTCATGTAGAAATGCAAGGGACCCAGAATTGCCAAAACAATCTTGAAAAAAAAGTTGGAGGACTTTCATAACTTACTACAAAATTACAATAATTGAGACATCTGATACTGGCTTAAAGATAGACATATAGATCAATGCAATAGAATGAGAATCCAGAACTAAACCCTTTCATTTATGGTCAATTGGTTTTCCACAAAGTGGAAGGACAATTAAGTGGAGAAAGAATATCTTTTTCAACAAATGATGGTGGTACAGGTGGATATCCACATAACAAAAAGGAATTTGGACCCTTACCTCACTTATATATATAAATTCAGAATTCATCATAGACCTAAATGTCAGATCTGAAACAATAAAACTCAGGCTAAGCCTAGTGGGTCACACCTGTAATCCCAGCACTTTTGAGGCCAAGGTGGGAGGATCACTTGAGCCCAGGAATTCAAGACCAGTCTGGGCAACATAGTGAGATGCCATCTCTATTAAAAAAGAAAAAACAGGCCGGGCGCGGTGGCTCAAGCCTGTAATCCCAGCACTTTGGGAGGCCGAGACGGGCGGATCACGAGGTCAGGAGATCGAGACCATCCTGGCTAACACGGTGAAACCCCGTCTCTATTAAGAAATACAAAAAAAAAAAAAACTAGCCGGGCGAGGTGGCGGGCGCCTGTAGTCCCAGCTACTCGGGAGGCTGAGGCCGGAGAATGGCGTGAACCCGGGAGGCGGAGCTTGCAGTGAGCTGAGATCCGGCCACTGCAGTCCAGCCTGGGTGACAGAGCGAGACTCCGTCTCAAAAAAAAAAAAAAAAAAAAAAGAGAGAAAAAACAACTCTTAGAAGAAAACATGGTTGTAAATCTTCATGTCCTTGTATTGGACAATGGTTTCTTTTTTCTTCTTTTTTTCATACAGGGTCTCACTCTTGTCACTGAGGCTAGGGTACAGTAGGGGAATTGCAGCTCACTGCAGCCTTGACTTCCTGCTGGGCTCAACGATCCTCCTACTTTAGCCTCCCGAGTGGCTGGGACTACAAGCATGTACCAGCTAATTGTTGAATTTTTTATAGAGATAGGGTTTGCCACATTGCCTAGGCTGGTCTCAAACTCATGAGTCAAGCAATCTTCCTGTCTCGGCCTCCCAAACCTGCTGGGATTACAGGTGTGAGCCACCATGCCTGGCTTCTTCAGTATGACACCTAAAACATAGGCACTAAAAGAAAAACAGATAAGTTGATCTTCATTAAGACGGAAATTTTTTTTTTCAAATGGCACCATCAAGAAAATGAAGACATCCCAGAATGAGAAAAAGTATTTGCTTGTCATATATCTGATAAAGGACTTTTATCCAAAGTATATTTTAGAAATTCTTAAAATCAACGGTAAAAAGACACATAACCCAGTTAACAAATGAGCAGAGGATTTGATCAGATATTTCTCCAAAGAAGATATCCAAATGGCTAATACATCATGAAAAGAAGCTCAAGTCCAGGCTGATTACACCTGTAATCTCAGCACTTTGGGAGGCCAATGTGGGTGGATTACTAGGTCAATAGATCGAGACCATCCCGGCCAATATGGTGTAACCCCTTCTCTACTAAAAATACAAAATTTGGTTGGGTGTGGTGGCATGTACCTGTGGTCCCAACTACTCGGAATGCTGAGGTGGGAGAATTGCTTGAACCTGGGAGGCAGAGGTTGCAGTGAGCTGAGATCGTGCCACTGCACTCCAACCTTGCGACATAGCGAGACTTCATCTCAAAAAAAAAAAAAAAAAAGGAAGGTCAGTATCCTTAGTCCTTAGATGAAAATCAAAAGCACAATTAGATGCCACTTTGATTATAGGTAATTTCTGATCCCTAATCAGGCATGTGCCACTGGTCCTGCTAATTCTGGATAATTTCTTTCTTTCTTTTTTTTTTTTTGAGACGGAGTCTTGCTCTGTTGCCCAGGCTGGAGTGTAGTGGTGTGATTTTGGTTCACTGTGACCTCCGCCTCTGGGTTCAAGCAGTTCTCCCGCATCAGCCTCCTGAGTAGCTGGGATTACAGCCATGCGCCACCACTCCCGGCTGCTTTTCGTATTTTTAGTAGAGACAGGGTTTCGCTCTGTTGGCCAGACTGGTCTTGAACTCCTGACCTTAGGTGACCCACCCACCTGGGCCTCCCAAAGTGCTGGGATTACAGACGTAAGCTACCGAGCCCGGCCCTGGATAATTTCTAACAGATATAAAAGTAAAGAGATTTTAACAAACCTTGGAATACCCATCCCCAAGCTTCAGCAGTTCTCAGTGGATGTCCATCTTGTTTCATCTTTGAGGGAGTTTCAAGGAGTAGAAAAAAATAGAAGCAATTTTAATCCAATAGCCTAAATCTGCCACAGGAGGAGAAAAAATAGAATGAAACTGTGTTCTACTTTTACAGTTCACATTTAGGGAAAAATATATTTAAAATATCTGAGAGAGTTTTAAAAATTTACTTTATTAAAATACTAGTGAAGGTAAATTCTAATCACGAGTACCTTATCTGACACCTGTGTAGTATTTTTTTCTGTTATTTTCTGATGGCAAGTGTACTGTAATGCAGTGGCCTTTTTTGTTGTTGTTTGTTTTTACAGTTATTTGTGTTGACCAGCCTGTAGTATTTCACAACATGTTTTTATGGAAATAACTGATCTGCTAGCTCCATTTTCTTAGGAATTTTTTTCTTATTGTTTACTTCACTATATTCCGTAGTATTGAAAGGTAGGTTTCCCTCCACTATGAAATGATAGTGCCTGAGTTTTGAATACCATTTTTCTAGTTGTAATTATAAAAGTAATATGTATTCATCTTAGAAAAAATTTGGAAAACACAGGAAAGCAGAAAGATAAGATTAAGGAACCTGTAATTTTATCAGCTGAAAATTAACCAATGTTAATGATTTTATTTTGTTGTTCACGTGACCTGCCTTTTTAATGTAATGTGGTGAGCCTGAACCTTTTATTCATTTTGGTGCTTTTACATTGTGGTTGGGTTTTGTCGTAATTACATTGTAGTTAATCATTGTGCACACTGGAGTGAGGGATACAGAATGAGAGAAAATTAGTTTAACTTTGATTTTTTCCCTACTGCAGAATATTCTTGAATATACTTGAGTAATTCCAGCTTTTAATGTTCTTTCCAAGTTACACAATTATATATTCATCCAGTTTCTACATTCTCCAGTTCAGAGATGACTTGTATAGATTTCCCTGCAAGACCAAAGCACTGTTGACTTTTGGTGCTAGAAATTGACTGTTGGGTCTTATCTCTGTCCAGTCTTTCTGCTGTATGCCTGACTGGTATTTTATAGGCTTTTTGATAATTATTTCATCTTCTTAGTATCTAGAATTACAGAGCTCTAGAGAGCTCTAGTAGAATTTCTAGTATTTGTTAATTGAAATAAAAACATCAAACTAAGAATTTCGAAGCACTTTTTATGTTATTTTTGCGTTAAAAATTCATAATACATTCATAATGCATAAAGGTAAGCTTGAAAATATGAATACTTTCTCAGTATTGAAACACGAATATGAATATTTTGTCTGTATAGGAATTCTTGGTGTATGTATGGAATAATTATCAGACATCCTTTTAATAACTTTCCCCTTTCAGCCCAGGAGTGGGGATCAGTAATGTTTACAGGTTGGGAACCAGTTCTGTGATCTTTCTAGATTGCTTGTTTCCTCTGAACAGGCCACACACTCTTGCGTCTGTGCTTTGTCCATATGTATTTGCACATTCCTTTTACCTGTAATGTTTTTTGCCTTCTCCCTTACCTCTACTTCTAAGAAAGAATGGAACTCAACTTATGACTGCCAGTGACTGTTTGTCCTTTGATTTTCAGCCCGAGCAAACTTTATTCTTTGGACAAGTATTTCTGGAGTACCTTGTTTGGAACAGGCATTATAGGCATTAGGTGAACAAAATAAATTAAGTCCCTACCTTCTTGAGCCTGACAGTCCTGTTGGGAAATCAGACAGAAAATACGTGATAGAATTGCACCTTAAATGCTTGAAAGTAGAGAACAGCATGCAGTGACAAGGGAGTACCCCTAGAATGGCCTTCCAATGGGTCTCTGAGGAGACAGCATTTAAGCTGAAGTCTGAAAGATGAAAAAGAGGTAGCTGGGCCAATATAGGTGTAAGGAGAGTTTTTGGCAGAAGGAACAGCATAAGCAATAGCCCTCTGAAGTAGTAAAGAGTTTGGAACCAAAGGAGGCCAGTGTATATGACAGAGCCCAGAGGTATTTGGCTTGGAGATACAAATTTGGGAGACATCGGTTTATCGGCATGGGAATGGTTGCTGGTTATTTTGGAGTGAGCAGCATGAGGGGACAAGAGGCACTGGACTGAGCCCACCAACAGAGATCTGGAAGGTGGGTAGAGATGAGAGATGGTTTAGTAGATGCAACCAGAGAAGTAGCAAGAAGGCATAAACATTTATTTTCACACAAGTAGGGAATTTTTCAAGAAGGAAGGGGCGATCAACTTTGGATTGCTGCTGAGGGGTGCAGTTTGTTAAGTACAGAAAAGTCTTCCTTGGATTTGCCAACATGGCTGTCATTGGTGATCCTGATAAGAGCTACTCTTGTGGAGTGAGCGAGTGGAGCCAGATCAGAGGGTCTATGAAGGGGACAGGAAGTGCATCAGTGGAGCTGGCTGGTGTAGACAACGGCTTAAAGAAGCTTCACTGTTGATGGTGTCATTGATGAAAGGCATGTGAGCTCAAGAGAGGGCCTTTGTAAGATGAGTGATTTAGAGGACATTTACAGGCTGCTGGGAATGAGCTAGCAGAGGAGAGATTGCTGATTCCTGGGAGTAGACAACTGGAAGGTCAAAGGTCTGAGGAGGCAGAAAGGAGGAGTTGTTGTCATCTGTGTGGGTGCTGAAACCATTAAGGAAGCTGAGAGGAGATAGGGAGGGAGTCAGGGAGGCTGGAGTGTGAGTCTGCAGTGGAAGACAGGGAAGGACCTGTGACTGACAGATGAGAGCCGGGGCTGCCACAGTGCTGAGCTGCGTGGTGCTTAGTTGATAGGTGCAGTGCCCCATCCTTGCAATTCCTGATTGAAGCATTACTGAGTTCCCTTAGGCAGTTTTATCTTCCTTTCTCTTCTACCTACAGCACCTTCTGCAAACTTCTGGTTTAAGACTTGACAGCATACTATTTTGACTGTTTGTGTTTGTCTCTTTCTTCTTTCAGACAGTGACCTTCTTGAAGGCCTTAATGAAGTCTTTACTTTCTGTGATTTTTAGTAGTTAGCATAGTTTAATACCTGTCAGAGTAAATGCTTGCTCACTGAGTGAATGTGTGGACCTCAAAATGAGTGGGACAGTGGGAGGGAGAAAAAAGAGAAGGAAAGGACAGAAGGAACAGATAGAGTAAGAACAGACTTCCTGCTGGCAGGGCATGGCAGCGCATCTGTCTTTCTTCGTTTTCAATCATATTGTAATTGTTGCAGAAATCATCCTAATGCAAAAAAGCTTGTCTTATTGATAGAAACGTGCTGACTTAGTGTGAGTAAATCCTGCTAATTTCTGGCTTTAAACTATCATACCTTCTTTCTGGCATGAAACTATCATACCTTCTTCCAGAACTGGCTTTAAATTATCATACCCTCTTTCAATCCTATTTTCCAGGGAGATTTTGTTTTTTAAATTTTTTGAGACAGAGTTTTGCTCTTTGTTGCCCAAGCTGGAGTGCAGTGGTGCAATCTCCGCTCACTGCAACCTCTGCCTCCCAGGTTCAAGTGATTCTCTTGTCTCAGACTCCCGAGTAGCTGGGATTACAGGTGCCTGCCACCATGCTAATTTTTGTATTTTTAGTAGAGACGGGGTTTCACTGTGTTGGCCAGGCTGGTCTCGAACTCCTGACCTGAGGTGATCCACCTGCTCTCGCCACCCAAAGTGTTGAGATTACAGGCGTGAGCCACCGCAACTGACCCCAGGGAGATTTTTTAATGTGGTTATTGATTTATTGGTGCTGGTAATTTAATTCCTTCTTGATACTTTCGTATGGAATATTATTTTATTAAGGCTTCTTGAACTCCTTATTTATGATTTGACTTCATGTTTCTTAATTTTCTCCGTCTTATGCCCCACATGCTGTAGCTGAGACATTTTCATGTTTCAGTTAGTAAATGCCCATGCTTTGAACTTTCAGTGGAGTTTGTAGTATAGTGAAAAGAACACAAACTTTGGGGCCAGGCAGCTCTGGTTTTGAATTATTGCTTGACAGTTGTTTTAAAACCTTAGGCAGGTTTTTTGGTTTTGTTATTTATTTATTTATTTATTTTATTCTTATTTTCTGAGACAGAGTCTTGCTTTGTCACCCAGGCTGGAGTGCACTGGCACGATCGTGGCTCACCGCAACTTCCGCCTCCCGGGTTCAAGCGATTCTCCTGTCTCAGCCTCTTGAGTAGCTGGGATTACAGGCGTGTGCCACTACACCCTGCTAATTTCTATATTTTTAGTGGAGACAAGATTTCATCATGTTTGCCAGGCTGGTCTCAAACTTCTGCCCCCCTTGGCCTCTCAAAGTGCTGGGATTACAGGTGTGAGCCACCACGCCTGGCCTGTTTTTGTTTTTTTAACCTTTCTGAGTTGCAGTTCTGTATCTTCAAAATGAGAATAATAATGCCTACTTATCTCACAGGTATCTCACTGTGTCTGCCTTACCACACTTCACCTCCCTCATTTTGCTTATGCTGTTTTTCCTTAAGTGCCATAAGTATTTTTTTTTGTTTGTTTTTGTTTTTTTGAGATGGAGTCTCATTCCCGTTACACTAGCTGGAGTGCAGTTTTGTGATCTCGGCTCACTGCATCCTCCACCTCCCGGGTTCAAGCGATTCTCCTTCCTCAGCCGCCCAAGTAGCTGGGATTACAGGCATGCGCCACTATGCCTGGCTAATTTTTGTATTTTTAGTAGAGATGGGGTTTCGCCATGTTGGCCAGGCTGGTCTCGAACTCCTGATCTCAGGTGATCTGCCTGCCTTGGCCTCCCAAAGTGCTGGGATTCCAGGTGTGAGCCACTGGGCCTGGCCACCATAACTATTGAATGCACATCCTAGCCACATTTTAACACAAAGCTTAAGCTGAATCTTGTTTATATAGTTTTGACTTGGTCATTCCAAGCCTTCTTAATCCATTCCTTCCTCTAAAATTTTCATAGTACTTATTCATATTCCTTATTTGGCAGGTGCAGTGTTTTACTCATTAAAGCTACCAATTATCCATCTTGTGTTTGTGTTGACCTCCGACATTGATAAGCCTTTTGTGTGTATGTATGTCCTGTCCTCTCCAAGTATGTTGGAAGCTCTTTCAAGTGAAGTCATAGACTTATTTCTTTAGTATATTCTACAGTGAGATTTTATATTTGATAAGTTGATGAGTAAATAAAAGTGATTGAGATAGACTGGTAATGGATAAACAGGGTATGTGAATATATTCACTCCATCCATTTATTCATTCGACAAATACCCATTGCGTACATATGTGTTAGATTGAAAAACATGTCACAGTATTTTGTAGCTCCTCCTGTTGATTGGTAGAATCCATTTCCTCACACTTTTTTGTTTGTTTGTTTGTTTGTTTTGTTTTTGAGACAAGAGTCTCACTGTGTCGCCCAGACTGGAGTGCAGTGGTGTGATATCAGCTCACCACAACCTCTGCCTCCCAGGCTCAAGTGATTCTCCTGCCTCAGCCTCTCGAGTAGCTGGGATTACAGGTGCGCACCACCACGCCTGGCTAGTTTTTGGTAGAGATGGGGTTTCACCATGTGGACCAGGCTGGTCTCGAACTCCTGACCTCAGGTGATCCACCTGCCTTGCCCTCCCAAAGTGCTGGGATTACAGGCATGAGCCACTGCCCCCGGCTTCCTCACACTTTCAGTGTGGACTGGCCTTGTGACTTGCTTTTACCAGTAGATTATGGCAGAAGTAACATGCAAGTTGTGGATCTCAGGCCTCAGGAGGCCTGGTAGCCTCCCCCTTTGCCATCTTGGAGTGCTCCAGCCACTACATGATGAACTCTAGGCTATGCCACTGAATGGTTACAGATCATGTGTGGAGAGAGGCCCAGCCAAAAGCCAGCACCAGAGTCCCAGACATGTGAGTGACACCACTGTAGAGCCTTCAGCTGCAGTAAAAATGCCAAATGACTCAGCTGCATGAATAATCCCAGGAAAGGCTAGCACAGGATCTTCCCAGCTGAGCCCAGCCACCTCGTAGACTTATGAGAAATATTAATTCATGATTGTTTTAAGCTACTAAGTATAAATGGTCAGACTTTTAATTTCTTACAAAGAAGTCTACAGTAGACTAAAAATGTTGTCAGAGCTTATGGTTGATTCTGTTCTTCTTTCCATCCCGCATTGTTAATAGTTCTTTACTGATAGTGTGTGTAAGTGCCACAGGTAAATATGGTAATTAAGGGGCTGGAGATAGGTGCTATTTTTTTTTTTTAAAGGCTCTGTGCATTTCCTTTTCCATTCCTAATTTTATTTGATGCATGCTAGAGCTGGTATTCTCCACAGTGCTACTCAGGATTCAAGACCAGAGGCCAAAATTCCCAACTTGATGCCTCTTTTCATTACATCAAGATGTCTTTTTTTATTGTGTGTTCCTTCCTTTTTGTTGAAGTTGGTATTTTTAAACTTTTTCCTGTTGGCCTGCAGCAGAGTTGGCCTATTGTTCTGGTTCCTCCGATAATTTCTACTTTCCAGGGTACTATAAAGGAGCAAGACTAGGACAATTGTCTTGACCTTTTATTGTTTTGTCCCTGTGGACCAAGATGATGTGACAGGAAAAGGTTGAGCTGCTTGGAACCTAACTACTGTAGTGGGGGCATAGAATGTTGGTGTTGGGGAATGAAAGGGGTTTGGGTTTGGGAAGAGTTGGACCATTTTTTTAGAAATATCTGAAATGTGTCCCTTTTCTCAGGTGACGACTGATACAGTGACATTTAATGTGTTCAGTAGCCTTCATAGTAGATCTTGCTAAAGGAGAAAACTTTTCCTGATGAAGAATAAAGATGTTTTGCTATTGTCACCTCCTCTACTGTTTCTTCTGTATCATTTTAATGTCTCTCATGTTCTTTAGGAAAATGTATGAAAATTGAACTTTTTTTTGGACTCAGAAATAGTGTTACCTTCTGAATAATCTCTGATGTGAACACTGCTGTAAGATAATTCTCTGTAACACTACTCTTTTGAACATTGATTATAGAACCGACTGCAGGGATTGTAAATGGTAGTTCATGATCTCACTAAGGGCAGGCAAGGGCTGAGTCCTGTTTTGTTTTGTTTTGTTTTTTTTGTATCCTAGTGCCTCCCATTATGTCTTGAATATAATAGACCTGATTTTTACTTAGCTCAGCCATAAGTGACCACTGGTTATGGTTAACTTGAGACCTAGGTTTCCTTAATCTACCTTTCCCTCATGGAGAGTCTGGGCAGGATATGGGTGGATGGAAGAGAGTTTTACTTCCTCCTCCAGCTCCATCAGCTCCTCTTCCTCCTCCTCCAACTTCTCTAACTTCACCTCTTTCTCCTCCTTTTTCTCCTTCTCCAACTCCCTCAACTCCTCCTCCTCTTTTCCCTCTCCAACTTCTCTAATTCCTCCTCTTCCTCTTCCTGCCACTTTTCCTCCTCCTCCAGGTCCTTCTCCTCCTCTTTCAATTCTTCCAAATCCTCCTCCTCCAACTCCTCCAATTTCTCCTTCTCCAGTTACTCTTCCTCCTGTAACTCCTCCTCCTCATGCTCCACTTCCTCTTGTAACTCCTTCTCCTCCTCCAGTTCCTCTTCCTCCTGTAACTCCTCCTTCGTCTCATGTTCCTCTTCCTCCTGTAACTCCTCCTCCAGCTCCTCTTCCACCTGTAACTCCTTCTCATCCTCTTCCTCCTGCAACTCTTCCAACTCCTCCTCCTCCAGTTCCTCTTCTTCCTCCTCCTGTAACTCTTCCTCCTCCTTATCCTCTTCCTCCTGTAACTCCTCCAACTCCTCCTCCAGTTCCTCTTCCTCCTGTAACTCTTCCAACTCCTCATCCAGTTCCTCTTCCTCCTGTAACTCCTCCAACTCCTCCAGTGCCTCTTCCTCCTGTAATTCCTCCAACTCCTCATCCAGTTCCTCTTCCTCCTGTAACTTCTACTCCTCCTCCAGTTCCTCTTCCTCCTGTAACTCCTCCAATTCCTCCTCCTCCAGTTCCTCTTCCTCCCGTAACTCCTCCTCCTCCTCTTCTCCAGTTCCTCTTCTTCCTGTAACTCCTCCAACTCCTCTTCCTCCAGTTTCTCTTCCTCCCGTAACTCCTCCTCCTCCTCTTCTCCAGTTCCTCTTCCTCCTGTAACTCCTCCACCAGTTCCTGTTTCTCCTGTAACTCTTCCACCTCCTCCTCCAGTTCCTCTTTCTCCTGTAACTCCTCTCCTCCTCCAGTTCCTCTTCCTCCTGTAACTCCTCCAACTCCTCCTCCGTCAGTTCCTCTTCCTCCTGTAACTCCTCCAGATTCTCTTCCTCCTGTAACTCCTCCTCCTCCTTCTACAGTTCCTCTTCCTCCTGTAACTCCTCCAATTCCCCTTCCTCCTGTAACTTCTCCACCTCCTCCAGTTCCTCTTCCTCCTGTAACTCTTCTTCCTCCTGTAACTCCTCCAACTCCTCCTCCGTCAGTTCCTCTTCCTCCTGTAACTCCTCCTCCAGATCCTCTTCCTCCTGTAACTCCTCCTCCTCCTCCTACAGTTCCTCTTCCTCCTGTAACTCCTCCAACTCGTCCTCCTCCTTCTCCAGTTCCCCTTCCTCCTGTAACTTCTCCACCTCCTCCAGTTCCTCTTCCTCCTGTAACTCTTCCTCCTCCTCCTTATCCTCTTCTTGTAACTCCTCCAACTCCTCCTCTTCCTTCTCCAGTTCCTCTTCCTCCTGTAACTCCTCCTCCTCTTCCAGCTCCCCTTCCTCCTGTAACTTCTCCTCTTCCTCCTGTAACTAACTCTTCCTCCTCCTCCTCCTTATCCTCTTCCTCCTGTAACTCCTCCAACTCCTCCTCCTCCAGTTCCTTTTCCTCCTGTAACTCCTCCTCCTCCTCCAGTTCTTCGTCCTCTCCTAAATCATCCTCCTCCTCCTGCTCCTCTTCCTTCTGTAACTCCTCCTCCTCAGGCTCCTCTTCCTCCTGTAACTTCTCCTCCTCCAGCTCCTCTTCCTCCTGTAACTCCTCCTCCTTCTTCTCTTACTCCTCCAAGTCATTCTTTTTTCCTCTTATTTTCTAAGTTTTCTGCATTTTAAAATACAATTATTTTTTGATTTGTCTTTTTATGATTTAATTGTAAATGTTTAGAAAACTCTTCCTAGAGTATACAGGGAGGAGAACACATATATTTATTTGTTTTGATAGCTAAAAATATTTCTGAAAGGATACATGGGAAACTGGTGACATTACTTGCTTATTATTTATTTATTTATTTATTTTGAGACGGAGTCTTGCTCTGTCCCCCAGGCTGGAGTGCAGTGGCGCAATCTCGGCTCACTGCAACCTCCGCCTCCCGGGTTCTGAAAGGATACATGGGAAACTGGTGACATTACTTGCTTATTATTTATTTATTTATTTATTTATTTATTTTGAGACGGAGTCTTGCTCTGTCCCCTAGGCTGGAGTGCAGTGGCGCAATCTCGGCTCACTGCAACCTCTGCCTCCCAGGTTCACGCCATTCTCCTGCCTCAGCCTCCCAAGTAGCTGGGACTACAGGCGCCCGCCACTACGCCCGGCTAATTTTTTGTATTCTTTAGTAGAGACGGGGTTTCACCGTGTTAGCCAGGATGGTCTCGATCTCCTGACCTTGTGATCCGCCCGCCTCGGCCTCCTAAAGTGCTGGGATTACAGGCGTGAGCCACCACGCCTGGCCTTATTTATTTATTTTTTGAGATGCAGTCTCTCTCTGTTGCCAGGCTGGAGTGCAGTGGCGTGATCTCGGCTCACTGCAACCTCTGACTCCCTGCTTCAAGCGATTCTCCTGCCTCAGCCTCCCGAGTAGCTGGGATTACAGGCACGTGCCACCATGCCCAGCTAATTTTTGTATTTTTAATAGAGACGGGGTTTCACCATGTTGGCCAGGTTCGTCTCCATTTCCTGACCTCGTGATCCACCCGCCTCGACCTCCCAAAGTGCTGAGATGACAGGCGTGAGCCACTGCGCCTGGCCATTACTTGCTTTTAAGGAGAGACACGGGGTGGCTGGGAGGGTCAGGGGTGGAAGGCGGGTCTTGCACTTTTGTACCTTGTGAATTTGGAACTATGTGATTAATATTCCCTGAAAGTAGAGATGTAGAAAACACACAAAAGGATAAAAAAAGTCCAAAAACATCAGTTTAGTAAGAATAAGTGTAAGAGATAATAGTTACCTTGTTTTAGGAAGAAAAAGGAGAATTCAATCCGCTTAAAGCCTAGGGGCTTCCAGTCTCTTTCATTGTTTGCATTTCGTTCATAGGAATTTGTGACCTATTTCTGAGTGTACAAAGCCTTTATTGCATAATTACGTTCAAGAAGCATAAGCTTATTTGTTAGAAATCTTATTCAATTCTAGTTGACGGGGAGGTTTTCTTATGATATATTTTTATAAATCATGGTAGGGAGACCTGAACAAATGGGATCTTTCCTAGTGTTTACTTAAGGAATGGAGACCTTGCTCTCTTGCCTGTTGCTTCCTAGCTAAACAGGAAATCTGACCTCTTCTTGAGTCAAAACAGAATTAGGCTAAGACTTCTAATAATGTTTTCAAGGTGGGGAAAGGAAACTCATTGTCCATGCAACCTTGGAAAATTGCTTACCTTTACTTTACCTCAATTTCTTAATCTATAAATAAGGATGTTAACACCTACTTTATAAAATTGAAGAATTAGAGATGGTATTGTATAAATCAGTATTACATAAGCACAGAACCTGACACCTCATGTAGCTCCTTAAATTTTATTATTTTATTATTATTATTATTGGTTAGTATCTGTTCATTTTAGGCCCCTTGAAGGAGTAAACACTATGAAATTGTTTTTCATTGAGAATGAATGAAAATGAATGATAGTTGTTTAGGGGAAGAAGGAGTAGTATATCAGTTATCTGTTACTGTGTAACCAACTGCTATGAATATAGTGGCTTAAATAAAACAACAATGAAGTGTTATTTCTCATAATTCTGTGGTTTGGCTTGGTGGCTTTTCTGCTTATTTCCTTACACTTACTGGCATCACTGCAGTCGGATGACGACTGGAATGGGTAGATGGTCCCAGATGGTCTCACTCACATGTCTGGCAGTTGCTGCTGGCTGTTGGTCAGAGCATGTTGGTTCCCCACGTGGCCTTTCATGTCCAACAGGCTAGACCAGCTTCCTTACAGCATGGCCATCCCAGGGCAGCATTCTAAGAGGGCAAGTTCCATTGCTTGCATAGCAAGTCTCTGCTTGCTTTTGTAGTTGCTGATTTCTCAGGGTTAAGCCCAGAGTCACCGCAGGAGGGAACTTGGACTCCACCTTGGTGAGGGAGGAGTAGCAAAGAATTTGTGCCCATTTTTAATACACCATCAGCCTGGTGCTTATTTGGTCTGCTTCTTGGACTAATATTAGGTCTGGAAGAAATCCTTTTGGTTTCTTAAGTTTTCCCGTGTCGTTGATACCTTCTTTCGTCCAACATAAGAGATGATAAAGGAACTGGAAGTATCATATTTGTACTAAAAATTGGAATGAAGGATAATAGCTGCTTTTGAAGCTCTTTCCTGTGAGGGAGGGACTAGTTCCAGCATTTGGAAGTGACTGGAAAGCAGATCTCTCCTCAATATAAGGAAGGATTGCTCTGTGAGCTACTAAGTCCTGTTGAATGCTATCCCTCCCTCACTCTTCTGTGTTGTTGGAAGCAGTAAAGTAGAAGATGGATAGTTATGTGCTGGGGCTTTGAAGGAGGGTTTTCCTCACTGAGTGACTTGATGTATGTGATTCCATACCTCAGAAAGAATCTCAATGTTTTTATGTTGAGATGAGGGGTGGGGATGGGGTGGTATTAGAAAGGGAGAGAATTGCTGTGTTCAGACTGTGAGTTATTCTACTGAGAATTTTAATTTTACTTTATTTAGAAAACAAAGATATATTTTCTGGAAACTTTGAAAGTTGGGACTTACTATTGGTGTGAAAAAAACTTCAATTTGGCACAGTATCAGGGAGGTACTAAATCTTGAAGATAGGTTTCCTATGGGTCTTCTTGGTTTAAAATGAAAGGAATTAAGTAATGGTTTTAGGATAAGTAAGAAATAAATGTGTACAATGCTCCAGCAGCTGTAGGTTAACGAGAGAGCTTATGCAATTTGTGTAGTTAAAACAGTTTTGGGTACTTTTCCCATATCATGTACTTTGCCCTACTCAAACATGATTTTGCGATCTCCTAATTTTAATATCAAAACACTAGGCCCAAATGGTGCTATTGTTAGCCGAGAATACTGTGTCAATAACTGATCAGAATATGAGCCTGTTGCCTTTCTCTTTTTTTATTGAGACAGAGTCTTGCTCTGTCACCCAGGGTGGAGTGCAGTTTCACTGTGTCAGCTTACTGCAACCTCCGTCTCCTGGGTTCAAGCAATACTCACGCCTCAGCCTCCCGAGTAGCTGGGATTACAGGTGTCTACCACCACGCCCGGCTAGTTTTTATATTTTTAGTGGAGATGGGATTTCACCATGTTGACCAGGCTGGTCTTGAACTCCTGACCTGCCTTGGCCTCCCAAAGTGCTGGGATTATAGGTGTGAGCCACCGTGCCCAGCCTTTTTTTTTTTTGAGACGGAGTTGTGCTCTGTCACCCAGGCTAGAATATAATGGCGCGATCTTGGCTTACTGCAAGCTCCGCCTCCTGGGTTCAAGCAATTCTCCTGCCTCAGCCTCCTGAGTAGCTGGGACTATAGGCACTGCCACTATGCCCAGCTGATTTTTGTATTTTTAGTAGAGACGGGATTTCACCATGTTGGTCAGGCTGGTCTCGAACTCCTGACCTCAAATGATCTGCCTGCCCCGGCCTCCCAAAGTGTTGGGATTACAGGCGTGAGCCACTGCGCCCACCTCCTTTCTCTTTTTGTGTCTTTCTTTTCTTTGTTGTAGGGAGGAGGAGGTGGAGGCTACCACTTACTCCATTGTAAAGTAGTGTGATGTAGGTGCTGCCCTTGACTTTGTTTAATGTGACCGAGCCAGCCACTTTGGTCAACAGTGTTTTCTGTGGAGCCTTCCTCATTTCCCATACTTGGTTTTTTTTTTTTTTTTTTTTTTTAAGAAGACTGAGAGTAAGGCAATAAGCTGCAGTACCTACAGTGATTCAGACACAGAGTGGTGTTAGATTTCTGGTGGGAGATAGAATTGAAGTTACAAATAAATACTCTAGCTAAAGCAGAAGATTGCTTTCCTGACTGGTGCATTTACAAGCTGGGAAATTGTGGAAAACATCGACCCGCCAACTGTGTGGCTCATTGGCTCTTCTTTGGGCTTCGATGTTCTTCCTGATAAAAATAATAATTATGTTATTCCGATATGGTTGCCAAGCCGTTCGTGCTTCTCACTCTGCTTGTGACTATAAATGATTCTGCAGCATGAATTGCTTTGTCTTTGATTTAATGTTTCGTAACATTTGAGTGTTGTGTTATCTGTGCTAATTTGTCGTTCTCTTCTCTTACTTTTCAGAATGGACTGCTGAATTATGAAGTATTTCAGACCCAATAGTAGACCATCACTCTGCCACTCACTCCTTTATCTCCTACTAGTTATTTAAATTGGACTTTTAATATCCTACCAGCTGCTCTTCAGACACACATGGTGCATTGTTGCCATTCCCCAGATTGCATCTTTGAAACACAGGCTCTTAGTAACCTTCAGCGAACAAAGAGGCAACCTCCCAGATACGTCTGCTGGGAGGGAGTCATCCTGACTGCCCTCTAGCTTTTGCTGGATCTGGATTTGAATTCCACTATGGAGCCTCGCATGGAGTCCTGCCTGGCGCAGGTGTTGCAGAAGGATGTGGGGAAACGATTGCAGGTTGGCCAAGAACTGATAGACTATTTCTCAGACAAACAGAAGTCTGCTGACCTTGAGCATGACCAGACCATGTTAGATAAACTTGTGGATGGACTTGCTACCTCTTGGGTGAACTCTAGCAATTACAAGGTAAGCTGTGCTTTAGAAGGCACTTTTGGAGGTGGCTGGGCTGCACTGGTAGATCAAAATTGACCCTTATAAAAATGCCTTGTGAGCAGTCAGCATGCTTCCTTGGTTTCCAGTAAGATACTCAATCAGATTGTGGCCTTGGGTTGTTTCATTCTGGAGAAAGTAGAGTTTTCTTTGATACTCATTGAAGATCAAAAAATTCTTATCCTTTAGCACTTTGACAGAAGGTCAAGTGAACAGATAAGGGGAGGCTTTTTTTTGTTGGAAAGTTGGCAAGCATTTGTAGCCTTGAAGTTAATGTGTATGTTGTGTTTTGCAGCAAATAGGTCCTGAGACCTTGGTGAGTTGCCCTTTATAAATAACAAATGTCTTCACTGATTTTCCCTGGGGGATTGAATTGGTAATAGCGTGTGGAGCATTTTACCTTCAGGTCACTGTTGTGAAGCTGGCCCAGGTACCTGGACAGAAATAGGTTGTCAAGGACTTTTCTGTGACCTATGTGTAATGGCCTAGAGGATATCCTTCAGGATATAAAGGTCAAGGCTGTTCATGTGACCTTGGCAGGGGCTGGGGGTGGGGGCCAGGTCCCATGGGTCAAATGAGTTGTGAAGGTTGACCATTTTACCTTTCAGAGACAGTTTTTGTGAATGAAAACTAGATTGAACTTGAAGTGCTGAAGAGGTGGTGTTCCTTTCTCTGCTTCCTCCCCTATCCCCATCCCCTTACTCTCTCTTTTCATTTCCCTAGAGGGTGGCCCCTTTGGGTCAAGGTTGAGATGGAAGGAAGAGTGGAAAGCTTGCACGACTGCTAATAGGTGCTATAGACATTATAGAAGGGGCTTACAGAAATAGAATATTTTGTGCTGTTTTCATTGACTCAATCTTTTGAGATTGGTTTGGACTTAAAAAGTCACAGGACTCCTTTGCTCTGGTATGTACTCTGTTTTCTAAATACGTTACCTATGGCGCTAATACTTCACTCATCACTGGATATAACATTTATCCTACCTGTCTTCACATATTTATTTTCGAGACTGAGTCTGACTGCAGCCTCTACCTCCTGGGCTCAAGCAGTCCTCCCACTTCAGCCTCTCAAGTAGCTGGGACTACAGACGTGCACCCCCATGCCCAACTAATTTTTGTATTTTTGTACAGACAAGGTTTTGCCATGTTGCCCAGGCTGATCTTGAACTCCTGGCCTCAAGTAAGCCACCCGCCTCCTCGTCCCAAAGTGCTGGGATTACACTTTGGGACGAGTGCTGGTACGCCTGTGCCACCGCGCCCAGCCTATCCTACTTGTCTTAAAACTCTGGCTAAAATTCTATTTCATTCATCTGTTTATTCACTTAGCTGAAATTATCAGTTGCTTCTTACGTGTTTCGCATTGGTGCTGGATGGTGGGAGTGTTAAAAGAGATGAGAGGTGATAGAGTCTAGTCACTACAATTTTGTTCTTTCTTAAAAGTTATTTGTAAAAATTGACAAATAATTTTACATACTCGTGGGATACCTAATGATGTTTTGATGAATATAATTTGTAGTGATCAGGTCAGGGTAATTAGTATATCCATCATCTCAAACATTTATCATTTCTTTGTGTTGGGAACGTTTAATATCCTCCTTCTAGCTAATTGAAACTATATTACTGTTAACTCTAGTCATCCTACAGTGGTATATAACACCAGAAGTTATTCCTCCTGTCTAACTGTAATTTTGTATTCTTTAACAAATCTCTTCCTACTCCTCTCTTCCTCCTATCCTTCCCAGCCTCTGCTATCCTCTCTTCTGCTTTTAACGTATGCGATCAACTTTTATTTAGCTTCACATATGAGTGAGAACATGTGGTGTTTAGCTTTCTGTTCCTGGCTTATTTCACTTAAGATAACACCCTCTAGTTCCATCCATGTTGGCTGTGAAGGACAGGATTTTATTCTTTTTCATGGCTGAATAATACTCCATTGAATATATATACCGTATTTTCTTTATCTATTCTCTGTTGTTGGACATATAGGTTCATTCTTTGCTGTTGTGAATAGTGCTGCAGTGAACATGGGGGAGCAGATATCTCTTCCATATTCTGATTTCTTTTCATTTGGATAAATTCCCACTAGTGGAATTGCTGGATCCTATGGTAGTTCTGTTCATAGTTTTTTAAGGAACTTCCATACTGTTTTCCATAGTGGCTGTTCTAGTTTACTTTCCCACCAACAGTGGGAAAATGATAAATGCTGCATCCTCATCAGCATTTATTATTTTTTGTCTTTTTGATAATAGCCAACCTAACAGGGGTGAGATGATACCTCAGTGTGGTTTTGGTTTGCATTTCCCTCATGATTAGTGATGTCGAACATTTTTTCATATGTTTGTTGGTCATTGGTATGTCTTTCTTTGAGAAATGTCTGTTCAGATTATTTGTCGATTTTAAAAATTGGATATATATATTTTTTTTCTGTTGAGATATTTGAGTTCCTTGTTTATTCTAGATATTAACCCCCTGTCTGGCTGGTCCAATGGTAATGAGTTATCAGAATTTAACATAGTGTCACTAAAGTTGGTATATGACTCCCCACTGCTAAATTTGACTGGCTTCAAAAAAAAAAATCTCCTGTCAGAGGAGTAATTTGCAAATATCTTCTCCCATTCTGTAGCTTGTCTTTTTACCTTGTTGTTTCTTGGTTGCCCTGAAGTTTTTTAGTTTATTATAATCCCATTTGTTCATTTTTGGTTTTGTTGCTTGTGCTTTTGAGGTCTTATTTATAAAGTATTTTCCCAGACTAATGTCCTGAAACATTTCTTAAATGTTTTCATCTAGTAGTTTTATCGTTTTGAGTCTTACATTTAGGTCTTTGATCCATTTACACTTGATTTTGTATAGAGTGAGAGATGGGGATCTAGTTTATTCTTCTGCATCTGGATATCCAGTTTTCCCAGTATCATTTATTGAAGAGACTGGCCTTTCCCCAGTGAGTGTTCTTGGTACCTTTGTCAAAAGTCAGTTGGCCGTAGATACCTGGATTAATTTCTGTGTTCCCTGTTTTGTTCCATTGGCCTATGTGTCTGTTTTTATGATAGTACCAGGTTGTTTTGGTTATTACAGCTTTGTAGTTTACTTTGAGGTCTGTTAGTGTGATGCCTCTAGCTTTGTTCTTTTTGCTCAGGGTTGCTTTGGCTATTCAGGGTCTTTTGTGGTTCCATACAAATTTTGGGACCTTTTTTTCTATTTCTGTGAAGAATGTCATTGATATTTTGGTAGAATGGCATTCAATCTGTAGATTGCTATTGTCATTTTAACTATATTAATTCCTCCAATCCATGAGCATGTGATGTCTTTCTATTTGTTTGTATCCTCTTCAGTCTCTTTTATCAGTGTTTTGTAGTTTTCCTTGTAGAAGTCTTTCATCTCCTTGTAGAGGTCTTTCATCTCCTTGGTTAAATTTATTCCTAGGTATTTTATTTTTGGTAGCTGTCATAAATGGAGTTGCCTCCTTCTTCTTCTTTTGTTTTTTGGAGACGGAGTCTTGCTCTTTTGCCCAGGCTGGAGTGCAGTGGCATAATCTCAGCTCACTGCAACCTCCGCCTCCTGGGTTCAAGCGATTGTCCTGCCTCAGCTTCCTGAGTATCTGGGACTGTAGGCGTGCACCACCATACCCGGCTAATTTTTGTATTTTTAGTAGAGACGGGGTTTCACCACATTGGCCAGGCTGGTTTCGAACTCGTGACCTCTGGTGATCCAGTCGCCTTGGCCTCCCGAAGTGCTGGGATTATAGGCGTGAGCCACTGTGCCCTGCCGGAATTGCCTTCTTGATTTCTTTTTTAGCTAGTTTGTTGTTTGGTGTATAGAAATGCTCATTTTTGTATATTTTGTATCCTGTAACTGTACTGATTTCGGTCATCAGTGGTAAGAGTTTTTGGTAGAATCTTTGGGTTTTTCTGTATATGAGATCATGTCATCTGCAAATAGGGACAATTTTACCTACTCTTTCCAATTTGGATGCCTTTTATTTCTTCTCTTGCCTAATTGCTCTGGGAAGGACTTCCAGTACTATGTTGAATAAGAGGGTGAGAGTGGGCATATTTATACTGTTCTAGTTCTTAAAAGCTGAAAGCGGGCTGGGTGCGATGGCTCATGCCTGTAATCCCAGCACTTTGGGCGGCTGAAGCAGGCAGATCATGAGGTCAGGAGTTCGAGACTAGCCTGGCCAACGTGGTGAAACCCCATCTCTACTAAAAATACAAAAATTAGCCGGGCATGGTGGCACATGTCTGTAATCCCAGCTTCTCGGGAGGCTGAGGCAGGAGAATTGCTTAAACCCGGGAGGCAGAAGTTGCAGTGAGCCAAGAGCATGCCACTGCATTCCAGCCTGGGTGACAGAGCAAGACTCCATCTCAAAAAAAAAAAAAAAAAAAAAAGCTGAAAGCTTTTCCTCATTCAGTCAGATGTTATCTGTTATCTACGGTTGTTACATTTTTAAGGTCTGTGAAATCACTTTGTCTGTGTTTTTGAGTCACAACTCCACCACTTTTTCTATGTGCATATTAGTATGCTTCTAAGAGTAATTGGAAACTGACTCAAATGACCTAAAGTTCTCCAAGGAAATCTAGTGTCTCAAATAAATCCAGTAGTAGTTAAGGCAATGTCCTGGGAAGGAGAATATCTTCTTGTGCCTTTCACTTGGGGAAGGAAACCTTTCTCAGAAGCTCCCCAGCAGACTTTTCTTTCATCACATTTGCCAGAGTGGCTTTGCGTGCCCACCTCAGCACCACTGGAAAACGAGTGTCCGTAATTTCTTTTGAATGTCATGCTTAACCTACTGGTCTTAAGTAGGGGCCTCCCTTGAGTGAAGCATGTGACCATGTGAAAGAGGGCGGATACTTGAATAGTGTCAGGCTCGTAATAGGAAAAGGAGGTTTGGGATGGAACTGGGTTAGCATGGATGTTAAATTATTAGGTTGGTGCGAAAGTAATTGTCTTCAAGGAACTCGTAGTCTATGGAGAGGAAACTGATAAATAAACAAGTTACAGAACAGTGTAATGTGTGCAGTAATGCAAATATACAGAGTTCTGTGGAAAGACAGAAGAAGAAAGTAGTAACACTGTCTAAAGGAAATGAGAAGTTTGAAGGTTGGTTGGTTTTTCCAGAATGACATTTGCAGGGTTACAGAGGAGTGAAAGATTCAGACTTGACTCTTGGTGAAGTAATTCCTAAGCAAAGACAGATTAGTGTGAAGGAAAGTCAGGAAGTTGGAGTTTACTACTAACTTGCTTGTAACCATGGACAACTCAGTTAACCTGTTTGTACGATGCAGATGTTAGACTAGATAATCTCTTGGGAGCCCTCAAGCTCTAATATGTTATATGACTTAATAGAGGTGGTCTTTGCACTCAAGGGCCATGTCTTATGGTTTGTAAGTTCTCTAAGTGTAGTGGCAGCATCTGCATGTTCACATCTGGAGCCCAGAGTATGGAACATTGTGGGTGCTCAACAAGTACTGGTTCCATGAGTGATCTCAGGAACATAGACTCCTCAGCCACGTGTTGCTGGTTGCTTTACCGAAACCTGGAAACTACCTTTTAGGTCCTACTTCCCTTTTTTTCTTAATTATAAATCAAGATTTTAAAAATTGAATTCCTGAGGTACAGTTTCAGCTTTATTTGTCATTTCTTTAATAGATAATTCCTTTAATATTTTAGATTAAAGGGATTAGCTTTATATTTAACAAAACTTTGAAGCTTGGCTTCTTGAATTTTTTTTTTTTTTTTGACAGAGTCTCACTCTGCCACCCAGGCTGGAGTGTAGTGGCACGATCTTGGCTCAATGTAACCTTTGCTTCCTGGTTCAAATGATTCTTGTGCCTCAGCCTCCTGAGTAGCTGGGATTACAGGCGTGTGCCACCATGTCTGGCTAATTTTTTTCTGTACTTTTAGTAGAGACGGGGCTTTGCCATGTTGGCCAGGCTGGTCTCGAACTCCTGACTTCCAGTGATTTGGCTGCCTCAGCCTCTCAGAGTGCTGGGATTACAGGCATGAGCCACTACACCTGACCTTGTAACCTTGGCTTCTTGAACTTTTTTTTTTTTAGACAGAGTCTTGCTCTGTCGCCCAGGCTGGAGTGCAGTGGTGCAATCTAGGCTCACTGCAACCTCCGCCTCTTGGGTTCAAGTGATTCTTCTGCCTCAGCCTCCCGAGTAGCTGGGACTACAGGCATGCGTCACCACACCAGGCTAATTTTTGTATTTTTAGTAGAGACAGGGTTTTACCATATTGGCCAGGCTGGTCTTGAACTCCTGACTGCGTGATCCATCTGCCTCGGCTTCCCAAAGTGCTAGGATTACAGGGGTGAACTGCCATGCCCGGCCTTTTATTTATTTATTTATTTATTTTTTTAATTAAGGACTTTCTTTTAAAAAGAGAACGGAAAAGTAATTTTGGCTTGCCCAACAATAGTACTTGTGTGTTGTTATTTCTTTTCTTAACAGGGAAGGTAGATGAATGTCAGCTCAATTGCTTATTTAAAAAAATATGGCCAGGTGTAGTGAATCACGCCTGTAATCCCAGCACTTTGGGAGGCCGAGGCGGGCGGATCACAAGGTCAGGAGTTCAAGACCACCCTGGCCAACATGGTGAAACCCCGTATCTACTAAAAATACAAAAATTAGCCGGGCATGGTGACACATGCTTGTAGTGCCAGCTACTCAGAGGCTGAGGCAGGAGAATTGCTTGAACCTGGGAGGCAGAGTTTGCAGTGAGCTGAGGTCGCGCCACTGCACTCTAGCCTGAGCAACAGAGCGAGACTCCATCTCAAAAAAAAAAAAAAAAAAAAAAAGTGGCTGGAGCTTCAGTATCTTTGCATTTAACTGTTTCTTAACAGATAAATGTGTATGTGGTATTAATGGCAATTTAATGGCTACCATTTATTCCTTACTTAGTTTGAGGTATGTTAATCTGTCTTACCTCATGTAGTCTTTATAACAACCCTGCAGGGTAAATAGATAGTGGTGTCCTAATTTTATACAGGAAGTAACTGAGGCCCAGAAATAATGAGGCAATTTTGACTAGTGATTATGGAACTAGATTTAAATATAGGTCCCTGATTTTCTGGCTAGTGCTGCTTTCATAAGAACAGGGTTTAGTGAACTTTTCCTTAAAACCCAGATAGTACATATTGTAGGCTTTGTGAGACCATATGCTCTTTGAAATATTCAACTAATATGAGTCACTGTATTGCAAAAGCAGTGACAGGTAATAGGTAAATGAACGGGCTTGGCTGTGTCCAATAAAACTTGATCTGCAGAAACAGGCTGAGGGCCACTTTGGCCCTTGGATCATGGTTTGCCTATCCCTTCACTAGAACATTGAGTACCAACTGTGTGCCACTTAGGTAAACACTTTTTCCTTCAGTGGTGAGAACCATTAGTGATTCATCTGGGAGATGGGTAGGAAGGCTTATCATTTGCATATAATTTGGGAATGGGGGAGAGCATTCGTTTGGATTAAATAGATCACGTTTGGTTTTAGACTACCTTATGTGATACTTCAGAAAAACTTGCCTCTCTCACTCAGACTCGTATTAGGATCAGTTTGAATTCTGTTAGCTTACTGCTAATCATCTACAGTGAGCTGGCTTGGACTTTCTTTGGTGGTAGAAGCCATCTGTGGGTTGAGTAATTGGTTATTTAAATAAGCATACATTCAGAACAGCACTGTGCTACACCATGGGGGTGCTGTTCAACATGGAAGAATTTGTGAAGGTTCCATGTTGTCATAGTGACCATGGGAATCCTGGCAGGAGACATTAAATAATAAAAATAACCCCAAATTTGGAATATGGCTGTCCTCATTGATCTGTTCTCCTCTTCCTGTCTGCCTTGATTAAAACTTTCTGAAAGGGAAAAATGGTGGGGATAGGTTCTTGCACTCATTTCCAGCTGCTTCTGTTCTTCCTTCTTCCCTCTTCAGGTGAGAAGAGATGAAATGTTAAGAATGACCTGTCCTGGAGAGACTGCCTGGGCTATACAACCGGAGGGAACTGGGGGGAACTTACGCTACGCAGTTTTCTCGGGTCATCTTGACAGCTTTGATTCTGCACAGCAGTGCAGTAACATGCAGCCTCACATCCACACCACACCACACCAGTGCAAGTACCTGCACCTTTACTGGGCTCATTGGAAACAACGCTTCCTAGCAGGGGCTTGGTGCTTTTTGTGAATACAGCCCCACAGGCCTTCCTCCGCAGTTTCAAAATTCAAAACACTCTGAAAGCCTGCTGTTTTTCATTACTAATTTGCCATTTTACCTGAAGTGGACTGACATGAGACTATTTATGGTCTGTATTTACCTGGCTAGGCTGTGTTTCACTACAAAATATTAATGTGCTTGATTGTGGGTTGCTGCCCTGGATTCTGTTCAAGGGGCTATATTACACCACCCCCCTGACACACACACACACACTCTCTCTCTCTGTGCACTGTTTTACCTTCCTAAAAATTTGAAAAATTCTGTATTCCAGAATGTATCTGGCCTCTAGAGTTTTGGATAAGCAATTGTGGACCTGTATTTAATACTGTAGAATAATAATGATAGTCTATGGCTGTGGTGCATTTACTGTGAGCCAGAAATTGTGCTAAATATGTGTTCATTTTTTAAATTATAATTACCATATGAGACAGACATTGTTTTTCCCATTTTACAACTGAGAAGACTGATGCTGAAAAAATTAGCTAACTTGTTCCAGGTGATAAAGCTAGTAATTAAGATTTCTGAGACTTGAACTCAAGTCCTTATGCAGCAATCAGAGTTAATTAAACACGTATGATGTGCCAGTTGCTACACTTATGCAGTAGGGAAAAACTGGGTATGGTCCCGGCCTAGTGCCTAGGCTGTCTAGGTCTGTCCAATCTGTGTGGGCTTCATCTCCATGCACATTTGTCACAAGGCCATTCTGTGCTGCCTTATATTTGAAATTTGTGGATTCCCTATTAACCCAGAGTTTCCTTTGTCTCTGCCCTGTGGTCTGATTGGAGGGACACGTAGGGCATATGAGAGGACAGCGCACAGTGTAGGATAGGAAATAATTCAGTGCTAAATTGCATCATAGGAATTTGTATAAATTCTGTCTTGTGGAGAAAGAAAAAATGTTAGGGTATGCTTAGTTGGAGAGGCCTTGACAGAGAAGTGGGATTCAATGGGGTTATAAAGAACCAAAAGGTGTAAGCTGCAGAGGGTTCTGAAAAAGTCTCTCTTCCTTTCCTGTTTCTCCCTTTCTGGGTAGCATTTTCTTGGTAGACTGTAGAAGATTTAGTCTCTCCTAAGCTGCTTTACAGAGCACATGATACCCCTGGATCAAGTGTGTTTATGGGCAGGAGGACACTGTGTTGACAGATAAGGGAGGTTACTCTCATTTCCTTTGCCTATCTCCAAAACCTTGGCTTTCATTGAGGGTTTTATTTTCCCCCTTGTGTCCTTGAGAGGAGAGCCAGAAAAGATTATTGGATTCATATTAAGTGACTTCTGTTTCCTTTTCTGGCAGTCCCCTTGCTGCTGCCACCAAGTGACACATCCTTTCAGAGACTGTCCATTCTTTCCAGGTTTTCCTTGCAGTGTTTGTCCTGTTGGCTGTAGGAGGTGAATTTCCATGGTGTAATCTAAAAAGACAGGTGCCTCTGTCATAAGTAGAAAAGCTACAGTTAGCAGCACTAAGCAAAAGCAAAAAACCTTAGGAAAGGTTATTTCAAGAAAATTTATGTGGATTGTTGGTAAAAATGGTGTCCTTGATGTATGTAATTAGTGGCATTTCTTCCTAAATGTGTTTACCTATATGCAAGGGCAACAAAGTGTACTGGAAATATTTTAGATTTGAGTGTGAATTGTCTGGATTCCTGTTCTGGCTCTGCCACTCATATCTTTGAGCAGGTAGCTTTCTCTCTAGAATGTATTTCCTCACCTGTAAAATGAGTCTGATGATATTTACTACATAGAGGATTCAGTAAGCCCATGTATATAAGGTGCCAGTGTAGTCTTTTAATATGTGGCATGTGGTCAGTAAAAGGAAGTTGACGAAAATGTATGTTATTGGGCCAAATAATCATAAAATCTGAGGAAAGTTAACTTTTATGTGGGACTGAGGTTACATGTTTTCTTGTGGCCTTGTCAGTTAGCCTTTGCCCTGGAACAGAGGCCTTGGGTCTCTTGTAATAAGATATGAATCCATCAGTTGTGCAGTGTTGATAATAAACTCCCTGAGTAGAGCAGCAGCTGGCTGGGAAGTCTGTGAAAGGTGAGTTAAAAACCGACTGGTGTAAACCAACCCATTGACTGAGGCCCCCTGTTTTAGGAAGATTTCACTTGTTTGTAAAATTTTTAACACTTATACTTTCCCTTGTTTCTGAAAACTAAAAATTTAAATAAGGATACATGCAACAGAAGAAGTAATAAAAATTGAATGTCAAGACAGAAAGAAAAACAGCTGGAGTGAGAACATGAAGTCAACAATGAGGCTAATAATTAACAGCTAATGTTTACTAGTAGCTAACACTTATTAAGCACCATTATGTGCTAGACACTGTTAAGCGTTTTGCATGCATTGCCTTGTAATTATGACATAGATGCTGTATGATAAGCCCTGTGATTATTCCCATTCTTTAACTGGGGACACTGAAGAAACTTGCCTGAGGTTACATGACTAGAAAGTGTCAGAGGCAGGATTTTAGTCTGAAGAAAGTGTCAGAGGCAGGACTTTAGAACCCACCACTGAAGCAATATACAGTATTTTCTTTATAATTTTGTAGCAGAGGTAATAGTAGCATTTATTGGAGCATAAAAGAAAAGGGTGTGGATGCACCCCATAGATCATTTCTTAAAGGGAGCGAGTTTTGAATGAGAGAGAAGCAACTTATTTTCGACTTTAATAAAAGATATTTAAGAGGAATATATTTAAAATAGTTCTTTGGTCCTATTAGAATCATGACCATACATACTTTTTAAACTTTTTATTGCAGAAAATATTCAGACATGTGGGAAAACATCAGAAAACAGTTAAAAGAATTTTCATGTATGTTTCACCTGGACCCCAGTGTTAACTCTTTATCACATTTGTCTTATTTTCTCTATTATTATGCTTATTGTAATCATTTGAGAATAATAGACACAGTGCTCCATTGCAATACACACATGCTGTGTTCTAAGAACAGTGGTTCTTAGAAATGAGGTCATTCATTTATATAATGTTAGTACAGCTATGTAAATCAGGATTAAGATTGATTGACTACTAATACCTTTGATGAGACATACTCACATTTCACCTGTTGTCATGGTAATGTCCTTTATAGCAACAAGAAAAAAATTTTTTAATCCTGTTTCATGATCTAGTCCTGGAGCGCAATGGTGTGATCTCGGCTCCCTGCAACCTCCCTGTCCCTGGATCAAGTGATTCTCCTGCCTCAGCCTCCCAAGTAGCTGGTATTATAGGTATGCACCACTTTGCCCAGCTAATTTTGAATTTTAGTAGAGGCAGAGTTTTACCATGTTGGTCAGGCTGGTCTCGAACTCCTGACCTCAGGTGATCCACCCGCCTCGGCCTCCCTAAGTGCTGGGATTACAGGCGTGAGCCACCGCGGCCGGCCATAGTTTCCTTTACCCTGGAACAGTTCATTGTCAGTCTTTCCTTATTTTTATTGACTTAATAATTTTGAAGAATTAGGTCACCTTACTGTGTGTAGTTCTTCAATTTGATGTTGTATGATGCTTCTTCCTGGTTAGATGAAGTTTATACAGTTTTGGCAGGAATTCTGTAGATATGACATACCCTTCTCAGTGCTTCACATCAGGAGGGACACGATATCTCTTCCTCCTATGTGGTTAAAGAGGTGTTTGCCAGGTTTCAAAAAGTTACTTTTTTCCCGTCTTTCTAATTAATAGGTATCTTGTGGGGAGATACTTCAAGACTGTATGAATATCCTATTACTCATCAAACTTTCACCTGTAGCTTCAGGATCCGTTGATGATTTTTACCTAAAACAGTTATTAATTACTATGCTGGTTGCCAAACGGTCATTTTCTAGTTCAACACTCCTTCTTCATTTATTAGTTGGATTCATATGTTTTTGAAATGCATATCCTATGTTGGCTTCATATATTTTTGAAATGTATAGAAAGAGTGAAGTGTATATTTTTTGGTAGTTATCACAAAAAGGAACTACTGTGAAGGAGAAAAAAGTGTTTAAAATTAATGTTACTTAGGTACATTCATATTCATGCATTATTTAAGGCAACCTAATAATTTAGTGAACATGTAATAATGCGATGAAGTTTGGTTTGAGCCTGAAGTTAAAATGGAGCGACGGCTAGCTAAAAGTTTTCATAAATATTATTAAGGGAATATAAAAAGACATGTAATAGCAAAATATCTTCCTGGAGTTAGCAGGATATTAAAGGACGCTTTGTAAGAGGGGAAGAATAGCAAAACATGCACATGGATGACATGGTCTGAGTGTAAGTGAGATCCAGGTTATTCAGCTGTAGACAGAACTCACCAGCTTGAACTGTGGGCTAAGGGAATTGTCAGACAGCATTGGAGTAAAAAGAAAACCAAGCTGGCAGGCCCTACCAAGTTACCTGTTTAACAGGTTAGACAGAGGGAGAGTCTGTGACAAGGATCATGGTAAGAAATCCAGAAAAATCAGGTGAAAATGGCTCCAAGTAGAGAATGGGAGGTCAACCTGGAAGAATTATTTCAGCTACAGCTGCATTTTACATGGGATTTTGGGAAGGAGCAAAGAGGGAGCTGTTAAAAGGTAGCTGTCCATTGTGGAACAAATAGATATGGTTATACATGGGGAGGAAGTTCTTTGATGATTGGTAGGAATCTCTCGGTGTTTAACCATCCTTAAAAGATTTGTGGATGAGATGGCCTTTAGGATTCTTTTGGATGAGGGACAAGAGATAGCTCAGCCGGCTCCATGAAGGAAGCTGTTCAGTGTCCTTAGTAGAGATAATATTCTGAGATACAAGTGGCCTGGCTGTGCACCAGTGAGGCTGAGCACATTTCCTAGGTGGGGGAGCCCTGAGGGCAATCGAGAGACTTCCCTGCAGCACTGTAGTGTAGGACCTTAGTACTGATTTGCAGGGCAGTGGAAGCCATTGAAAGACCTCAGGGAGAGGTGTCTGGGTCTCACCCAGACGCCGCAGCAGTGGGTGCTGAAGATTGTCTGATGAAGGCTTTGTGGACTAGGACTAAGCGGAAGTGAAGGAGAAGCTAATTTGAGTAATGGCATTAGGGAGGAGGACGACCTGGTGGTTTTTGGTATTAGTGTGCATATATGTGAAGGACTGGGATAAATTTGATAATTGTTTGAGATTTCAGGCTTCATGATACAATTTATTGGCTGTGGATAGCCTTGTGAAAAAAAGATGTCCAAGTTCTTTTTCTGCATGGTGCATCTGATTTCTTTTTGATTTAGAGAAGTAATTTTTAAAAATCAAATAATTTTTGAAGAACATTTAGAAAAATAGCCATGGAGATATTTTTGTCTTTGACTTCTTACTTTGGCTGAGAATCCTAAGCTTATGTTCTTTGTGATTTATACATATATCTTGGGAACAACCTTTTTCAAACACATTTCTGGAGGCTGCTTAGAGGATTTTTGCAAATGATAATAAATTTTTTTTTGTTTTTATTACAGTAAAAGTAATGTGTACTTATTGTATAAACAGGAACATATTTTTTAAAAGTTGTAATGAAAAAATTAAAATCACTCAGTCTTTTGCCCTGAGATAAGTATCTTATTGTTTATATCCATAGAAAAAAGATGGAAAGAATATTTATGTAAGACCGATCATGCTCTCTTGTCAGCTGTTTGAGTTAAACGTGTGTCATGATCATCTTAGCAATAAGTAAGTTATATCACTTATAAGATGATTTAAAATATTTTTAATGTAACACTCTTTTCTATACATGTGTAGCTTTCATTTCCTTTTCTGTACATGGTTGCTATCATCCAAGTGGTTTCTCATCTTTTGGCCAGAGCATCACTGCACTGACATCCCTGTACATACGTGTTTCTGCCTTCTTGTGTACCTCTGCGCTGGAAGTTCTGAAAAGCTGACTGCTGGTTCAGAGTCTGGCAGATTGCCCGCCCGTCAGTGTTGCAGGAGTGCCTCCATATTAATCCTGGGTGTTACCATTTCTCTTGATATTTTTCCTTTGGAATGGACCAAAGATATCTGTTTGTTGCTAGGTGCAGCAATGGAGACTATTTCTTCTGCTTCTAATCTTTCAGATAAGAGCACATTTTAAGAGGAAATAAGGTAAATAAAATGGTTTTATTTTTGTTGATCTCGTTTCCCCCTTAACTGATTGATGAAAATTGTCTGTCTGAGGTGTATTACACATTTGCAGAGCAGGAGATGCCTATATGCAGAGGAGGAAGACCTGATACCTCAACGATGTGCACATTGAAATGGATCTATTTGGGTCTATTTGTTGTTATTTAATCCAGTTATCTTTTTTTTTTCCCTCCACAAAATGAGGATAGTATTGATTTATCTCCCAATGGAGTTGTGAGAAAAAAACATCAAAATTCATTTCTTTGGAATATTCCACTCTTTTTTCCAAGTGCTTTCACACCTACTATAACCTAATAAATATCAGCTCATCTTAACTGGGCTAAATTGGAAGATGGTAAATAATACTGTCAAATACATAGTGGTATTTTTTGTTGTTGTTGAGACAGAGTTTCACTCTTGTCACCCAGGCTGGAGTGCAATGGCGTGACCTCGGCTCACTGCAACTTCTGCCTCCTAGGTTCAAGCGATTCTCCTGCCTCAGCCCCCTGAGTAGCTGGGACTACAGGCGTGCACCACCACACCCGGCTAATTTTTGTATTTTTAGTAGAGACAGGGTTTTACCATGTTGGCTAGGCTCGTCTCAAACTCTTGACCTTATGTGATCCGCCTGCCTTGGCCTCCCAAAGTGCTGGGATAATAGGCGTGAGCCACCACACCAGGCCCATAGTGATATGTTTTTGTTGGGTAGTGAGGGGTAAGTATGTGATTTTATTTGATTCTCCATATGATTCTAGCCTAACTAAAGAATGTTTTTCAAAAAACACCTTTGTAGAGAAAACGATGGTCAGTAATCTTTCTGATCATAGGGGGCAAGTCAGATGGATGGGCATGTCACTGGCCAGCGTGGTGGTTGAGATTGCTCTGGAGACAGCACTGCAAACTTGGTGGCGAGAACCGTGTTTCTGTCTGCCCCGTGGCTGCATTCTTGGACGTAGGCCTCTCTTCAGTGTTGTGTTCATGCTGTTTATGACTCCAGCTCACGTCTTGCAGCTCCACTATCAGAAGACTGAGTTTCTCTTTTCCCAGCTTGGAGTGAAACCACCACAAATCCCCAAACAATCCCTGTAAACCCTCAGCCCATACATTGTAGCCGGGGAGACATGGCTGTGCACGAAAATGGTCGCTCCCACTCATGTAAAGGGACAGGGCAAGGAGTACCAGGTTTCCTAAAAGAAGCGGGGCTTGGCTGGGGGCAAATGGCCCATGTGCGACCCTCGGGGGAATCATGAACTTCATACTTTAGATTGCTTGGGGGAAGCCTGGGGTCTAGTGGAAGCCTCAGGCATTGGGATCAGAGGTCAGGGTTTGAATCGCAGCTCTCTACTTACTGTTTGTGTGGATTTAGACATGCCATTGAGCCTTCATTTATTGTCCATAAGAGGAGACTACTGCATACTTCGTGGAGACCCGAGGCATGCCCAGGCACTGCACAGTGCTTGGCATAATACGTCTCTGTGTTTGTACTTTATTTCCTTTATTTTCTCTTCTGATGATCCTTCATTATTTGGGCTTTCAGCTGTGTTATCAAGCAAGAACTTTTCCAACTTTCCAACCTGTTTAAACCGAAGATTTATCCTTAGTGATTATACTAAATTTTGTAATTCTACTTGCAAAATACTAGTATTTTTATGGCATGATGCCATTTTTTCTATATAAATGTGAAGTTTGAATTCTTTAGGTATTGATATGTATAAGGGATTATATTCTGCTTTAAGACATCATACATAACACTTACCACATAAATTTAAAACCATGTTGTTGTTTTAAACTTGTTTAAAACCATCACAGGTATTGTGTTGTAGGGAATGGGAGTTAAACTAGTGAAGTTCAGCTTCTTTTTTTTTTTTAATTTTTTGAGACTGAGTCTCACTCCGTTGTCCAGGCTGGAGTACAGTGGCGCGATCTCGGCTTGCTACAGTCTCTGCCTCCTGGGTTCAAGTGATTCTCCTGCCTCAGCCTCCTGAGTAGCTGGGACTACAGGCGCGTGCCAGTACACCCGGCTACTTTTTGTATTTTTAGTAGAGATGGGGTTTTCACTATGTTAGCCAGGCTAGTCTCGATCTTCCTGACCTCAGGTGGTTCGCCTGCCTCAGCCTTCCAAAGTGTTGGGATTACAGGCGTGAGCCACCTCGCCCGGCCAGCATTGAGCTTCTTGTTTATTCATCACATATTTTTCTAAGAGCCAGTTTGCGCTCTTCTTTTAGAGGTCCCAAATGGAGGGGTTTTAAAATGAGAAGGGAAGGGGAGATGTTAAGGAAATTAAGAGGAGGATGTGGTAGTGGGGGTTAGGAAAGGGATGCTCCAGGACCAATTTCCAGCCCTGCCCTGGATCCAGGCAGGGGGATGTTCTAAGGATGGAGGGAGGGCGGGATTCCCTGCATACCTCTTACCCCTTGGGGTTCTGATCTATTCTCTCTCTCTCTTTTTCTTTTTTTGAAACAGAGTCTCATCCTGTTGCCCAGGCTGGAGTGCAGTGGCGTGATCTCAGTTCACTGCAGCCTCCGCCTCCAGGGTTCAGGCAATTCTCCTACCTCAGCCTCCCAAGTAGCTGGGACTACAGGCTCACACCACCGTGCCTGGCTGATTTTTGTATTTTTAGTTTAGACAAGGTTTCACCACGTTGGACAGGCTGGTCTTGAGCTCCTGACCTTGTGATTCGCAAGTCTTGGCCTCTCAAAGTGCTGGAATTACAGGCGTGAGCCACTGTGCCCGGCCCCGATCTAGTCTTTTAAGGCCAGATCTTTCTTCCCTGGGATACTTTATTTTAGCCAGGATCAGCCAACTTGCTTGGTCATGCTACTTTGAGAAAAGTATGTTCAGAGCAGCTGGGAGAAAGCTGTGCGCTTCACAGTACATACTGCGTGGGGGCTGAGTGTATGCTACCAACCTAGGCCTCAGGGGCTTCAATGTGCAGCTCTTCATATACAATGAAGGAGAAGGATTTATGCCCACAGGGCCCCAAAGCACAGGTGGATGTGGACACAATGGAAACACATTCGTGCACACTAAGGACAGTTGCCTTTTTTTAAAAAAATTCATATTGAGCATAGTTTAGTTTAAGAAAACCTTATGCCTATGCATACAGAAAAATCTGGTATGGCATATGCCAAACTATTAATAGCATATTTTTTAAGGGAGGTAGAGAGAATTATAGGGATTACTACTTTATAACTTTTTTTTGGAAAATTTTTAATACAACTATGATTTAAAATTTTTCTTTCTTTTTGAAGAATAGGGACCGGGTACAGTGTCTCACTCCTATAATCCCAGCACTTTGGGAGGCTGAGGCAGGTGGATTACTTGAGGTCAGGTGTCTGAGACCAGCCTGGCCAATATGGTAAAACCCCATCTCTATTAAAAATATAAAAAGTAGCCGGGCGTGGTGGCATGTGCCTGTAATCCCAGCTACTTGGGTGGCTGAGGCAGGAGAATTGTTTGAACCCGGGAGGCTGAGGTTACAGTGAGCCGAGATCATGCCACTGCATTCCAGCCTGGATGACAGAGCAAGACTCTGTCTCAAAAAAAAAAAAAAAAAAGAATAAGGTCCTCAAAAATGTCAAAGTACATGTCAGCCATATTTGTATTAGGTATGTGTTTGTTTCTTTCTGCCTGTGTCTGTTATCTTTAACTAAAGGAGCAAGTAGAGTGGTCAGGTTGAATGTGGCAGAATGGAAAGCCATCCAGAAGTCTGTTTTTCCCCCCAAGTAGCTATGCTGTTAAGAAACCTTAAGTATCTTGGGAGAAAGACTTTTTTTTTTTTTTTTTTTTTTTTTTGAGATGGAGTCTTGCTCTGTCGCCTAGGCTGGAGTGCAGTGGTGCGATCTCAGCTCACTGCAACCACCTCTGCCTCCTGGGTTCAAGTGATTCTCCTGGCTCAACCTCCAGAGCAGCTGGGACTACAGGTGCACACCACCATGCCCAACTCATTTTTGTATTTTTAGTAGAGATGGGGTTTCACCATGTTGGCCAGGATGGTCTTGATCTCTTGACCTCGTGATCTGCCTGCTTCGGCCTCCCAAAGTGCTGGGATTACAGGCAGGAGCCACCGCGCCCGGCCGAAAGACTTATTTTTATAGACTGAGATCTTGATTGCTTTCTCTATAAGGAAAATTGATCTGTTTTTTTGTTTTTTTCCCATCTCCAAAACTAGATACACCCTGTTTAGGGCAGGGGATGCAGTCCTAGAAATGGGAACACAGGCAAAGGAGAGCAGATGTACTTAATTTATGTGGAGCTGTGTTCTAATCTCACTTCGCAGTTGCTTTCTATACCTGCATATCCTTTGAAATCATGACCTACCTCTGGCTATTCCATCTGTTGTTTTTTGTAACCTGCTGACAAATGCTTTCAAGCTACAGAGATGTCTTAAAAACATTTTGTAATGTTGGGGCTTCCACTCATCAGTTCCTAGTGGTGTTGGTGTTCTTCTTCCTCTTTTTTTTTTTTTTGAGACGGAGTCTCGCTCTCTCGCCCAGGCCGGAGTGCAGTGGGGCGACCTTGACTCACCGCAAGCCCCACCTCCCAGGTTCACGCCATTCTCCTGCCTCAGCCTCCCGAGTAGCTGGGACTACAGGCCCCCGCCACCACGCCCGGCTAATTTTTTGTATTTTTAGTTGGGATGGGGTTTCACCGTGTTAGCCAGTATGGTCTCTATCTCCTGACCTCGTGATCTGCCCGCCTCGGCCTCCCAAAGTGCTGGGATTGCACACGTGAGCCACCGTGCCCGGTCTTCTTTTGTTTGAAGGTGACTCCAGCTATGTAAAATAGGCAATTTACAATTGAAAAGTTAACCTGGGGCCAGACTGTTTGGGTTAGAATTCACACTCCCCCTTTAGACCTTCCCTCACTAGCTGTGTGGTACTGGATAAGTTTCTTAACCTCTCCGTAGTTTTTCATCTGCAAAATGGGGACAGTGTTGATCCGTAGGGTTGTTGTGAGTATAGAAGAGTTCATGTGTAGAAAGTGGTTGACATATCGTAAGTGCTGACGTGTAGTAAGTACTTGTTAGCTTTATGATCATGTTATAGCATCCAGTGTGATAGCCTTCTTTCATTTCTTTGTGGTTGATCCGACATTCCAGCACTATCACTGCTGGCCTTTGATGACCTGTTACGGATTTAAATTGTACCCAAACAACCAAACAGTGGTAGAGAGGCCACAGATGGATAAACAGTTTGTTTGCAGAGCAGTCTCATTTTAAGAGACGGTAGTTGAGGGTGCATTGGCTGAGTGTCTTTGCAGTGCAGTGGGTGAAGGCTACTGGGCCAGGTTTCTCACTGCGTCAAAATGTGTACTAAAGTGGATTGTGGACTCCCACCTGGGTGACAGAGTGATACGCTGTCTCCGGAAAAAAAAAAAAAAAAGGATTGTAGGGTACATACCCCGCCTTTTTATTTTTTTAAATTTCTTCTGGAAATAAGCAATCATCTCTTTGTGAGGCATATCAGAATCACCTGGAGGGCATTTAGCCTCCCTCTCCACCTTTCCTTAAAAACCAGGCTTAGATCATGTCTAAGCTTCAGGTAGTTGATTCTCAACCAGGCTGGAGTAAGGGGGAGACTTTAAGTCACCATGTCAGCAGTAATTTGACTATTTAACTAATGGAGTGCCCTTCAAGTTTTTCAGTGTTGGAAGAAATTGCATCCAAATGAGCATAAAACTGATCATAGAGAATATCTTAGTCTGTTTCTGCTGCAGTAACCAAAGAACCACAAACTGGGTGATTTATAAATAATGAAAGTTTGGCCAGGTGCAGTGGCTCATGCCTGTAATCCCAGCACTTTGGGAGGCCGAGGCGGGAAGATCAGTTGAGCCCAGGAGTTTGAGACCAGTCTGGGCAACAAACAAAGTGAGATGCCCATCTCCACAAAAATAAAAAATAAATGTATTTCTCACAGTTGTGGAGGCTGGAAGTCTGAGGTCAAGGTGCTGGTAGGTTGAGTGGTGAGGACCTGGCCTTGGCTTCCAGGATGATACCTTGTTGCTGCATCCTCTGGAGGGCACAAACGCTGCGTCCTTACATGGCAGAAGAGTGGAAGGGAAAAAAGGGGTCTAGCTAGTTCCTCCACCTGCCCTCCCCCCCATTTTTTACATAAAGATATTTCAGAAAAGATCCTAACACTTTTATAAAGTATTAGTCTCATTCATGAGAGCTCTGCCCTCATGACTTCATCACCTCCCCAAAGCCTCAACTCTTGATGCTATCACATTGAGTGTCAGTTTCAACATAAATTTTGGAGGGGACACAAACATTCACACCATGGTAGTGAAGAACTAAAGAGAATACAGATGAGCAAGAACAGGGACGGACTTGAGAGGGGAGATACTAGCTTTGATAAACACTCTGAGTACTTGATGGGCATGCTGTGAAAAAAGGGAGGTGATTTTGCTTGAGTGAAGTCAAGAGTGAATTAGAAATGTTTGCTTTGCATATTTTGCCAAAATGGATAAATGGCGGTGGGGATTGTAGAAAAGAAATGGTCTGAACATTATGAAGATAATCACCATGTATTTGACTTCCTGCTCTGTGTCAGGTTTTTATATATATATATGCATTATTCTTCAATCTTATCACAATTCCCAGAGGTTGGTTAGCTCTGGGACTCCTCCGGGTTAAGTAATAGTCTCTAAACCACATAGTCAGCATTTAACTGGAATTTGAATGGTCCTTCATGCAGCCTCTGACTAATAGGTATAACTTTGCTTTGTAATCACGTTGTTTAGGGAGTATAAGAAAAATAAAACAAGTCTTGAATTTCCCTCAGGCTAATAGTAGTACGTAGTACGTTTAAATTTTCAGTGGAGGGAATAAAAAATTTCAGCAGATGCTCAGAAGAACAACAACAGTCCCTTATCACAGTGACTGGGTTCTGGCTTGGCATGCACAGATGAATAAGAAAAACACAGGCCAGGCGCGGTGGCTCACGCCTGTAATCCCAGCACTTTGGGAGGCCGAGGTGGGCAGATCACAAGGTCTGGAGATTGAGACCATCCTGGCCAACATGGTGAAACCCCGTCTCTACTAAAAATACAAAAAATTAGCCGGGCGAGGTGGCGGGCGCCTGTAGTCCCAGCTACTCGGGAGGCTGAGGCAGGAGAATGGCGTGAACCTGGGAGGCGGAGCTTGCAGTGAGCTGAGATCCGGCCACTGCACTCCAGCCTGGGCGACAGAGTGAGACTGCGTCTCAAAAATAAAAACAAAAAAGAAAAAGAAAAACGCCTTTGGCCGGCGCGGTGGCTCACACCTGTAATCCCAGCACTTTGGGAGGCTGAGGCGGACGGATCACTTGAGGTCAGGAGTTTGAGACCAGCCTTGCGAACATGGTGACACCCCGTCCCTACTAAAAATGCCATAATTGACCGGGCATGGTGGCAGGCACCTGTAGTCCCAGCTAGTTGGGAACCTGAGACAAGAGCATTGCTTGAACCTGGGAGGCAGAGGTTGCGGTGAGCTGAGATCACGCCACTGCCCTTCAGCCTGGGTGACAGAGCGAGATTCTGTCTCAATTAGAAAAAAGAAAAGAAAAGAAAGAAACCATTTTTTGAAGGTATACAGATTTTAAGTGGACTAGCACTTTAATAGCCAGAAGAATAATTTTGACTACCTTAGAACCAAGTTTAGGAAGAAAACTAACCCTTTCCCTTCCCTTCCCCTCCCTTCCTTTCTGTCTTTCTTTCCTCCCTCCCTCCCTCCCTCCCTTCCTCCCTGCTTTCTGTCTGTCTGCCTGTCTTTCTTCCTTTCTGTCTTTCTGCCTTTCTTTATCTTTCTCTTTCCTTCTCTTTCTCTCTCCCTCCTTCCCTCCCTCCTTTCCCTCCCCTTCTTCCCTCCCCAACTTGTTTCCTTCCTTCCAAAAACATGAATCTTTATTTCTCTCTTTTCCTCCGTCTCTCCCTCCCTCTTCTTTCTTTCTCTCTTTTCTTTCTGTCTTCTCTTTTCGTTTCTTTTTTGTCTTTCTCTCTCTCTCTCTGTCTTTGTCTTTCTCTCTCTCTCTCTCCTTCTCTTTCCCTTTCCTGTCCTGCCCTGTTCTGTCCTGTCCTCTCTCCCTCCCTCTGTTCCCTCACTTCCCTTCTTCTTTCTTTCTTCTTTTCTTTTTTTCCTTTCTATAGATTCTCACTCTGTCGCCCAGGCTGGAGTGCAGTGGCATGATCTTGGCTCACTGCCACCTCCATCTCCTGGGTTCAAATGATTTTCCTGCCTCAACCTCCCAAGTAACTGGGATTACAGACACCTGCCACCACGCCTGGCTAATTTTTGTGTTTTCAGTTGGGACAGCTTGGTCTCGAACTCTTGGCCTCAAGTGATCTGCGTGCCTGGGCCTCCCAGAGTGCTGGGATTATAGTTGTGAGCCACTGTGCCTGGCCTTTTCTTTTTTGAGACAGTATCTCACTTTGTCATCCAGGCTGGTGTGCAGTGGCACGATCTTGGCTCACGGCAACCTCTGCCTCCCAGGCTCAAGCAATCTTTCTAACTCAGCCTTCCAAGTAGCTGGGACTATAGGCATGTGCCACCCTGATCACCTGGTTTTTAAATTGTTTGTAGAGATGAGGTCTCACCGTGTTGCCTAGGCTGGTCTCAAACTCCTGGGCTCAAGCAATCCTCCTGTCTTGACCTTCCAAAGTATTGGGATTATAGGCTTGAGCCACCCTTCCTGGCCTTATTTCTTACTTCAGAACAAAAGGCCTTTGGTAGGCAGATAAATTATTCTAGGGTACTGTATAATAGTTCCTGAGATCCTTAGCTCTGCAGAGTGACCTTTGTGGAATGCTGGTCTGCCTGTGAATAGAGTCTAAATTAGAAATTCAAGGTCAGCTATATACGATAGCCATTACCAAAATGACATACAGGTAAACAAAATGAATCTTCCTTCCTCATGTGTTTGGTATTAAAGGTCAGGAGAGGGGTCTGATTGCACGTTTAAGATAGGAGAGAATGCTTTTCGACTGATTGAGGGCACGGCCTTTAATTTCTAAGTGGTTTAAAGAATGTATGGGTCATTGTTTGTTCATTCCAAAGTCCTAATGATATGGACGATGTTTTTTCTCAGATGGGAATGTAGTTTTTGGCAGTTACTCTGCATCACAATGGCTTGAAAATATCCAAGTCCTTTGGAACCAAATTATACGGCCTTTGTGCATGAGTTATGTGTCCAAGAAAAAATATGTGCATGATGATTTAAAAAAATCACTTGAAATAAGAAATAATGACTTTCAAATCGGGAAATCTTAACTACCCAGCACTAGGAGAATATAAGATAAATGTGTATAAGTGTTTACATGTTTATCCAGGTAATGGTGCACTCTGCAGCAAGTATAGTTTATAAAGAGTTTTCAGTGATGTGGGGGACATGCTAATGGAATAATGTAAAATGAAAAAGGCAAGTGCAAAATTTAAATACAGCAAAGTCTCAACTTTGTACAAATGTGTAGAAAAATGATCTAGAAAGAAATGAAAATGTTAATGGTGTTAATCTAATTGATGAAATTATAGATAGGTTATATTTCTGTCTTGCATGTTTAAAATACCTTGCACTAGGCATACATTATTTTATAAAGAGAAATTTAAAAATTTTCTTCTACAAGTGCTTTTGAGAAGGTATTTGTCAGGATATGATCAAGGATGATACATTATTTATGTTGTCTGCTACATGAAGAAATAAAAAATTTGTTGCAAAAAGTAATGCCCTTGTTAGGTATATAGTTGCAGTTCTGAAATTAAGGAAGATCACTGGTACCTCACAGTGATTTCTTAATGTTTTCTCTTGGAATTCTGCTCATAATAAAGTAACTTTGCATCTTTAACATATGGGCAATACCCAAACAATGTTACAGTTAGGATCAGGGATCCACTAAAGCATATTCCACTGCATCAGTCCCACTTTTTCCCTTAAATTTTAATCTGGTTGCTCTAAAAAGACAGAAATAAAAATCTGTAGAAAATCTCTTACACACTACATTTAATACTTGAACTGTTTTGATGAGTTTTGCCAGTGAGATGAGCAAACACTGGTATGAATTTAGCTTGTTTTAATGACTTCATTTACTACTTTTTACATTTAGTTTATTTTTTCATGGTAATTGCTGCAGATTTTCTTTTTTTGTTATTTTTGCCTCAGACTTTTGAGATAGAAGATTATGAAATATGCCATGCCAAATGTTCAGAGTTTATTAGCAATGCAGTCAGAGTAAGCCAAATCTGGCAGTTTGGTTTGATTTCTGCTTTATAGTAGAAGGATTAATTCAAGAGGAAGATGCTTATTTATCTTCCTCAATGCATAATGGTACATGGGGAATTAAAGCATGTTCTTTGTATATTACAAACCTCATAGAATAGAGATCCTTTGACTCAAGAATGAATGTCTTGCGTCTTCCTCTCCCCTTCACCAACAAAATAGCCTTAGTGAGAATGAGAATTGCATTAGTGGTTGCCAGGGACTGAGGGGAGGAGGAATCGGGAGCAGCTGCTAATGGATAACAGTTATTTTTGAGATGACGAAGATATTTTAGAACTAGATAGTGGTGATGGCTGCACAACCTATGTGTGTACTGTAAATTACAGAGTTGTACACTTTAAAAGGATGAATGTTATGGTATGCACATGAAACACCAATTTTTAACAAGTGAGCTAGAAGAGGGGAAGGGATTCCATATGTGAAGGAATCCCATACATGTGAGAAAGCTCCTTCAGATCCCCCCAGTCCCCTGTCTTCTTCATAGTAAATTACGGAGAAGCCTGGTTCTGAGAGAATGCTGCATTTTCACAGGCATTTGATGTGAGAGTAAAAAACCACTTGATTAAATGACTAGGCTCACCTCTAACATGTTGTGAAGTGACGGTCTAAGGACATGGATAATACTGTATTTTCAAAGATTTGTTTCAGAAGATACCTTATGGAGATGTATTAAGGAAGACTGAATTCTATCTTTAAAATGAAACAAATGTATATTAGGTGTCAACAGATAATTAAGTTACTGAACTGTACACTTTAACAGGATGAATTTTATGGTATTTATGGAGGAAGAGGGAAAGTGTATAAGCATATGAGTTTTAGACTTACAGAGTGAAGTTTTTTTGTTTGTGTGTATGTATTTTTTTAATTCCTCTTACTGTCACTTCTAAATGTTTGTGTTTTTAAGAAGTGATTGCTTTATTTTGGTTTTGGAATGTAAAAAAGCAAAAAGAAGAGGTCTAGCTTTTTTTTTTTTTTTTTTTTTTTGAGGCGGTGTCTTGCTCTGTCGCCAGGCTGGAATGCAGTGGCACAATCTTGGCTCACTGCAGCTTCTGCCTCCCTGGTTCAAGTGATTCTCCTGCCTCGGCCTCCCAAGTAGCTGGGACTGCAGGCATGCGCCACCACACTCAGCTAATTTTTGTATTTTTAGTAGATACAGGGTTTCACCGTGTTGGCCAGGATGGTCTTGATTTCCTGACCTCGTGATCTGCCTGCCTCGGCCTCCCAAAGTGTTGGGATTACAGGCGTGAGCCACTGTGCCTGGTGTGACTTTTTTTTTTTTTTTAAGATAGTCTCTCACTGTGTTGTCCAGGCTGGAGTGCAGTAGTGTAATCATACCTAGAACTCCTGGCCTTTAGTGATCCTCCCACCTCAGCTTCCTGAGTAGCTGGGACTGCAGGCATGCACCACTATGCCCAGGTGTTTAGTTTGTTTTTCATCTTTTGTAGCGGCAGGGTGTGGTGGCTCATGCCTGTGTAATCCTAGCACTTTGGGAGGCCGAGGTGGGCGGATTGCATGAGCTAATGAGTTCGAGACCAGCCTGGGCAACATGGTGAAACCCCATCTCTATAAAAAATTAAAAAATTAGCTGGACGTGGTAGCAGGTGCCTGTAACCCCAGCTACTCAGGAGGCTGGGGTGGGAGGATCACTTGAACCCAGAAGGCAGAGGTTGCAGTGAGCAGAGATCATACCAGTGCCCTCTAGCTAGAGTGACAGAGTGAGACCCTGTCTCAATCAATCAATCAATCAATCAATAAAATTTTTGTAGCGATGAGGTCATCTGTGTTGCCTAGGCTACTCTTGAACTCCTGGACTCAAACACTTCTCCCATCTTGACCTTCCAAAGTGCTAGGATCACAGGCATGCACCACTGCACCTGGCCTCTAACATGTTTTGAGTATCTAGTTATATGCCAGATCTTGTGATAATTGCTTTCAGTATTTTATTCATTAAATCACCACAAGAACCATATTTTCAACCTCATTTTAAATTTGAGGAAACTGAAGATAAACTTGAACCCTCTTGCCTCCCAAAGAATTACGTGGGTCAGTGTCTTTATGAGAAGTTCCCACAGAACAGTGAGGAAAATAACTTGCCTAATACATTACCTCCCAGAGATGCACACAGCATGGGGAACAGCGTCGTGGCATTTCTCTCTGCATATATCACATTAGAATTTCACCATATATGCTATTCTATAGCCTGTTTGTTTGTTGTTTTCTTTTACTCCGTGTAAAAAGTTAGCCAGATATGTTTTCTTGTTGAAATATGGTCATTTTTATGGCCTCATAGTATTCATTTTATGTGTTACAATCTACTTAATTTGTCTCCTAGTGATAGAGATTTAGGTCCTTTGCACATTTTTGCCATTTGAAGTATGCATTGTGATGATTATCCCATGCATAAAGGTGGATCTTTTTTCTCAACCTTTTGTCATGGATTTTTTTTCAAAAATACATAAGAGTAAAGAAAATGAAAGAATGAACCTCCATACTCATCATCCAGCTCCAACACTGTTAGTGTTCTGCTGCTTTTGTTTCATCTGTCTTCCCTCCGCTGGCCCCCAGTCCCCTGGAGAATTTTAAAGCCCATTCCATGTGTCCTATCGTTTTACCTATAAATATTTTAATATGTATCTGTAATAAGGTCTTACAAAATAACCATGGTACCGTTATCACGCCTAACAAAATTACCGCCAGTCCCTTAATGTCACCTACTAATTAGTTTGTGTTTGGTTATCCTCAGCTGTCACAAAAATAGGACATTTTCTAATTCTGTCATTTCCTTTAGTTCTATTATTTGGTAGCTGTGATTCTTCTATAAAGAACTTTGCCTCTTCAACTAGTTGATTATTCTGAAATACATTCTGTGTAGGAAAGGTAGTTTGACTGTTTTAGTGTTTCCTTAGATTTTCAGAACATGAGTTAGTGTCTACCAGTCTCCGAAAGTAAGAGGATCTTTTTAGTATTAATATAACTCATGAATTTAAATATACGTGGGTTCCATTCCATTTGAGCATCTTCTTGAGGTCTCATATTAGCCAGTAGGAGCCCTTTCAAGCCATGTCAGAGGGCACAGAGCTAATCTGAAAGGGCCAATTCCTAGTGAAAGGAATTGAGGCTCCTTGGAGAAATGGCTGGTTTCAAATCTAAGCAGGAAGTGTCCGAGATAGATAAGCCTAGAACATCTTGTCAGACTTGAACACAAGGAAGCACTTTACCTGGTGTTGCACTATATTGAAGCCTCTTTGTACAAGTCTTCCTCACTACATGATGAGCTTCCAGAGGGCAAGGACTGTGTTTTGTTTTTGAAGTCCCATAACCTAGATCTGTTCCTGCTGGGCATTCCTGCATCCCTTTTGTATGCCTTCAAAGCTTTACCTTGTAACATTTACCATGGCTTAATTTATGTTGTGATAATTTGAGTAATGTCTGTACCTCTCACCCCATATCTACCCCCTTTCTAAAAAAGTAATTTTACGTGTAACACCTTGCTTAGTGCCCGGGCACATAGTTGTTACTCAGTAAAATCTGTCTAATAAATGAGAAGACCCCTAACCCCTCCTGTTCATGGTATTCCACAAGATTTTTTCATGGTCAAATACGAATAATAATTGCAGGCCAGGTTGTGTAATACCTTGCCATTATAGAGGCCTATCCATCAGGGATTCAAAGGTTAGCTTTGGCCTGGGTCTTAGCAACGTCAATCATTTTTTAGTTGGGGGTGAGAATCTGCACCCTCTGGTGCTGGGTAGGGACACATTTAACTGTGTCTCCTTCTCTAAAGCTCATAATATGAAGCCCTGTAGCAGGTCATGAGCCTGGATATTTACACCGATGCTTTGGAGATTATGCCACTTAAGTAATGTTAGCTTAGGTGTATTTATCCGTCCTCCTCCTTTCTGCCTCTCCTCACCCACTCCTCTCCTAGTAGGAAATTACTTTTCCTTTTCGTATTTTTATATTGAGTTGTGAACACTTGCTTTACTCTGGTGTGTAGACTTGGGCAGACCACTTTATGTCACTGAGTCTTTGCTTCCTGGTTTGTACGATGGAGAGCAATAATACTACGTGCCCTACCTCTTTACGGGACTGTGTAAAGCTTATTATTCACGAATCTTCTCTTCCTTTCTCCCTTTTACTTTGTGGTCTGTGAGCTTCAGAATATGATACATTGTTATGCCTTTACGTATAAGCAATTAGCTCTAAAGCCTCCCTTTTTTGAAAAAAGTGTTTCATTAAAAAATTAATGTAGCTAGGTATGGTGGCTCACCCCTGTAATCCCAGCACTTTGGGAGGCCAAGGCGGGCGGATCACCTGAGGTCGGAAGTTTAAGACCAGCCTGGCCAACACATGAAACCCTGTCTCTACTAAAAAAAAAAAGCCAGGCATGGTGGTACGTGTCTAATCCCAGCTACTAAGGAGGCTGAGGCAGGAGAATTGCTTGAACCTGGGAGGTAGAGGTTGCAGTGAGCCAAAATTGCTCCACTGCACTCCAGCCCTGGGCGACAGAGGGAGACTTGTCTCAAAAGAAAAAAAAAATGTATTTTTAATTGACAAAAATTGTATATATTGTGTACAACATGATGCTTTGAAATACGTATATATTTTGGAATGGCTAAATCGAGCTAATTAGTATATGCGTTACCTCACATAGTTATCTTTTTGTGGTGAGAACAGTTAAAATCTCTCAGTGATTTTTTTTTTTTTGAGACGGAATCTCCCTCTGTAGCCTAAGCTGGAGTGCAGTGGCATGATCTCAGCTCACTGCAACCTCCACCTCCCAGGTCCTGGTTCAAACAATTCTCCTGCCTCAGCCTTCCTGAGTAGCTTGGATTATAGGCATGCACCACCATGCCCAGCTAGTTTTTGTATTTCTAGTAGAGACGGGGTTTCATCATGTTGGCCATGCTGGTCTTGAACTCCTGACTTCGTGATCCGCCTGCCTCGGCCTCCCAAAGTGCTGGGATTACAGGTGTGAGCCACTGCGCCTCGCTTTTTTTTTTTTTTTTTTTTTGAGATGGAGTCTTGCTCTGTCCCCCAGGCTGGAGTTCAGTGGCACAATCTCGGCTCACTGCAACCTCCACTTCCCTGGTTCAAGTGATTCTCCTGCCTCAGCCTCCCAAGTAGCTGGGATTACAGGCGTGTGCCACCACACCTGGCTAATTTTTGTATTTTTAGTGGAGACAGAGTTTCACCATGTTGGCCAGGCTGCTCTGGAACACCTGACCTCAGGCGATCCACCCATCTCGGCCTCCCAAAGTGCTAGGATTACAGGTGTGAGCCAGGGCGCCCAGCCATCAGTGATTTTTAAGAATACAGTACATTATTAATAGCTGTAGTTACCATATTGTACAATAGATCCTTTAAACTTACTCCGCTTGTCTAACTGAAATTTTGTATCTCCTCAGCAGAATCCCCCAGACACCCGGGTAACCACCACTCTACCCTCTGCAAAGCTTCCGTTTTTGTTGCTGGTCTCTGTGTGGTGAGAGCAAATAGGGTTTCACAGGACAGAGCTGTCCATTAGCATTTTTTTTGTTTGTTTTTTTTTTTTTTAAGGCTACCCTCTCCCTTTTAAAATCGAGGTAATCATAGATTCACATGCAGTTATAAGGAAATACAGAGATCCTTTTTATAAATGCCCAGTTTCCCAAAATGGTAACATTTGGCCAAACCACGGTATCAAATAACCACCGGGATATTGATACTTATACAAACCAATAATTTTACTCACATGTATTCAGTTTTATTTGTACTTAAGTTGTGTGTCTGTTGGCTTTTGAACAGAAAAGTCTTCTAATTCAGCATTTCAGATTTAAAGTGACAGGGTGATAGGAAGAAATATCAATTAATATGAGAGAATTAACTTAGACTTTGAAGAAATGTGATCTAACTGTAGTGAATGTGGTAATCCAGACCATGATACTTTTGGGCCAAATAGTGCAATAATGTTATTTAACAGGTGTCTTAAAAATTAGAGAACTAATTTATTAGCATATACATTCTTGGCATGCTGAAGACACTTAAAAAAGGACTTTAAACTTGAAAACTGTTTCTTAACCATATCCTGCTGTCACATTGTTTACATATTCCTTTGTTTATATTTATTTTGCTTAGAAAACTGTGTTTTCAGCTGGGTGCGGTGGGTCACACCTGTAATCCCAGCCCTTTGGGAGGCCGAGGTGGGCGAATCACCTGAGGTCAGGAGTTCAAGACCAGCCTGGGCAACGTGGCAAAACCCCATCTCTACTAAAAATACAAAAATTAGCTGGGCATGGTGGCGGACGCCTGTAATGCCAGCTACTAGACAGGCCAAAGCAGGAGAATTGCTTGAACCCGGGAGGTGGAGATTGCAGTGAGCTGAGATTGCACCACTGCACTCTAGCCTGGGCGACAGGGCGAGACTCCATCTCAAAAACAAAACAAAACAAAACTGTGCTTTCATGAGCATTGCAGAGTAATTTTAGTTCATCTCTGGGTTAGTGGGACCTGAGCTAGGTTTAATACCCTTTCCCTTTTCTCATTGGTCAGAAGAAGGTGGTGGATGAACTATGCATCCTTTCCTCCTTTGTTCTTGTTTAGGTTTGAGGCATGACCGGTCACCATCAATGGAAGTCTTTTAACTTAAAAAAGAAAATTTAGCATATATATATTTTTGATAGAAACGTGTTTTCACCATGTTGCCCAAGCTAGTCTCAAACTTCTGAGCTCAAGTGATCTGCCCTCCTCAGCCTTCCACAGTTCTGGGATTAGAGGTGTGAGTCACTGCCCCTGGCCCTAACTTTTAACTCTTTATGTCTCAAATGTTCCGCTCTCCCAGCACACACAATCCAATTGTCAATAAATTTTAGTACTTTTGTTTTCTCTGAAATAATTATTTTTTGTTCCCCCGCCCGCCTTAAGAATGTGTGCCTATTTGAAAATGGCAGAAAAGCATGAAGAAAATGTCATCTTTTTAAAAAAATTTTTTATTTTTTGAGATGGAGTCTCGCTCTGTCACCCAGGCTCTAGTGCAGTGGCGCAACCTCGGTTCACTGCAAACTCCGCCTCCCTGGTTCATGCCATTCTCCTGCCTCAGCCTTCCGAGTAGCTGGGACTACAGGCGCCCGCCACCATGCCCGGCTAATTTTTTTGTATTTTTAGTAGAGATGGGGTTTCACCATGTTAGCCAGGATGGTCTCAATATTCTGACCTTGTGATCTGCCCTCCTCGGCCTCCCAAAGTGCTTGAATTACAGGCCAGAGCCACTGTGCCTGGCCCTACTATTTTATCTGAAATGTCTGCCTGTCAGACTTCTGCCTTTTTTTCTTCTAAGTCTGCCTCTGCTGTAGGAATCAGATGCCATTTTTCTCTTCCCTAGCCTTTTGAAGCTGCTTTCCAACTAGTTTCCCTCCCTAGGCCAAGTGGTTTTCTTTCTTTTTTCTTTTTTTTTGGTATTCAGAACTACATCTTTTATAGGTGAGCTTTCTAAAACACAGACTTGTTTGTCCATCCCTGCTCCAAAGCCTTGAGTTCTCTGCTGCCTAAAGAAGAAAGCCCAAGCCCGTGAGCATGATACTCAACACCACCTAATATTTCTGTCCTAAACATGCCATTCTTTGCTTTTCTTCCACCACGTTCCCTCCATATTGTAGCCACACTGATTTGGTGCATCCTCCCGCCACCCCATTCTCTTTCCTCTGTATGGATTGCCTCTTGTTGGCCTTGTCAAGCTTCTTTTCATGTTTGAAGACTCAGCTTACATGGTATGGCTCCTGTGAAACCTGTGCTGATTTTTCCCAGTTGAAATGGCTTACCCCCATACCACTGAGCCCACACCACACTTTGCCAGACCATGTTTTGCTTTATGTCGTTGCCATTCGCATACTTGTTTCAGCTAAAATACTGATATTTTTGCAGAACAGGGCCATAGTTTGACTTTTCTTTGTGCGTCTCAACCCGTTGCTTGCACAGCAGTGCCTAGCATATAGTAACTGCTTATTAAATTTAATTATATTAGCTTGGGCAACATGGTGAAAGCCCATCTCTACCAAAACAAAACAAAACAAATGAAAAAACTAGCCGGACATGGTGGCGCACACCTATAATCCCAGCTACTTGGGAGGCCGAGGTGGAAGAATTGCTTGAGCCTGGGAGGCAGAGATTGTGGTGAGCCAAGATCACTCTACTGCACTCCAGACTGAGTGACAGACCCCATCCCAAAAGAAAAACAAGAAACAAAAACTAAATAAATACATTTAATTATAGTAAGCTGCATTATAAGTGTCTCCTGCTTGCTTGTATTTGAGGTGGCCTTTTCTTTGTGTTTTTTGCTTAATGTACCATGTCATTAAAAAAATAGAAATCCCCATGACAATTTCCTTTCTTATAGTTGTATCCTAATTCAGTATAGCTTTATGAGGGGGATGAATTTGTAGCCACGGTTTCTGTAAGGCAGGAAGATTCTAATGGGCATCCAGATCCCCTGGGTGACTTTCATTTCTCATGAGAATGAAGTGGGGAGGGGTAAGTGAGTGGGAGGGCCACCTGGGAATCAGCCAGGAATATTCCTTGTTTCCTTCCTGTCCAATAAATCCAGAAAATGAGTTTTAGTTGGATGAAAGCCTTGGCATCCATCCTAACCTTTGTTACTAATTGAAGAACTTGAATTTAAATTGTGATTTGTTCTCAGAAAATTCCAAATAGAAAAATCATGGTATTATATCATACAGGGTCCTAGTGAAGGAAATCTAGACATAGAAATTCTAGTTTTCACACTGTAGAAGGAATATTGATACACTCACCCCCTCTTGCCTTTTGAAGGGAGAAGCCGGGCTCCCTGATATTGAAAACCGCATGCTTGCTGTGATAGAGGATGCATGGCAGGCTGAAAGCCCCGTGGATCATTAAGAGTTCACTAGCTTCTGCCTGCAGCTGTTAGAAAATGAACAAGCAGGCGTGTGGGAGTCTACCATGTTGCTCAAATGCTCAGCTTTAATGACTTTAGCCACAGAGATATTTTTCACTTTGAGAAGGAAAACCTTTTTACGCAAGCTGGGCTTTATCTTTAAGGAACAGTGTTCCACTGAGTGCTGCACTAAATTCTAGGTCACATTTTGGGCATACCTCTTCCTCCCACCCTAGTGATAGTCTCCAGCAATAAAAAGGAGAGGCACTTTTTACTTTGTTAACAAGATTGTGCCGCCTGTCTCTTTCCTTTGGGGATTGGGTGGGGAGGGAAAGGAGGGAAAGAGAGAACAGACTGATATGCTAGAGGCCTCTTGGAAAGAAGTGTGTGCATATTAGTACATTTAGACACTTGGATGCCCCCCCTTTTTACCTTTTTTCCTTAACACGGAAACTAAAACAGCAAATATCTTCCTTTGACAGATGCAGAAACTGAGGCACATAGAAGAATTAATTTGCTCAAAGTTACACAGTTAGTACGTGGCAGAATCTAGGTCCAGAGTCTGCACTCTTAACCACCATGTGTTATTGTCACATCAGCACAGTTTACAAACAAGGTTGGCCATGGTGAGCCTCCAGTGCACAGAGCATTCCAAGTAATCTTTGTTTTTGAGACAGAGTCTCACTCTGTCCCCCAGGCTGGAGTGTAGTGCTGCGATCTTGGCTCACTGCAACCTCCGCCTCCTGGGTTCAGGCGATTCTCCTACCTCAACCTCCCAAGTAGCTGGGACTACAGGCACGCACCACCATGCCCTGCTAACTTTTTGTATTTTTAGTAGAGATGAGGTTTCATCATGTGGGTTAGGCTGGTCTCAAACTCCTGATCTCAGTAGATTTGCCCTCCTTGGCCTCCCAAAGTGCTGGGATTACAGGTGTAAGCCACCACGTCTGGCCCCAATAAATCCTTTAACATCATAAATTGGGTTTTATCACTTGTCAGCCTAACCTTCTCCAGTGTCTTCCCATTGTACTTAAAATAAAATTAAAATAGTTACTTTACAAGGGTAAATGGCCTTGTGCCCAAGGCCTAGCCCTAGCCGTCTCTTGGCCTTGTTCTCGTTCCTGCTGTCTTTTACTGTACTGCAGCCACCCTGGTCTCTCTGGCTCTAGACTGTGCTTCAGAGGGCTTTCTAATGGCTAGTTGGCTTTCCCTCGGTCTGTGTTACGAGCTGTATCCTGTCATTTGGGTCTCCGTTTCAATTCACTGTTTAGAAACCTTCTGGGACGTCGCTAGCTGAAATAGCCTCTACCCTCAGCCAGTTACTTTGCCACTATTTGAACTTCTTTCGACTTGAATGTAAGATTCTTGAGGCAGAGACCTCTGATGGCAGTTAAGCAAGACAGGCAAAGTCATTAGCGTTCTCTATTGCCCAAAACGGTGCTTGGGACATGGTGGCCACTCAATAAATATTTATTGAGTAACATTTATATCTCCGGAAGGCACATGGCTTTCCTGAGAGCAACCTTTTAGATCCCTCTGGCTTCAAGGATATATGACACCAGCTCAGGACAGCCAGAGGCTACCCTACCAATTCTGTTCCTCCACACTTCCTGCCACCTCCCTAACTAAAACTTGTGTGTAAGTTTGTCTCCTGCAGTGTCTCAGCAGTATGTGAAGATAGGGAAGACCAAGGACCTGGATATGACAGAGGTCTTCTCTGATTTGCTCTATTTTATAGGACCCTGGAAAGCAACTCTTGGACTTGAGCTCCACACAGTGGCTCTATTTGTAATGGTGACTTCAAGAAAAGCCAAACTCTAGAATATTCTCTATAATAGACATGTCTCGTACATTTTAGGAGATTTCTATTAACTAAATGGAAACTTAAGACATTTAGAATCGGTCCTCAGTTACGTGGAAAAATCCTTTCTCCAGATAGACTCATCCCTTCTTTCAGCTGTGAGCCTGTTACTTGCTTAGTGCTGGGCAGTCTTCACTAAAGTTGAGTTATGGTTATTAAAGACATGTTTGTTCCATTTGTTCTTTTGCTTATCTAGAATACAACACGTTTCTTATTTGAAATCAAAGGCTGAGTTTTCTGAGGGTCATTTGTTATCTGATTGGACTGCCCCGATGTGAGGACCAGGGGGCTCTGAAGGCCGCTGACCACCCGTCTCTGGTCCATTGTTACAGGTGCCCGCAGGGTTCCAGGAGGAATGGAAGCTAGGTCTCTTTGGCCCTGCTTAGCAGTAATGTGCTGTCTCTGAGCTCTGAATCATACTGAACCAATTCTGGCTGGATGTCATTAGCCACCCCTGTCCATTACTGACTCAGCCCTGAGTCTGAGAGCACAGTACACATCTGTCCGAAGCCCTCTGGAAAAGTGGATGAATCCTCCCTCTGTTCTGTAGTGGCGCTGTTCAATGCATGTTGGAAACTGGATACTCTGATGACATCCTGAAAGTCTATAAAGCCTTGATCTTTGTCTGTTTTTGATTCATGGGTGTAAAAGCATGAAAATCTTAGAAGTTCACCAGTCCACCAAAACTTTACCAGCTTCCCAATCCCATCTCGGAAGACAGAAGTAGTCACATAAAGAAAGAGACTTTATAACTTCTTAGCCAAGATAAATCACTAAACTCTGATATTGTGTATTTGTATTATGTGGCGCTCCAAAGGTACTTTTTTTCTTTCCTAACACCTCTTTGTAGTCCAGATTTCTCTTTAGGTTTCATAGGCTTAATCATAGCATGATGAGAGGATAATTAGGTTAGAGATTTATTTGCCTGTTTCACACATTTTGTATTTGTGTGTGTGTGAGTTAAAGGGAGAAAAATTCTATTCGCTGCCTTAGAACTAGTGATTATAGCAGAGGAGACGTTTGCACGGGAGGACCTCGTGTCGTACGTTACAGCCAACCAGTTACAAGAGATGCAGAGTGCTAAGTCCAGGCTGCCCTTCTGTGGGAAATAACTAGCAAAAGCTTCTGGAAAGGTGGCCCTGGAGCTGTATCTTATAAGATAGGCAGGATTTGGGCATGTAGAAGTAAACATTCCAGGTGGAAATAGTGCTGAGCAATGCTGGAGCAGGCTGGGGAAATTCCACGTTGGCCCATGGATCATGTGTAGTGAAGCTCTGGGGTACCCTCCCTCCCCCTATTCTTGGGTAGCTCCCGGAGGGAGGGCAAGGGCTTTGTTTTGTTCCATCTGTAAGCTGAGCATGGGGCAGGACAGTGCCTGGCCCACAGTGGTGCTCGACTGTTTGTTCAGTGAGTGGAAGAAGCCGAGGATCATGAAAATAGCTAACGTTTATGAAACAGTTCTGCATGCCAGGCCTGTGCTGAGCTCTTTTAGGCAAATTATTTTCCTGCATCCTCACAACCATCTTGTTAGTTGCTGTTGTAATTCCCCTTTAATAGGTGAAGATAAGTGGTAGAGCTGGCATCTGAAATGGGGCTATGGGTTCAGAACCCAAACCCTTCCCCTGAACTGCGCTTCCTAAAGAGAGATTGGTGCCCAACCTCAGAGGGCATGAAGGCCACACCAGGGCTGTTAAGCTGTTTTTTAAGCAGGCTCTGAGGGTTCATTGAAGGTTTTTGAGCAGGCTCCTAGGGTGTTCCAAGTTGCAGCTTGGAAAGTAAAAAAAAATTATGGTGGGGTGTCAGCCAACTTGAGGATGAATAAGAGGTTCCTAGAAAATAGTTCAGTGGGTAAGAGGTAATGAGATTGAGGGTGGGTTACTGGAATGTTAGGGGAGCTAATTGGGTACTAGTTTGAGCATTTGGGATTGGTAGGTACTTATCAAAATCACTAGTGGCATCTGAAAGTAATTTAAGACATGAGCTTATGCTTTGCACACAGTAAATCCTCAATAAAATGATTGTAATTTGTCTACAATGCTTACTGTTTTGGAACTTTGAATCTCCCTCACCTAAGGAAGTCCTGTTTGCAGACATCTTGGGCATCATGCTTATAAACAATATTTTTTTAGTTCTCTGCCATAGTTCTACTTGAAAACCCAGCCTTTCAAGAAAAACAGAGAGGACCAGGTTGTTTCCACTAACTGCTTACATTTTACAAACTATTACTTTTAACACAAAGTATGGTGCAACACAGAACACATTACAGAGCAATATAGTTTGCAAAGTAATTATAGGATTTATAAACATGGGAATTCACATTACACACCTACCATGTGATCTGATAATGGGGTCTAAGAAGTGCAAGGCACCTTGAGGTCTGGCCTGTGGTCCCACTGCTTTCCTCCCCATTTCTCTTTTTGCACCCACACATCTACCCCCTCTTGTGGGAGGACTTTGAGATGATTGCTTCAGAAGCACCTGAATAGTTTATGGGCTGGTCTCATTAGAATTGTTTGGTAGCTTGGATTAAAGCAGTGAAATGTAAGAAGGGTGCTGGAGGTCCATTAATAGGACTCACAGCTGTCAGTCTCAGAGCCCAGTGCTAGCTCCTGCTGTGTGCTTGTTTCTGGCCTTCCCTGAAACACCCCTGCAAGAAAGTTCACTTGTGCTTTTTGGGTATTTTCTCCTCGGAAAAGAGATAAATCCCAGGGCCCTTGTTTTAGTACCTTACCTGTGGATAGCTATAGCAAACTGATCTAAACAGGGAAAAGACTTAGAACAAGCTTTAGGATCGTTCTGCTCTTAATGTGTGTTCTGACTCTCAGTATTGCTGTCAGCATCTAGACTTGAGCATGCAGATCTGCTGGTCATGCCTGATGATCTTTGATTTGAGTTGCTAAGCCAGATAATGCCAGAATTGGAGCAGCCAAGTGAAAAAAGGTTCTGGGCTCACAGTATGGGGCATCAGCTGTCTCTGCAGCTCTCAGGGCTGTGACAGCCTGTCCCTGCCAAGGGAAGGATGAACCTGGAAGGTCACAGCAAGTTCAGTGGGAAAGTGGCTTCAGGGCAGAGCTTTGGTTGGCTGTGGATGTGGAGGAAGTTCATTTCAAAGCTCATTTAGAGAGGGTTTAAAAACAAATTTCTTAAAAAAAGTGCATCTCTTCTGTGAACACAGCTGCTGCATGGGGCTGTGACAGCGCCTCCTGGACTTGTGCAACAAGGCAGCCCTGGTAGAAATACTATACAGATTGCTGTTGGCAAATTCGATTTACTGGAGAAAGTAGTCACATCAGTTATTCTGCATGTTTACTGAGAGCCTCCTTGGTCTTGAGAATACGGAGCAGAATGAGACATGGTTCCTGCCCTGAGGAACTCATGCCTAGGGAGACCCTATGTCCACATGGCCCGGACATTCCCTATTTATGCCTCTTGTCCTGGTATAAGAGTGCGTCCTTTGAATCTCAAAGTTCCCCACTTCAGATGACAAATTATGTGGTTACCTTATTCATAGTCTAGTGGTAGGAGGCAATTATATGAACTCTCATCTCATCACAGAATCGATCCTTTGTGCAGGGGGCCCAGCCTGGCCTGTCGATAGGCCTCCTCCTCGTCTTTCCTCACCAGTGTATACAACTTATTTTCTCTGGCAGTGGCAGTCCCCTTGTCCACCTGCATTCTCCTGCTTATCCCAGTGTCCCAGTCCTTCTTGCCCCATAGCTGCCACAGGAACCCAGAACTTATTTAGGGACCAGGAGGATAAGCTTTCACGTCAACTGCAGCCCCTTTGGAGCATATTCTGAGTTGCGGCTTTCCCTCTCTTTTTTTCTTCTCAAATTGTGTTTGGGGAAAAAAATGTATTTGCTAATGGCTGCTTATGTTCTACCAATGTCCCAATTCTTTAGGTTGTTTTGGCGATGATCTGTACTTCTGTCATTCTGATGGACTGTCAGGAGTAAAAGTTGATGAAATTGTGTCCTTGGCTTCGCATGTTTAACTGGCATAGCTTTGGACTTGGATTCCTAATTCTCTCCACCCCTGGGAATAATCATCGTACCGTAGAAAGAGCCGGGCTTTGGAGCGCCTTGGACTCTTGGACTTGGATGTGAGTACAGGTGATAAATCTGTCACTAAAACAGGGTAAATCAAATACAGGGTGATGACCCAGGCCCTTTCTGACTAAAATCTTTGATAATTCTTCTTCAGTGGTTCTAAGTTAGGGTGAAGTCCTTAATTATAGAAATCAAACCATTTTAGTCATGATATGAGATTGTCCAGTGCTGGGCCAGAGAGGTTAAGTGACAGGGTCTCAGAAAGAATAGATTTGTAAAACATGGTTCATACAATGGAACATTTATAGAAGAATGGATAAATGTTAGCCCCCCTCCCCCCAGCTTTTTTTGTTTTTCATCAATGCCTTTAGCTAAGCAGTGAATTCCTCACTTGGAATAATTCCATCATGAATGATACGGTTTGGCTTTGTATTCCCACCCAAGTCTCATCTTGTAGCTCCCATAATTCCCCCATGCTGTGGGTAGGGCCTAGTGGGAGGTGACTGACTCGTGGGAACAGGTCTTTATTCCCACCCATATCTCATCTTGTAGCTCCCATAATTCCCCCATGCTGTGGGTAGGACCCAGTGGCAGGTGACTGACTCATGGGGACAGGTCTTTATTCCCACCCATATCTCATCTTGTAGCTCCCATAATTTCCCCATGCTGTGGGTAGGACCTAGTGGCAGGTGACTGACTCATGGGGACAGGTCTTTATTCCCACCTATATCTCATCTTGTAGCTCCCATAATTCCCCCATGCTGTGGGTAGGACCTAGCGGGAGGTGACTGACTCATGGGAACAGGTCTTTATTCCCACCCAAGTCTCATCTTGTAGCTCCCATAATTCTCCCATGCTGTGGGTAGGGCCTAGTGGGAGGTGACTGACTTATGGGGACAGGTCTTTCCCATGCTGTTCTTGTGGTAGTGAATGGGTCTCACGAGATCTGATGGTTCTGAAAATGGGAGCTTCTCTTGACAAGCTCTCTCTTTGCCTGCTGCCATCCACGTAAGATGTGACTTGCTCCTCCTTGCCTTCCCCCATGATTGTGAGGCCTCGAACTGTAAGTCCAGTCAATCTTTCTTTTGTAAATTGCCCAGTCTTGGGTATGTCTTCCTCAGCAGCATGAAAACAAGCGAATGCAATGAACTTTCATTCTCACCCCTTGCTCGTTCTGTTTTGTTTGTTTCTCCCAAATTTGGTCTTACTTACTTCTGAAATCTGAAATCAAGATTAGATAAGAGTGGGAGGTAATACAAAAGAAGCTAATTTCCCCAGAGCTGAGAATTTGTTCCAAGTTCTCAGGGCTTTCTTGTTTTACAAAAAGTTGGAAGTTAGAAGAAATTAGAGCAGCAAATTTATTTTTGATTTCCATATCCTACCTCTAAGCTTTCTATGCTAGAACAAGTTAGTATATTTTTTTAATAAGAGAATTCATTAAGTGTGTCGGCATGTTAATTTTTTATTTTTTGGCTAAAAGCATGGTATGTTTGAAAGCATGAATGAAATCCTGAAATGGAAGAGGTGACACTCAATCCAGATGTGAGGTTTCTACTGATTCTTTCTGCCTCCTCTTTAAAACTGCTACTGGCCTGTGACAAAGTCTTGTTGCTTTACCCATCTCCTTTTTCCGTGTGATGCAGACTCTGTCAACAAATCATCAGGCAGTGGTTTCTTGACAGCCTGTTCAGCATGATATAAACTACCCTATGAAAAAAGTGGAGAAAAATCAAGTGCCCACTTATGTTGTTCTCGAGGATTGTGGTTAGAGGTCAGAGAAGGGAGAGGGAAGTGAAGGCTGCTTGGCATTGGGGGAAGCCTCTAGTTGAGAAGAGATGCCTTGTACTTGATTTGAAAGGGGTCAGTTGGGAGGGAGGGCACACCTTAGGAGTGTGATGCCAGATGGGGCAGATACACTGCCCACCCCAGACCCCAAGGGCCTCAGCCAAGTGCCTCTGGGGAAGTGTCGGTCACACGATTAGCTTGGCCTGTGTTGGGACTGTCATCAGGACTCACAAACGTGCGTGCATATAATATTTTAAATTTAGAAGAGACATGAAAAATAATTTAGAACAACTTCATTTTACAGATGAAGGAACTGAAGCCTAGAAAGGACAGCTGGCCTCCTTTCCAGATTCTGAAAGAATAAAATCAAAAGCAGGAGAAAGTTCTCTGTACCAAGCCACATCACTGAAAGACAAAACTTAAAAACAAAACCTGAGCAATAATAAAACACCAGAGGGCAGAAGCCAAGCTTAAGTGAAATTTGCCTGTTGTGTTTCTGTGCTTGTGTTTGATCCCCTAGTACATAATTGAAGAGTTTGATGAGATAGCTCCCAAGTGGAAAGGTTTCTAGATTAGATTTGTCTGAAAATGTTCAGAAGAGCTGTTCAGTATTCTACTCAGTTGATTTTATGGAGGGAGTCATAGGACTCCATCAGTGTTGCAGTAACTAGTTGTGTTCTAGCCTGCCATGGCTTCGGAGTGATTTGTTCTTTGCTGGGTGACTAGATAAATCAGTAAAGACAGAATTCAGGAAAAGGGATGAGAGTTGGAATGGGGAGGAGACTCAGATTTAAAGAATGCCTCATGCTAGGCCACGTGCTGAGCATTTTCTGTAAGTCAATTCCCCCAGTCCTCTGAAGAACTCATATCCTTCAGCACATCTTTGTTCTGCACAGGTTAGCAGGGGTCACAGGCAGTCCCTGAGGGTGGACTGCCTGTCCAGGTTCCTATGCTGTGGCCGGCCCTGGGCTTTGCTCAGAGGAGACTAAGAGAAGTCACTTGGCCTCGGCTCTCAGAAGGCTTGCTGTCCAGGACAAAGGTTGCCAAGCTCTTTCTCTAAGGTTCATAGGGAGAAATCCGTTTTATGTTGCAACCTGTAGGAACACGTTAGTCCCACAGTCAGAAGTAAAGCGTTTCATCTCAAGAAAAACCACAGAAGACAAAGAATACTTGTCTAACATTAAGCCTTAACATAATGTAGTTTTGAGCCCCTTTCTTGTAAGTTGCCAGATTCCCTAATGAAAACAACGTTATCTCTGATTTTTGCAATCCTGATGTCTGCAGACATGTAACAACCCTGTAGATAAGCCACTCAAAGGTAGGAAACTGATGATTTTCTTCAAGGGAGAATAGTGAGTGTATCAACTCTAACTGTGGCATTTTTTTTCCTCTTTAAATACCTGCACCATCCTTTATTTAGGCAGCGCAGTGTTTTAGAAGGCGGGATTCACTTGCCCTTATCTCCATCTAAATCAAGCTTTCCAACCGCTGGCTCGGAGGCCCAGGATAGCTTTGAATGTGGCCCAACACAAATTCACAAACTTTGTTAAAACATTATGAAATTTTTTTGTGATTTTTTTTTTTTTTTTTTAAAAAGCTCGTCGGCTGTCATTAGTGTTAGTGTATTTTATGTGTGGCCCAAGACAATTTTTCTTCTTCTAGTGTGGCCCAGGGAAACCGAAAGATTGGACACTTGATCTAAATATTTGTCTTTTTGTTTCATTTTGTCTCTAGTTTTTCTGATAGTGATTGTATGAGATCAGTGCACTGCAAGCTACTCTCTTTAGTCACTGCAGTATTTAAGGTAAGAGAAAAGAAGGCTTTAGGATAGATTGTACAGTAGGGATTCTTTGCCTAGAATAATAGTCACGAGCCTTAATCCTGGTTCCCAGGTAATTAAGGAGAGATAGTTCCTGAAGATCAAACCTATAGGACACCTTTATTATTACTTTTTTAACTTTGTATTATGAAAATTGTGAAACATTGGGCTGGGCGCAATGGCTCATGCCTGTAATCCCAGCACTTTGGGAGGCCGAGGCAGGTGGATTGCCTGAGGCCAGGAGTTCGAGACCAGCCTGGCCAACATGGCGAAACCCTGTCTCTGCCAAAAATACAAAAATTAGCTGGGCGTGGTGGCAGGCACTTGTAATCCCAGCTACTTTGGGAGGCTGAGACAGGAAAATCACTTGAACCCAGGAGGCAGAGGTTGCAGTGAGCCGAGATCGTGTCATTGCACTCCAGCCTGGGCTACAGAGTGAGACTCTGTCTCAAAAAACAAAAACCAAAAAAACAAAAAATTAGCCAAGTGGTGGAGGGCGCCTGTAATCCTGGCTCCTTGGGAGGCTGATGCAGGAGAATTGCTTGAACCCGGGAGGCAGAGGTTGCAGTGAGCTGAGATAGCACCACTGCACTCCAGCTTGGGCGAAAACAAAAAGAAAATTGTGAAACATACACAGAAGTAGAGAGAATGTTATAAGGAATCCATGCACCCTGCATTTAACTTCAAGGATTCTCAGTAACTTGCTGTTCTTAGAATGCCTGGTACTGATGTGATACCCCTTATTCCCCGAGGTGGAAGTCACCGCGGAGCGGAGGGTTGTTCTTGGGTGTGGATTCCTTCTCCACTTTGCAGAGAAAACCTAGACGGAAGACCATCTTCCATTCCTTCCCGGCAGGCAGCTTCTGAGGGGATTTAAATGTGTGTGTTTAAAACTTGAAATGTTAAAAATTGTTTTGATTGTGGCTTTCTTAAATTTCAAATTTATGTGTATCTGCTGTGAAAATTGCATAATGCACACATGTATGAAGCACACGGTGAAAATCCTGTTCCCCGGCATACAAACACATTGCTCACAACCACGGCATGTAAGTGTTTAAGGAAATGTAGTCATACTCTTCTGCATACTGTTCTGCAGCTTGCTGTTTTTAAAAACTTCATAACACAGACATCTTTCCATGTTAAGTACATGTAGATATAAATTATTCTTTCCTGTAGCTGCACTGTGTTCTGTGGTATTGAAGTATAGTACTTTAAGTTTTTTCATTATCATTAAATTTTTTTTTTTTTACTTTTAAATGATTTAAGAGTTCCCATGTACATTTCACCCAGCTTCCCTTAGTGTGAGCTTCTTACAGTGCCATGGTACATTTATCAAAACTAAGAAATACAAGGGACTTGGTACAACACTATTAATCAAACTACAGGTTTTATTTGGATTTCATCAGTGTTTCCACTAATGTCCTTTTTCTTTTCTTGGTTCCAATCCAGGGTACCGTATTTCATTAGCCATTATGATGATGACATTGATGATGATGATAATTATTAATGTACTAAAATATAATTTATATATCATGAATTATAAAATTCTCCATTTTATAGTATACAATTAAGTGGGTTTTTTGGTATTTTCCAAGTTGTATACTCATCACCACTGTCTAATTTTTGAAGATTTTCGTTGTATTGAAAAGGAACTGTACCCATCAGCAGTCGCTCCCCATCCTCTCTGTCCAAAGCTTCTGGCAAACGACTAATCAACTTTCTGTCTTTGGATTTGTTTTTCTATCTCTATTCCAGATGTTTCATAAACTAGAATCATGCAATATGTGGTCTTTTGTATCTGACTTCTTCCATTTATATCGTAATGTTTTTAAGGTTTACCCATGTTGTAGCATGAATTCAGTACTTAATTTTTTTATTGCCAAATAATATTCCATTATGTAGGTATATCACATTTTGTTTACCTATTCATCCGTTGTTGGATATTATGTTTTCACTTTTTGACTATTATGAATAATACTGCTTTGAACATTCATGTTTTTATGTAGATGTAGATTTTTAAATCTCTTGGCTATATACCTAGGAGCAGAATGTATGAGACGTGGTAATTTTATGTTAAACATTTTGGGAAACTGCCAGATTGTTTTCCAGAGTGGCTACATTATTTTATAATCCCACCGATAATGTATGAGGGTTTCAGTTTCTCCGTGTCCTTGCCAAAAGTTGTTATGGTCTATATTGCTGTAGCCATGTTGGGTTTCTAAAGATTGAGCATTCTGCTGGGTTTGTCGTGAGCCATGTTGTTTGCACATCTCATGAGGTGTGGTCCACACCTTCTTTCCTTCCATCACAGTGCCATGGCTCTAAAACCTTTCTGTGTGATTTCAGACAAAGGATGGCTTTCAGGTACTCTGTGCAGTTAACCGGGGTCTGCTGATGCGTACAGTTCAGTGGATTGATTGTTCATAAAATATTCTTAAGGTACCCAGACCAGGTTGAAAGCTTCAGTTTGCAGGGTCATTCTTATGAAACGTTCTGAGCAGAACCATGAGAGAATCTGGCTAGCTCTGAAATTCTTCATGATTTGGAGTCTGAGGCACTTGGGAATATATCACCTTACCTGTCACTTTTGCCTGGTTGGCAGCAAGAGTGTATTAGTCCATTTTCTTTTGTTTATAACAGAATACCTGAAACTGGATAAGTTATTTTAAAAAGAAATGTTTTTTCTTACAGTCGTGAGGGGCAAGAAGTCCAGAGTCAAAGGGCCGCCTCTGGTGAGAGCCTTCTAGCTGGTGGGCATTCTCTGCAGAGTCCTGACGTGGTGCAGGGTATCACATGGTGAGGGGGCTGTGAGTGCTTTAGCTGAGGTTTCTCTTCCTCTTCTTATAAAGCCATTAGTTCCACTCCCATGATAACCCATTAATCCATTCATTCATTTGTGAAGACAGAGCCCTCATGATGCCGTCACTTCTTTAAAAGCCTCGCCTTTCAATATTGTAGCATTGTAGATTAAATTGATAACATGTGAAATTTGGGGGGCACATTCAAACCACAGCAGAGACGCTTCCTAGGATGCCTGGAGGATTTCTTTTTTTCTGTTGCTTTCCCATTTTCAATCTGCGTGATGCTGCTTTCATTTTAGATTAGTGGGTTCTGTGAGGGACAGGCCGGTGATTGGGCTATAGGAAGAACATTACAGCTCCTTGTTAGTATTTATTTTTCACCTAATTCTTTGAAGTTATTCTGTTTTGCATATGCTTTATAACTAAATTTACATAACAATAGATTGTATGATTTATAAGTAAATACACATAATAGATATTCTTTTTTTTCCTTTTTGAGATGGAGTCTCACTCTGTCACCCAGGCTGGAGTGCAATGGCGCGATCTTGGCTCACTGCAAACTCCACCTCCCAGGTTCAAGCAATTCTCTGCCTTAGCCTCCCAAGTAGCTGGGATTACAGGTGCCCACCACAACGCCTGGCTAATTTTAGTATTTTTAGTAGAGACGGGGTTTCACCGTCTTGTCCAGGCTGGTCTTGAACTCCTGACCTTGTGATCCACCCCCGCCCCACCCCCGCCTCCCAAATGCTGGGATTACAGGCGTGAACCACTGCTCCCGGCCTACACATAATAGGTATTCTTTTTTTCCAAGATGAAGTATTGCTCCATTGCCCAGGCTGGAGTGCAGTGGCGCAATCTCAGCTCACTGCAACCTCCGTCTCTAGGGTTCTACAATAGACTAAAAAGTTAGCAGAGCTTATGGTTGATTCTGTTCTTCTTTCCGCCCTCCATTGTTAATAGCTCTTTTATTTATTTATTTATTTAGAGACAGAGTCTCACTCTGTCGCCCAGGCTGGAGTGCAGTGGCGCAATCTCAGCTCACTACAACCTCCATCTCTAGGGTTCTACAATAGACTAAAAAGTTAGCAGAGCTTATGGTTGATTCTGTTCTTCTTTCCGCCCTCCATTGTTAATAGTTCTTTTATTTATTTATTTATTTAGAGACAGATCTCACTCTGTCACCTAGGCTAGAGTGCAGTGGCGCGATCTTGGCTCACTGCAACCTCTGCCTCCCAAGTTCAAGCGATTCTCCTGCTTCAGCCTCCTGGGTAGCTGGGATTATAGGTGCCTGCCACCATGCCCAGCTAATTTTTGTTTTTTCAGTAGAGATAGGGTTTCACCATGTTGGCCAGGCTGGTCTCGAACTCCTGACCTAGTGATCCATCTGCCTCAGCCTCCCAAAGTGCTGTGATTACAGGTGTGAGCCACTGAGCCTGGCCACATAATAGGTATTCTGTGTAATCAAAAAGTTTAGAGGCCACTGCTTTAAGCTATCTACTGAGTGAAGAAAGGCACAAACAAAACTTATCGTCTGAACTGAGAACCAGGTAAGAGTAAGTTCTGTCACGTGCTCTTGAGAAAGGCAGCAGTAGAAACCTAGGGCAGGCCCAGCAACAGGAATTGGCAACACTCACAGTGAGCAGAACTGCAGAACGGGGAGAATGAAGAACAGAATTCAAGCCACAGAGCTTGCAGAGTCTCACAGACCACTAGTTTTAGTTTCGTAGACAGTTGCCTCCAATGATGCAAGTATTAATAACACACCTAGAGTCATTTGGTAGCAGAACTAAGATGCAGGTCTTGTGACCCAGTACAGGACAACTTACATGGTACCACTGTTTTCATGGTGCTTTAGTTGTATTAGTTTCTCTTTATTTGTATTTTGGTATCACTTTTTAGCCGCAAGAAGTATGGGAGGGGAGTTGCATGTCAGGAGTTTTCATTCGTGTTCAACTTAATTTAGAACCCAACAGAAAGACATTTTCCCAGGTGAGCATTGAGGCCTGTCAGTGGGATTTGTTCATTTATTCAACAAATATGATTCTAGACAATAGCAGTGATAATCAGGTGAATATTTCTGTTTTCAAGGAGCTTATGTTTTACTTGGGGGAAGGAGCCAATAAGCATGTTAACCGTGAATTTTATGACATTTGAACAAAGACTTGAAGGAGATGCTGGAACAAGCTAGGTAGGTAGCTTGGGGAAGAGCATTCCAGGCATACAGAGCACCCGGTGCAGAGAGCGGAAGGGGTCTGGCACATCTGATGAACAGCCAGGAGGCCAGTGAAGGGAGCGGGCAGGGCCACTAGATAAGCTCAGAGAGGTAATGAGAGGTCAGATCATGAGGGCTTGTAGGCCATAGTAAGACTGGCTCTTACCCAAGCTGGGAGCCATTGGATGGTGTTGAAGAGAGGAGTGAAACGATATGACTTGCCTTTCAAAAGGACATTCTGTGGCTGGGCCTGGTGGCTCACACCTGTAATCCCAGCACTTTGGGAGGCTGAGGTGGGCAGATCACTTGAGGCTAGGAGTGTGAGACCAGCCTGGCCAACATGGCGAAACCCTATCTTTATATAAAAAATACAGAAATAAGCCAGGCTTGGTGGCGTGTGCCTGTAATCCCAGCTACTCAGAAGCCTGAGGCCGAGAATTTGCTTGAACCTGGGCGGCAGAGGTGGCAGTGAGCTGAGATCGTGCCACTGCACTCCAGCCTGTCTTCAAAAAAAAAAAAAAAAAAAAAAAAAAAAAAAAGCGGCAGGTAGGGGGCAGCTGCGGTGGCTCATGCCTGTAATTTCAGCACTTTGGGAGGCCGAGGTGGGTGGATCATAAGGTCAGGAGTTTGAGACCAGCCTGACCAACATGAAACCCCATCTCTACTAAAAACACAAAAAAATTAGCTGGGCGTGGTAGCGCATGCCTGTAATCCCAGCTACTCAAGAGGCTGAGACAGGATAATCTCTTGAACCCAGGAAGTGGAGGTTGCACTGAGCCAGGATCACACCACTGTACTCCAGTCTGTGTGACAGAGCGAGATTCTGTCTCAAAAAAAAAAAGGACATTCTGCTTGTCTGTTGAGAATAGACCTTGAGCGGGCTGGGATTGAAAGCAAGGATACAAGTAGGACAGAGTGATAATGTCTTGATGGCAGTCATTGTATTTGGGTTTGTTAATTGGAATACATAGTTCATGATATTTACGTTCTTTTCTGTTTGTCTTATTCAGCTTCCCTCCATCCTCCTCCTCAAAATTTGCTATCATTATAGTTGATGCTGGTGATAGAAGAATAAAAACCTGTCTTCTGGAAGGTTGCAGTCTGGACTCTTGGCATTAAAGAAATAGATGGTTTTAAAATCAGAGGTCACAAACGAGTCTGACTGCTGGAAGAACAGTATAATAGGTGGCTGGAAACAGCTTCTGTCTCAGACTAGTGGATATTGGTGGGAGGCCAGTGGAGTTGATGAGGCGTGAAGCGAGTCCTGAAAGAGGCACAAGAGCAGACAGCAGAGAGAACGCACAGTGCGGCAAACGGGAGCATGCGAGAGCACAGCACATCCAGGACAACTGCAGGGGATTCGCGGGCCACAGAGAGACCTGCTGAGGTTTGTGTGCAGCGTGAGCTCTCCAGGGTGTTCTCGGCTCCATTAGGACTCTGGGTCTGCACAGACCATGCTGCTTTCCCCCCACAACTCTCAGCTCCTGACCCAGGGCCTTCCACAACAGCTAGTATTTCTGGATAGAGAAATAAGAAATACTTGTTTTGGGCAGGTATGATAAGTTCTGTGCATAATTCAGTCACTAGAGACATCATAGGAGAATGATTTTAAGCCTAGTAACAGATTTTGCTTTTTTTTAAAAGTGGCTTTATTGAGGTATAATTTATATAGCATAAAATTTATCTGTTAAATGTACAGTTTAATTATTTTTAGTAAAATGACAGAGTTGTGCAACCATCTTCACGTTTCTCTATCAGCCCAAAAAGATCCCTCATGCCATTTGCAGTCAACCCTCACTTCTACCCCCAGCTCTAGGCAATGATATATCTATTTTCTGTTTCTACTGATTTGTCCTTTCTGGCATTTCCTATAAATGGGAACATACAATATGTAGTCTTTTAGTCTAATTCCTTTTTTTTAAGACAAGGTCAGGCAGGTATACAGTGGTGCCATCTCAGCGCACTGCAGCCATGAACTCCTGGGCCCATGCTGTCCTCCCACCTCAACCTCCTGAGTAGCTGGGACCACAGGCAAGTGCCACCCCTCCTGGCTTTTTTTTTTTTTAATATACTTTTTGTAGAGGCGGGGTCTTCCTATGTTGCCCAGGTTGGTCTCAAACTCCTGGGCTCAAGCGATCCTCCTGCCTTGGCCTTCCAAAGCATTGGGATTACAGGTGTGAGCCACTACAACCAGCCTATCTGATTTATTATACTTTACATCATGTTTTCATGCTTCATCTATGTCATAGCATGTGCCAGTAGTTTGTTACTCTTTACTGTTGTGTTATTTATTTTTAATTTATTTTTTGAGACAGGATCTTGCTTTGTCGCCCAGGCCAGAGTGCAGTGGGTGATCATGGCTCACTGCAGCCTTGACCTCCCAGGCTCAACTGGTCCTCCCACCTCAGCCTCCAGTATAGCTGGGACTACAGGCACATGCCACCACACACATCTAATTTTTTTTTTTTTTTAAAAGAGATGGCATCTCACCATGTTGCCCAGGCTAATCTTGAACTGCTGGGCTTAAGCAGTTCTCCCACCTTGGCCTCCTAAAGTTCTGAAATTGCAGGTGTGAGTCACTGTCTGTAGCCTGTTGAGTGTTATTTAACTATATGGATCTACCACATTTTGTTTATCCATTCATAATTTGATGGACATTTGGCTTATTTCTGCCTTTTGCTATTATGAATAATATGGCAGTATTTCATAATTATGCATTAATTAATAATTAATGCTGAATAATTAGAGATACAAATCTTTATGTGACCATACATTTTTATTTTTTACTTTTTTTTTTTTTTTTTAGACAGAGGCTTGCTCTGTCACCAGGCTGGAGTGCAGTGACACGATCTCAGCTCACTGCAGCCTCTGCCTCCCAGGTTCAAGCAATTCCCCTGCCTCAGCCTCCCTAGTAGCTGGGACTACAGGCACATGTCACCACGCCCGGCTAATTTTTTGTATGTTAGTAAAGACAGGGTTTCACCATGTTGGCCAGGATTGTCTCTATCTCCTGACCTTGTACTCTGCCCACCTCAGCCTTCCAAAGTGGTGGGATTACAGGCATGTGCCACCATGCCTGGCCCATTTTTCTTCTTAAAAAATGCAATACCTTGCTATTTTATTTTTTTTAAATTTTATTTATTTTAAAGTTTTATTTTAGGTTGCGGGGTACATGTGAAGGTTTGTTACAGAGGTGAACTCATGTCACAGGGGTTTGTTGTACAGATTATTTCATCACCCAGGTATTAAGCCCAGTACCTAAAAGTTACCTTTTCTGGTCCTCTCCCTCCTCCCATCCTCCACCCTCAAGTAAGCCTCAATGTCTGTTATTCCCTTCTTTGTGTTCATGTGTTCTCATCATTTAGCTCCCACTTATAAGTGAGAACATGCAATATTTGGTTTTCTGTTTCCGCATTAGTTTGCTAAGGATAATAGCCTCCAGCTCCATCCATGTTCCCACAAAAGATGTGATCTCATTCATTTTTATGGCTGCATAGTATTCCATGGTGTGTATGTACCACTTTTTCTTTGTCCAGTCTGTCATTGATGGGCATGTAGGTTGATTCCATGTATTTGCTATTGTGAATAGTGCTGCAGTGAACATATACATGCATGTGTCTTTATGGTAGAATGATTTATATTCCTTTGGGTATATACCCAGTAATGGGATTGCTAGGTCGAATGGTAGTTCTGCTTCTAGTTCTTTGAGAAATCGCCAGACTGCTCTCCACAGTGGTTTAACTAATTTACACTCCCACCAATAGTGTTAAGTGTTCCCTTTTCTCTGCAACCTCACCAGCGTCTGTAACTTTTTGGCTTTTTAATAATAGCCATTCTGACTGTGTGAGATGGTATCTCATTGTGGTTTGGATTTGCGTTTCTCTGATGATCAGTGATGTTGAGCTTTTTTTCATATGCCTGCATATTGACTGCATGTATGTCTTTTGAAAAGTGTCTGTTCATGTCCTTTGCCTATGTTTTAATGGGGTTGTTTTTTCTCTTGTAAATTTAAGTTTCTTATAGATGCTGGATATTAGACCTTTGTCAGATGCATGGTTTGCAAATATTTTCTCCCATTCTGTAGGTTGTCTATTTACTCTGTTGATAATTTATTTTGCTGTGCAGTGCTCTTAAGTTTAACTAGATCCCATTCGTAAATTTTTGCTTTTGTTGCAATTGCTTTTGGTGTCTTTGTCATAAAAACTTTGCCCGTTCCTGTGTCCAGAATGGTATTGCCTAGGTTGTCTTCCAGGTTTTTTATAGTTTTGGGTTTGACATTTAAGTCTTTAATCCATCATGACTTGATTTTTATGTATGTTGTAAGGCAGGGGTCCGGTTTTAATCTTCTGCAGATGGCTAGCCGGTTATCTCAGCACCATTTATTGAATAGGAAGTTTTTTTCCCATTGCTTGTTTCTGTCAGTTTGTTGAAGATCAGATGGTCATAGGTGTGCAGCCTATTTCTGGGCTTTCTATTCTGTCCCATTGGTCTATGTGCCTGTTTTTGTAGGAGTAGCATGCTGTTTTGGTTACTGTAGTATAGTTTGAAGTCAGGTAATGTGATGCGTTCAGCCTTGTTCTTTTTGCGTACGATTGCCTTGGCTATTCGGGCTTTTTTTCTGGTTCCATATGAATTTTAAAATATTTTCTTTCAGTTCTTTGAAGAATGTCATTGCTACTTTTGATAGGAATAGCACTGAATCTGTAAATTGCTTTGGGTAGTATGGCCGTTTAATGACATTGATTCTTCCTATCCATGGGCATGGGATATTTTTCCATTTGTTTGTGTCGTCTCTGATTTCTCTGAGCAGCGTTTTGTAATTCTCATTGTAGAGATCTTTTACCTCCCCGGTTCGCTGTATTCCTAGGTGTTTTATTCTTTTTGCGGCAGTTGTGAATGGGAGTTCATTCATGACTTGACTCTCTGCTTGCCAGTTGTTGGTGTATAGGAATGCTAGTGATTTTTGTATATTGATTTGGTATCCAGAAACTTTGCTGAAGTTGTTTATCGCTGAATGAGCGTTTGGCTGAGACTGTGGCGTTTTCTAGATACAGAATCATATTGTCTATAAATAGGGATAGTTTGACTTCCTCTCTTCTTATTTGGATGCCCTTTATTTCTTGCCCTTGTCTGATGCTCTAGCTAGACCTTCTAATACTATGTTGAATAGGAGTGGTGAGAGTGAGCATCCTTGTCTTGTGCTGGTTTTCAAGGGGAATGCTTCTAGCTTTTCCCCATTCAGTATGGTGTTGGCTATGGGTTTGTCATAGATGGCTGTTACTTTGAAGTATGTTCCTTCAATACCTAATAACATGAAGGGGTGTTTAATTTTATTGAAAGCCCTTTCTGCATCTGTTAAGATAATGTGGTTTTTGTCTTCAGTTCTGTTTATGTGTTGAATCAGTTTATTGATTTGCATTATGTTGAACCAATCTTGCATCCCAGGGATGAAGCTTATTTGATCATAGTGAATTAGCTTTTTGATGTGCTCCTGGATTCGATTTGCAAGTATTTTGTTGAAGATTTTTGTATTGATGTTCATCAAGGATATTGGCTTGAGATTTCCTTTTTTGTTGTGTCTCTTCCAGGTTTTGGTATTAGGATGGTGCTGGCTTAGTAGAATGAGTTGGGTAGGAGCCCCTCCTCCTCAGGTGTTTGGAATAGTTTCAGTAGGAATGGTATCAGCTGTTCTTTGTACATCTGGTAGAACTGGCTGTGAATTTGGTTGGTAGGCTTTTTATTACGAATTCACTTTTGGAGCTCATTATTTGTCTGCTCAAGGAATCAAATCATTTTCTTCCTGGTTCCATCTTAGGAGATTGTATGTGTCCAGGAATTAATTAATCTCTTCCAGGCTTTCCAGTTTGTGTGCATAGAGGTGTTCATAGTAGTTTCTGATGGTTTTTATTTTTGTGGGGTCAGTAGTAACATTTTCTTCATCATTTCTAATTGTGTTTATTCGGATCTTCCCTCTTTTCTTCTTTGTTAGTCTAGCTAGCAGCCTATTTATCTTATTAATTTTTTTTTTTTTAACTCCTGGATTTGTTGATTTTTTTAAATTGTTTTTCATGTCTCGATTTCCTTCATTTCAGCTCTGATTTTGGTTATTTCTTGTCTTCTGCTAGCTTTTGGGTTGATTTGTCGTTGCTTCTCTAATTCTTTCCGTTGTGATGTTAGGTTGTGAATTTGAGATCTTTCTTTTTATGTTGGCATTTAGTCCTATGAATTACTGTCTTAACACTGCCTTAGTGTGTCCCAGAGATTCTGGTATGTTGTATCTTTGTTCTCATTAGTTTCAAAGAATTCTTGATTTCTGCTTTAATTTCTTTATTTACCCTAAAGTCTTTCAAGAGCATGTTGTTTAATTTACATGTAATTGTATGATTTTGAGCGATTTTCTTAGTCTTGACTTCTGTTTTTAATGTGCTGTGGTCTAAGAGTATGTTTGGTATGATTTCAGGTTTTGGTTTTTTTTTTTTTTTTTGCATTTGCAGAGGATTGTTTTATGTTCAATTATGTGGTTGATTTTAGAGTATGTGCCATGTGATGATGTAAAGCTTATATATTCTATTATTTTTGGGTGGAGAGTTCTGTAGAGGTCTATCAGATCCATTGGTCCAGTGTTGAGTTCCGGTCTTGAATATCTTTATAAATTTTCTGTCTTGATGATCTAATATTGTCAGTAGAGTGTTGCCATCTCCCAGTATTATTTTGTGGGAGTGTAAATCTCTTTGAAGGTCTCTAAGAACTTTCTTTATGAATCTGGGTGCTCCTGTATTGGGTGCATATATATATTTAGGATACTTAGGTCTTCTTGTTGAATTGAACCCTTCACCATTATGTAATGCCCATCTTTGTTGTTTTTTATCTTTGTTGGTTTAAAGTCTCTTTGTCTGAAATTAGGATTGCAACCCTGGCTGTTTTCTGTTTTCCATTTGCTTGGTACATTTTCCTCCATCCCTTTAGTTTGAGCCTATGGGTGTCATTACACGTGTGATGGGTTTCTTGAAGACAGCATACCATTGGGTCTTGCTTTTTTATCCAGCTTGCCACTCTGTGCCTTTTATGTGGGGCATTTAGCCCATTTACATTCAAGGTCAGTTTTATATATGTGCATTTGATCCTGTCATTGTGTTTGTAACTGGTTATTATGCTGGCTTGTTTGTGTGACTGCTTTATAGTATCACTAGTCTGTATATTTAACACTGGTCTGTGTTTTTACATTTGTTGGTAGTGATCTTTCCCTTCTATTATATTAATACATTTAGTGCTCTTTTCAGTATCTCTTGTAAGGCAGGTCTGGTTGTAACGAACTCCTTCAACATTTGCTTATCAGAAAAAGGTTCCTATTTCTCCTTTGCTTAAAGAGCTTAGTTTGGCTAGATATGAAATTCTTGGTTGAAGATTTTTTTTTTAATTTAAGAATGTTGAATATAGGCCCCCAATCTCTTCTGACTTACATGGTTTCAGCTGAGAAGTCCATTGTTAGCCTGACAGGGTTCCTTTTGTAGGTGACCTGCCATTTCTCTCTAGCTGCTTTTAACATCGTTTCTTACATTTCAACCTTGGAAAATCTGATGATTATGTGTCTTGGGGATGGGGATGATCTTCATGTGTAGCATCTTGCAGGAGTTCTCTGTATCTCCTGAATTTGACTTTTGGCTTCTCTAGCAGGGTTGGGGAAGTTTTCATGGATGATACCCTGAAATATATTTTGTAAGTTGTTTGCTTTCTTTTCCTCCCTTTCAGGGATGCCAATTTTTCATAGATTTGGCTTCTTTATATAATCCCATACTTCTTGAGGTTTTATTCATTCCTTATTCTTTTTTCTCTAGTTTTGTCTGACTATCTTATTTCGGAGAGCCAGTCTTCAAGTTCCAAGATTCTTTCTTCAGCTTGGTTTATTTTGCTGTTAATACTTGTGATTGCATTGTGAAATTCTTGTATTGTGTTATTCAGCTCTGTCAGATCCTTTAGGTTCTTTTTTATACTGGCTATTTTGTCCTTCAGCTCCTGTATCATTTTATTTTGGTTCTTAGTTTCCTTGGATTGGGTTTTGCTGTTCTCCTGAATCTCAATGATCTTGGTTCCTATCCATATTCTGAATTCTATTTTGGCCATTCAGCCAACTCAGCCTGGTTAAGAACTCTTGTTGGAGAACTGGTGTGGTTGTTGGAGGACATATGACACTCTGGCCATTTGAGTTACTGGAGTTCTTGCATTGCTTATCTCTAAGCAAAGTTTTTTTGCTTATCTCTAAGTCTGGGTGTTCCTTTAACTGCAGTGTAGATTCAGTACAGTCAAGTGACTACTTTGCTGGATGTTTTCACAGGGCTGAGGCTTTGTGTAGGGTCTTTGAAGCTGACTTCTTGTCTTTGGTTTCAGAGGGTGGTATGTTAGCGAGGTATTTTTGGTGTTGAAGCTTTGGGTTATGATCCCGTACGTGGCACATAGGCATACTGAGTCATGGTAGACTCTTGCTTGGTTGTGTGGCTCCCCTGTATTTCCTCACAGTTGCAGCCGTGTTCCCTCTCAATTCTCAAAAAGTGTGGGTTTCTCTCCACCTTAAGTGCTGGCTATAGATCGCAGCTTGGCACTCCTGAGCTGCCCACTGCAGCTCTGGGACAATCTCGGTGTTTATGTTTTTTTTCTAGTTTGGAGGCAGCAGAGGAAGGGACCTTAGCAGTGATTGTAGCCGAGGGTCATTTGGTTGTCTTCTGTGGGCTCCACCCCAGAGAGATGCAGGTCAGCAGTCACTCAGTGCCATCAGCCTAGGATGGCGGGTCTGTGCTGTGAGCCCAAGCTGGGGGTTCCCTGCCTGGTGAAGAGTAGGGGGGTGGGTGGGGCCCTTGGGAGACGGACCAGCTTCCCCTCCTTGTTGGAGGTGTGGAGAAGGCACTTAGGGTCTTTGCTCCTCTGTTAGTCCGGGGGTAACAAGGACAGTTCCACCGCAGAGGCAGTGGCAGAGAGGCTTTCAGCTGCCGTGTGGTCTCTGTCCAGGGAGTTGCTGAGTCGCTACTGGCAGGATAGCTCTGCTGAGGGGGTGACTGGAGGCCCAGGCCTGGAGGACCTGCCGATGAGGAGATATGGGAATGGGTGCCCACGTGATGGTCTGGCCACTTTTCTGTAGGGCTGCTGTAATATGTTGGGGGTCCACTCCAGTCCCCAGTTGCCTTGGGTTTTCCAGTACTGGAGGTATCAACTGTGAAGGCTGCAAAACAGCAAAGACAGTGGCCTGCCCCTCCCTCTGGGAGCTCTGTCCCAGGAAGGTACGGATCTGTTGTCAGCCCAAAGGCACCTGTAGGTGGTGGTTGGAGACCTTGGTTGGGAGGGCCCACCCACTGAAGAGGAATGGGATCGGGGACCTGCTTAAAAAAGCAGTCTCACCTCTTTTTCATAGAGCAGCTGTGCTATGCTCAGGGTCTGCTTCAGTCCCCAGTTGCCTCGGTCGCTTCAAACCCAAAGATGGAATTGCAGCTCCTTTTGCTCTGAAGCCCAGAAAGCCTGGGTGTCCACGGCTCTTGGGTCTTTGTTCACGCCTGAGCAACTACTCTGCCAAGATTCCACGTAGCTCTGTGTTGGACTGAAGACCCTGGTGGAGTGGGTTCGTGAGGCGGTCTCCTGACCCGAGGGTTGCAAAGAGATCTGTGGAAGAAGCGTGGGTTCCTGGGGTCCCATATTCTCTCACTGCTTCCCTGGATGGGGGAGGTTCCCCTGGCTCCGTTTCACTCCCGAGTGGGCCGTTGTCCTGTCTTGCTTTTCTCTCTTTTCCATGGGTGGAATTGTTTCCTTGATTGGTCCCAATGCGTGTACCTGGATATTTAATTGGAGGTGCTGTATTTACTCGCCCCTTCGTTCCTCTCTGTGAGAGCTGCGCACACTAGCTGCTTCTGGTCAGCTATCTTGGCCACCCCCCTACACTTTCATTTCTGTATTTCATTTCTACGTGGATACCTAGGGATGGAATTGCAGTCATATGGTACATGTTTAGTTTTTAAATAAACTGCTGAGTTATTTCCAACATAACTGAGTTTTTTAGCTGTTCCTTGTTTTTACTTTTTCTGGGTATCCCCTGAAAGGTAGTCTCATGGCTAAAGTATAGAGATGTGATAAATCACAGGAAATGTGGTGGGGTGAGATGTGAAAGGGAAAGGGCCTTGAAATCCATCATTGGAAAGTACCTTGAAAGATCATTTCTGTTTCCAAGAGGCATTGCATGTAAAGCATGCCATACTTCTAAGAATCTTTCAGTTTTAAAAGGTGTATTTGAAGCTGTCATTCTATAGAACTATAAATGCAATTAAAGTTTTTTATTTTTTTAAGTAATGAGCAAACTATGATAGAATTTCAATTCTGAGACACTTTTTTTTTTTTTTTAACCTCTACAGTTTTACCATCTCTGATATCAAGATGAGTCTTTTCATCAATTGCGTCACTAGTTATTTCTTTGGTGTTCTTAAAGTCGGTGGTGTCTTAGATTTGATGAAATGTGGGAGATATTATTGGAATAAAGATTATAGTACCACCTATAAAATATTCTGGCCAGAAATGTTGAATCTGAGTCTAGTCAGATCTCTGGAGCTGACTTCCATCTGCAGGAAATGCACAGATAGAGGGTCAAGTTCAGTGATGCCCGAGGAAACAGACAAAGCTGACTGTGGCTGTCTCCGTAACAGAACTGACCGGATTTCTGCAGCATGAAAATGACACGCAAAGAAATGGGGTAGGAGGGGCCAGCTCTAGAGTCAGAGAGCCTTTAGAATAACCTTGAGTTGCCGTGTGCCACACCTGCTAAACGTCCTGTATGGATTTTTTTGGATCATAATTCAAGCAAATATCTGCTCCGTACCCACCCCAACCCCACAATAAAAAAACCAAACAAATAAAATAAAAACAAAAAGTTTTTGGAGACAAACTTGGAGATTTGATTTTGGAGCATCAGCTTCGTGTTCCCCTGTTGATTTCTGACTTGCTCTCATTCTCTCCCCTCGCTGTGCTGATTTTAATTAGGTGCCCAGGCCGGGTGCAGTGGCTCACACCTGTAATCTCAACACTTTGGGAGGCCAAGACGGGTGGATCACTTGAGGTCAGGAGTTCAAGACCAGCCTGGCCAACATAGTGAAACCCTGTCTCTACTAAAAATACAAAAATTAGCTGGGTGTAGTGGCTCACGCCTATAATCCCAGCTACTCGGGAGGCTGAGGCAGGAGAATTGCTTGAGCCTGGGAGGTGGAGGTTGCAGTGAGTCAAGATCCCATCACTACACTCCAGCCTGGGTGACAGAGCAAGGCTCTGTCTCAAAAAAAAAAAAAAAAAGAAAGAAAAAATTAGGTGTCCTGCCATCGTTCTGAGAATCCCTTTTGCTGTCATCTTGGTAATTGCCTTCACCTCTCTTTTGAGTAGGCCCCTCTGTTTCTAGGATCCCATGTTTTTCTCTTTTTTTGTTTATTTTCTTGTTTACTGACCCAGATCTTTATGTATGGAGTGGAATTGCAGTCATGTGGTACGTGTGTGTTTAGTAACTCCTTATATGTCTAACAGCTTGTTCATCCTACCCTTATACTTGATTGGTATTTGATCAAGTATATAGAATTCTAATAAGTGATCAGTAAATTCTAAGTAAATAAATGAATGCACCTTCCCCCTTTAAAAAAAAAAACATGCATTGCATGAGTTAGAGAGTATGTTAAGCACAGACTATTGTTACATTTTTCCAGATTTCAGTATTTCAAGAAAGGGTAGTAATATTATACATTTTTTTGTATTTTTTTAAAAGTAATAAAATGTCATCCTGGAGCTAAGATTTTTGTCGGGATTTCACCCTGGCCTGAACTCGGAGAAAAATCAGTGGACGGAGATGACTCCTGACTTCAGGAAGGAGTGCACTCGTTTCCCACAGTGCCTCTGTGGAGATTGGCATGCTGGGAGCTAGAACTAATTAGCCAATTCACAGATATTTTGGTCTCTAAAATTAGTTCCAGTACACTCTGGGAACAGCTTCTGTTACACACTTTTTGTCAGAAGCACCACCAGTGGGCAGATGGTTCTCTGGAAAAAGTAGACACAGAAGAGTGATTTACTTGGGTGTCATTACAAACGTAGTGTTCTTGGTTTGCCCTTTTGTAAGACTAACGGATTAATGTTATTAAACCACATAACCATGGAGTGACCTTGCCTCATTATTTGTTCATCTTTGGGGCTTAGTTTCCTTATCTGCAAAGTAGGCATATTTATAGGTATGATACTTGCCTCAAAATGTCGTTGTGAGGATTAAATAGAGAATCTCTGAAGATAGAAGTTCACTGCCCCATGATTTCCCGTCCACCCCCACTTTTTTTTTTTTTTTTTTTTACAGTCTCTGGGCAAGTGAGTGGGTGAAAAAGGTTGTGTAAGAATCTGCTCTGCTTTGAGTAGTTTGTGGTCTTTTTGGAGAGTTGCTTAGTATGCATATAAAGGAGATAGAAAAAAGTACTATTCAGATTGGGGTTTAGAGAAATTAGGAGGCTGGAGACCTTGTGGAGGGGGCTAGCTGCAACTGTCTCTTAGAAGGATTGGGACCCGGGCTTCGGAGGAGTCTAGGGAGACTCCAGGAATCTTGGGCCGGAGGAAGAGCTGTGAGTTCTGCTGGCGGGCTGGGGGCTGCTGGGAGAGAGAAACAGGTAGATCAGCTTGGAAGCATATTAGGGAAAAATTTGAAAGTCCATATGGGAAACTTGGATCTTTGTTTATTTCCTTAAACCATCACGAATGTCTTGGTGCCTGATCTCATGTTTATGGGATGTGTCTGGATGAGAGAGATTGCAAATTTAGAGGTCTGTGGCTGGATATGACCCGCAGATATGTTTTGTTTGGCCTCCTCAGTGCTTTAGAATTCTTTGGATAAGTTGCCAGGGTTTAAAATCTGGAGATGGGGCCTTACTGTTCTTCAGTCCCACATGTTATCAAGTGACTGGAGCTTTAAGAGGTACCCCAAGTTTCCATGGTCCCTTCACCTCCATCACATGACCGGCCATATTTCTTCTACCTGTGTGTCCGAATTTGCAGCCAGTGGTGTAGAGCAGCACTGTCCAGCACAGTAGCCAGGAGCCTCCTGTGGTGGTTTAAAGTTAGATTAAGTGAAGTTAAATGAAAAGTCCTGTCTCACATTTGCACTAGCTACATCTCGTTTGCTTAGTAACCATATGTGGCTAGTGGCTACTGTACTGGACATCACCGATGTAGAACGTTTCTATCATTGCTGAAAGTTGTATTGGATTGGTCTAGGTCTTCAAACAAAGGTTACTAACTCTGCCTCTCATTGTATTGAAACCTTGTCTCCTAGCGTGACTTGGCATATTGCTGCCTCATGTGTAATAAAAAAAAAAGTGGTTTGATGGTGTGATGATCCTAAATACCTTTTGAAGGGTAAAATCCTTTATATGGACGATTACTGGTAATAGCCCATAACTTTGCAAGTCCCAATAATCTAATATTAATTATGTATTTTAACAGACATTTACTTTTATGGTTCATACACTATCTCTGGAGGGCATTCAGAAGAGGAATTTTAAAAATAGACTGCCCAGTGGCATTGTTGTTGGGTTGAGCACCCAGGCATTTCCTAGGTGACTGCTTTGAAGGATGACAAGTTTGGGTAACGGTAACTACTTCTCCCATCTACGCGTGTATATGCAAAGTCACTGACTATCACACTTTTCTTGAGGGGGTATTTGTGTTGTGCTTTTATTCTTGAATGTGAAAGTAAGTACAGTGTAGGGTGCTAATTTCTCCTTACTTAGTGAGGTTGCAATCTAGAGTCTTTTAAAATAACTAAAAACTGTGTAGAAATCAGCAGGGCATAGTCCTGTGTTTAAAGCAGCACCTAGTGCATTACATTAAGAACAGAGCTAACAGTGTAATGTACAGTGTGTTTTCTTTTTGACCCAGCAAAGGTTTTCAGCATTTGTGCTAAGGGGATGATAGCACATGTGTGGAAGTGTGTGTCCATCATCATACTGTGTAAAATAATGAAAACCCTGCATGTTAGTAGAACTGGGTGAGTGATGATGATACCTAGGTACAGTATTATAAAGCCACTGAAAATAGGGGTGTAGATCTGTATTTATTGACTTGGGAAGATGTCTGTTGCACATTGAATGGAAAAATGTGCATGTGAGTGTGCCTAGATGTCACCAAAATAGTAACGGGGGTATTGTTGTGATGGAATTTTAGGCAACCTCATTTTCTTTTCTAGATTTTGTACCTACTTTGTTTGCCCCTTAACTCAGTAAGCCATGCTTTTTTATTATTTTTAAAAGTGCTGCTCTCATAAAGAAGGGAAATAGTACTTACTGGGTGCCTGTGATATTCTGAGCATTTTGTTAGGACTTTGTTAGCCTCATGTGTACTCTTTAAGGTAAACGTGTTGTTATTCTGGTTTTACTGATGAGCATTTGAGGCTCAGAGATGGAGCAGCGGCCACTGGGGGGAGAGCTGGACGTCAGCCCCGAAGCGGTGCATGCAAAGCCAGCGTGTTTTTTCCTAGCTAAGGCATTCCCAGAGTCTCAGACGGGTGCAGCGCCGAGGCTGACATTTGAGGTTATCTGATATTGGCAGAGAAGGTCTTAAGCTAGCTAGAGAGAGAGAAAGAGAGATGAAAAACACTAAAACTGTGGGGTTTTGTGTACATCATTATTATGTTATAGTGAAAATGGCTTTGGTGTACTCAGGAGGCTCAGGCTTGTTTGCAGTTTGGTCATTAACCACACTTTACAACCCTGGGTAAGTCTTTTGGTCTTTATTTTCCTTATTTCCAAAATAAGGATAATATATTCTCCATCTCAGGATTACTGTGAGATTGCTCAGATTCATGCAAAAATATCTTAAAACAATAAAATACAGTATGAGTGTGAGCACTGTTTTTACCTTAGACAATCCAGTCTTCTGAAGCTTAAGAAATGGCCTTTTTTTTTACCACCTGGTTTGTCCCTTATGGATGTTTTTTGGAGAAAAGGATTGAGTATTCCTTTCACTGCCAATGAGCAGACCTCATGTATCTGGAAAGAGAACTGTTCCATTTTGGGGCCTTTACAAGTGTTTTGGAAAGGCAGAGACAAGGTCTAAGCCACTTGTTATAAACTTACAGGTCTGGTGGTCAGCATCACTCCCACTGCTCTAATTTTTAAAACTTAAAACTGTGAAGTGTGATAGAATGTGCACAAAACACAAAGACACAGTTTAAGAGTGTATTTTAAAGCTAATAGCTGTTTAATTGATCTTCCGGACAAGAAATAGAACATTGCTTAGGACATCGCCACCAGGACTCTCCTAAGTAACCACTCTTCTGATTTTTATGGTAACTGCTTTCTGGCTTTTCTTTTTAGTTTTATTATCTAAATATGCACCTTAAGATTACAGTGTATGCTTTTTTTTTTTTTTTTTTAAATGGAGTCTCACTCTGTTGCACAGGCTAGAGTGCAGTGGTGCGATCTTGGCTCACTGCAATCTCCGCCTTCCGGGTTCAAGTGATTCTCCAGCCTCAGCTTCCCAAGTAGCTGGGATTATAGGCACCTGCCACTATGCCCAGCTAATTTTTTGTATTTTTAGTAGAAACGGGGTTTCACCGTGTTGGTCAGGCTGGTCTCGTACTCCGACCTCTTGATTCACCCACCTCAGCCTTCCAAAGTGCTGGGATTACAGGTGTGAGCCACCGCGCCTGGCCGTGTTTACTTGTTTTTTGAAAATTAATTATTTTTAGAAATGGGGTCTCACTATCTTGCCCATGCTGGACTTGAACTCCTGGGCTCCAGCGATCATCCAGCCTCAGCGTCCCAAGTAGCTGGGACTCTAGACACCACCGTGTCCACTTTATTTGCTTGTTTTTGAACTTCGTACAAATGTGGGTATGTTTGTTTCTGGCCTTTTGATTCATTCTTACAAGATTTTGTATTGCTGAGTGTAGCTATGATTCATTTATTTTCAATGTTTGTTGCATCTCTTAGTATGAAACCCACAACTTCAACATTCCACAGTGGATGGACTTATGAATTTCTAGTTTTTGGCTACTGTAGTACTATTGCTCTGAGCATTCTCGTGCATTTCACCTGTTATGTGTATACCTGTGTTTCTGTTGGGCATATTCCTAGCAGCAGTATTGCTGCATATCTTCACATTTGTTAGCTAATGCCAAGATGTTTTCTTCAGCGTTGATTATGCCAATTTACATTCCTGCTAGCATGTAGGAGGGTGTCTGTGGTCCCACATCCTTGTTAACGCTCAGTCTTGTGGGTCTTTTTCATTTTAGCCATTGTGAGTGTGCAGTAGTGTCTCCTTTAATTTGCATTTCCTTGATGACTAATGGAAATGGAACAGCTTTTCTTAGAATGATGACCGTTGGTATCTTTTGTGAAGTGCGTCTTCACATATTTTGCCGGTTTTTCTACTGGCTTGCTTACCATTTGCTTTGCAGAGCACCTTTATATATTCTGGAAACAAGCCTGTTGTTGCTGATTTGTTTGTAGTATCTTCTTCTAGTGTGACTTGACTTTCACTTTCTTCAGTGGTTTTGATATGCCAAAGTTCTTAATTCTGATTTGGTCCAGTTCATCAATCTTGTCCTTTATGGTTTGTGTTTATTGTGTCTTGGTATTTTCCTCTGTCCTGGGATCATGAAGCTATTATGTTATTTTCTAAAAGGTGTATTGCTTTGCTTTCTGCACATTTATCTACTGTCAGGAATTCATTTTTGTGCAGGGTGTGAGATAGGAGTCAGCTTCTTTTTAAATCCATGTAGACACTCAGTTGATCCAGGGGCATCGATTTAAAAAGTAGCCCTCTTGTCACTGCTCTGTAATGCCTACTTTGTCATAAAATTCCCCATAGGCCCGAGTCTGTTTCTTTATCCTCTCTGTTGGTGTATGTGTCTGCCCATCAACTGACAGCACATTGTCTTAATTCCTATGATATTGTAATAAATCTTGATATCCACGGGGAGCAAGTTTTATCACCTTATTTTACCAAAAGAGTGCCTTGCCATTCATATTATCACATGTATTTTGGAATCAACTTGTTCTTAAAAAAAAATACATGTTTGTGTTTATTGGGATTTTGAGTGGAATTTTATTGAATGTTTAGATCAATTTGGGAGAACTGAAAATTTCACAATACTGAGTATTCCAACCTATACTTTTTTTTTTTTTTTTTCTAATGTAAACACTGATTTATTTAAAAAATACTACAGAGGACAGATTTGGATTCAAAAAAAACACAGAGAATCATATACAGAAACAAAATGCACTGGACCCAGAGAAGCAGAGGAGCCACCACAGGCATCCGAGGGAGCCAACCTATACTTTTATCTTTGTATTTATTTTAGCTATCTTAAAAAAATTTAAAAATTGTTACATAACTTTTTGGGCAGATATTTATTTTGGCTAGATTTATTCATAGGTGTTTATTTTTATGCAATTAAAAATAGGAACATTTTTGGCTTGTGAGAATAGAAATGTAATTTTTTTCATATATATTGGCTTTGTATTAGTCTTACAAAGCTTATTAATTTTATAATGCATCTTTAGATCTTTCAGTGTTTTTCTTTTTTTTTTTTTTTTTTTTCTGGAGACTGAGTCTCCCTCTGTCACCCCAGGCTGGAGTGCAGTGGCATGATCTTGGCTCACTGCAAACTCCGCCTCCTGGGTTCAAGCAGTTCTCTGCCTCAGCCTCCCGAGTAGCTAGGATTACAGGCGCCCGCTGCCATTCCCAGGTAATTTTTGTATTTTTAATAGAGATGGGGTTTCGCCATCTTGGCCAGGATAGTCTCAATCTCTTGACCTCGTGATCTGCCCTCCATGGCCTCCCAAAGTGCTGGGATTATAGGCATGAGCTACTGTGCCCGGCCCCTTCTAGATTTTGTTTTATGCAGTTATATTTTCCATTTAGAATGATAATTTTTTCTTTTTTTGCTAATTTTCATACTTTTATTTTTTTCTTGCCAAAATTAGTTTGCTAGGACTGCAGACACAATGTTGAACAGAAATTGTAGAGTGGATATTTTTATCGTGTTCCACTCTCAGAGAGAAAGCTTTCAGCACTTCATCATTAAGTGTGATGCTTTTTGTAGGTTTGAAAAAATATATCCTTTGTGAAGTTAAGGAAGAATCTTTCTCTTCCTAATCTGCTAAGAATTTTTAATCATGAATGCAGTGGATGTTAAATTTCTCAGATGCTTTGCATCTTTTGAGGTGATTAACATAATAAAGGGGAAAATCATGCTATTAATATGGCAAGTTATATGGAATGATTTATTGTTAAGCCAGTAGCACCAGGACAGTCACTAAAATTGAATTTAAAAGAATGGATAGCTTCTAAGATAAGTATTGAAAAGTTCTTTTAGTTTTTGTATGAGAATTATTTCACTTTCTAGGAAGGTGTATTTTACAGATCATAGAATTATAGGTTGGTGATTAGTAATTGTCTATTCACTTTGCTGATGCATTTCTTTACTGTTGGCAGTATTGGTCTTTATCTTTTAAACAATGTAGCTAATGTATCTAGGTATGGATTTCTTTTTCCTTAGTGTACTGTGATACACTGGGCTTCTTGCATATGTGGCTTAATGTTTTTCTTCAGTTTTTGGAACATTTTCAGCCATTATCTCTTCAGGTATTGATATACTCTTTCTTTTTCTTTCTTTCCTTCTTCTTTCCTTCTCTCTTTCTTTCTCTTTCTTTTTCCTTCTCTTTTTTTTTTCTTGGACACAGGATCTTGCTCTGTCACCCAGGCTGGAGTGTAGTGACAAGATCAGAGCTCACTGCAGCCTCAACCTCCTGGGCTCAAGCGATCCTCTCACCTCAGCGTTCCGAGTAGCTGGGACTACAGGCTTGTGCCACCAGGCCTGGCTAATTTTTGTATTTTTTTGTAGAGACAGGGTTTTGCCATGTTGCCCAGGCTGGTCTCAAACTCCTGGGCTCAAGTGATCTGCTCGCCTTGACCTCTCAAAGTGCCAGGATTACAGATGTGAGCCACTAGCCCGGCCTTTTATTCTTTTTGAAGGTATAAAATTCAGTGGTTGATAGTACCTTCACAGAGTTGTACAACCCATCACCACTAATTTTAGAGCATTTTTATTGCCGCATAACACAAGCTTCATAACCATCAGCTATTGTTTAAATAGCTGTTTAAAAGTTATTTCTAATTGTAGTAAGATATACAGAACCTAAAATTCACCATGCAACTAGTTTTGTGTACAATTCAGCGGCATTAAGTGTATTTGAATTGTGCAACCATCACCAACATCTATCTCCAGAATGTTTTTCTCTTGTAAAACTGAAACCCTGAAGCCATTAAATAATAACTCCCCTTTCTCCCTTCCACAACCCCTGGCAGCCACCAGTCCACTTTCTGAATCAGTGACTTTGACGACTCTAGGTGCTTCATGTAAGTGGAACCAGACAACATTTGTCTTTGTGACTGGCTTACTTTACTCCACGTAAAGCCTTCAAGGTTCATCATGTTGTAGTGTTTCAGAAAAGGCCTAAAGTTCCATTGTATGGGCAGACTGGTAGACTCCATTTTGCATATCCATTCATCTGTCAGTCAACACTTGAGTCGTTTCCACCTTTTTACTGTTGTAGGTAATGATGCTGTGAACCTGGGTTTACAACTGTCTTTGGAAACTCTGCTTTTACTTCTTTTGGGTATAGGCCCAGAAGTAGAATTGCTGGAATCATATAGTAATACTATGTTTAATCTTTTTTGAGGAACTGCTGTAACCATTTTCCACAACAACTCTACCATTTTACACTTCACCAGCAGTGTTCAAGAGTTTCAGTTTCTCTACATCTTCACCAACACTATTTATTTATTATTTTTTTAAATACCATTCTGGGCTGGGTGCAGTGGCTCATGCCTGTAGTCCCGGCACTCTGGATGCCAACACAGGCAGATTGCTTGAGTCCAGAAGTTCAAGACCAGCTTGGGCAACGTGGCAAAACCCATCCTCTACAAAAATACAAAAAATTAGCTAGGTGTGGTGGCACGCGCCTGTAGTCCCAGCTACTGGGGAGGGGGCGGGGTGCTGAGGCGGAGGATCCCTTGAAGCTGGGAGGTGGAGGTTGCAGTGAGCCGAAATCACGCAACTGTACTCCAGTCCTGGTGACAGAGTATGATCCTATCTCAAAAAAATAAATAAAATAAAATAAAAATAAAATTCTAATGAATGTCAGCCATTGCTTTATACCTATTGTGTCATTTCTTTTTTTGAATTCCATTTAAACTTTAACATTTTCTCTCTATTCTCTCTTCCCTGTTCTTTTGAATTTTCCATCTTTTTGCCTTTCTTTACTTTATTCTGGATTTTTTCTGCAGACTTAGTTTCCTGTTTAGTTCTCTTCATGTATTTACAGTGCACTTAGGAAAAAGAGCCCATTCGTTGAGTATTTAACTTTCTCTTGTATTATTTGTTTAATCTGTGTAACTTTAAAAGTTGTCATTTCTCTACCCAAAACTTTAATCATGTGTCTTAATAACAAGACATAATAAGGCTTGTTATTTAATTTAATTTATTTATTTATTGAGATGAGGTGTCTCTGTCGCCTAGGCTGGAGTGCAGTGGCACGATCTCCACTTGCTGCAACTTCCGCCTCCCAGGCTCAAGTGATCCTCCCACCTCAGCCTCCCAAGCAGAGCGGCTGGGACCACAGGCGCCCGCCACCACGCCCAGCTAGTTTTTGTATTTTTTCATAGAGATGGCATTTCGCCATGTTGCCCAGGCTAGTCTCCAACTCCTGAGCTCAGACAATCCGCCTGCCTCGGCCTCCCAAAGTTCTGGGATTACAGGTGTGAGACACCACACCCCGCCTGACTTGTTATTTTGAAGTCTGTTTGTAATTACTCTCCTATCCAGGCATCCAGAGTTCAGGTTGGTCTTTGTTTCTGCTAGTTTTCATTTATTTTGTCCTGTGTGCCTGGTTATCTTTGCTTGTGTTTCACATGTTCTCTGTGAAAAATTGTTACAGGAATAGGCCAGGCGCAGTGGCTCACGCCAGTAATCCCAGCACTTTGGGAGCTGAGGCAGGCAGATCGCTTGAGGTCAGGAGTTCGAGACTAGTCTGGCCAATGTGATAAAACCCCATCTCTACTAAAAATACAGAAATTAGCCGGGCTGATTACACATCCCAGCTACTCGGGAGGCTGAAGCATGAGAATCTCTTGAACCCAGGAGGCAGAGGTTGCAGTGAGCAGAGATCGCACCATTGCACTCCAGCCTGGGCGACACAGCGAGACTCCGTCTCAAAAAAACAAACAACAACAGCTACAAAAGAAAAATTGTTACAGGAATAAACCAAGGACTAGATTATTAAGATGATGTTTTCTTTATCCAGAAATGACATGTGTTTTTATCTGCTAAGGGCTTTTGGACACAAACAGTCTAAACTCACTTTAATCTGATGTCAGGGATTAGAATTTTTTTCCGGGCCACCCAGATGCTTGGAAACTGGGCTGCAGTCCCTGTGAAGGCTGTTTTATTTCCAACTCACTCTCCTCCTAAAGTCTAGCCATTTGGGTTTCCAGCACACGTGGTGGGGGTTAACTAGGCCACCAACTTTGGAGGGCTTTGGAATGTAACCTTTGCCCTCCTAGATGACCCACAAGGTTATTAAAGTGATTCTCTGCACCCTTTCCCAGTATATACATGGCCCCAGGGCAAAGAGAACCAGCTGTTGCAGGCTCATGTCTGTGGATTTTAGTTGTCTGTGTTTCTTGACCTGGAAGTTCTTCTGTGCCTTCTTACTTCTCTGATGCTGCAGATGTTCTTTTATATCCAGCATTCTTAGTTGTGCTCGGCAGGAGTATTGGTCCCAGTGACCTGGTCAGCCCTCTTCTCTCTTTTACAAAAGGGTCTTTTAAAGGATTTTAGGATAAAGAAGATGTTGGACCTTGAGAGCTCATCTATTCCAGTCTCCTTCACATCAATACAGTAGGGTTTATCAATCACCTACCTTGTACCCAGCGCTGTGCTATTTATTATGGGAATTCTGAGGAAATGCAAGATGGTAGTGTTCCTTACATTCAAGGAATGTAGCTGGGGAAACAAGCACAAACGTAGATAATTAAGTAAAATGTTGGAGGCAGTGCTCAAGGGTCACGCAGAGCTAATGGTGTTGGAAGAAAAAAATTACAAAAAATTTAAAGATTTTGAATGACTTTTATTTGTGATTTTAGAATCAGGTAACACCTCATTTCCATGAAAGATAATTGTGTATTCCATTGAGCCATGGAGAAGAAGTTGGTTTTATAGACCTAAGGGCTGAAGAAAGCAGAAACAGGAAAAAAAAGAAAGTACCCTTACCACGTGCCAGGCACAGTTTACATACACACTTGATTTAATCCTCACAACAACCCACGAGGTAGCTGTTACTATTGTCTCTGTTTTACAGATGAGGAGGTTTAGGCACAAAGAGGTTTTTACAGTTAATTATCAGAGTGGTCTTCTGGGCAAGGACTTTTTCATGTATCCCTTTCTTCAGTAGGGAAATGGAAGCCCAGGAGAAGGGCTGCGAAAGTCCCTGGAACTGCCTTTTGTCCTCCTGGCTGGCGCCCTGGGCCTCTCCTGTTCTGTTTCTCTGGGGACTCAGGTGCATCTACTCACTCAGTCTTCTCTGGGAGTTTCCACGCTCCCCAGTTCATCTAGGCAAGGCATTGAAACTTGACTGTCCGGGGCCTCGCGAGGCCTTCTCTGCTCAGACCTACCAAGTAAACTGCCGTCCTGGAAAAGCTGATGTCAGCCTTCCCCCAAGTAAACAACAGTCCTCTTCACCTTAGCCTTGAGCGATGTATGAAGGGATGTTTCTGTCATGAATAATACCCCTACTCGCAACCAGTAATGCAGCTGTGCAGATAAGCTTAAGATTTCACCAGACAAAAGCTAAATAACTCACTTCCATGAGGGGCTGTTCTTCTTAAAAAATAAACTACTTTTTTACAGAAAAATTGCAAAGGTAATATCGTCTCATTGTAATATCTAACATTAGTGTGGTTTATGACAATCAATGAACCAGTATTGATGTATTATTATTAACTAGATTTCATGCTTTATTCATATTTCCTTAGTTTCTACCTAAGGAAAAATGTCATCTTTGTGTTTCAGACTCTCTTCCAGGATACCTCATTACATTTAGTTGTTATGTTTCCCTCGGCTCCTGTTGCCGAGACAGGTTCTCAGAGTTCTTGTTTTTGATGATCTTGACTGTTTTGAGGGGTACTGGTCAGGTGTTTTGTAGGATGCCCCTCTATCGGAATTTCTCTGATGTTTTCCTCATGCTTAGACTGGGCTTAAGGGTTTTGGGAAGGACTGTCACAAAGGCAAAATGCCGTTTTCATGACATCATTCCAAGTGTGCTTGATGTTGACCTCCACTGTCTGGCTGAGGTTGCGTCTGTCAGTTTTCTCTGCTGGATAGTTACTCCCCCACTTCATACTGTACTCTTTGGAAGGAAGTCATAGTGTGAAACCTAATCCTTTTTAGCTTGAAAGTAGAGTCATTATTTTAAAGTGTTTATACCATTATTATATTATTAAAAGAAAAATCTGTTTATAAATTGTCCTCTCTATAAAAGTTTTAAAAATTGTTTTCTTCAATATTGTCAAGTAGCCAGTTTCTTGCAAGAACATTTTATACGTTGTGGGGATTATTGGGCCAATTTGGATTCCTTCAGTTTTGAAGCAGTGGATTTCAAAGCTGAATAGAAAAGTCTGCAGTTTTTGCTTTTATCAGCCGCCAGACGCAGGCACAGGCTGCATGCAAGAAATCCTAACTGTTGCCCCGTCCTGTTTGGTTGTTGTGTGAACACTGGGCAGTGCTCGGCTTTGTGTTGGAAGCGTGTTTAATGAAGTCTCCCAGTGCAAAACTGCTTCCTACAGAGGAAAGGTTTACTCTGGCTATTGGACCATTCCACAGAAAGCTCACTATTTAACTTTTTTTTTTTTTGATACCGAGTCTCGCTCTGTCGCCAGGCTATTGCAACCTTCGCCTCCCAAGTTCAAGCGATTCTCCAGCCTCAGCCTCCCGAGTAGCGGGGACTACAGGCGTGCGCCAGCAGGCCCGGCTAATTTTGTATTTTTAGTAGAGAAGGGGTTTCACCATGTTGGCCAGGATGGTCTCGATCTCCTGACCTCTTAATCCGGCCGCTTCGGTCTCCCAAAGTGCTGGGATTCCATTTTATGTGGTACAAAGGCCCACTGAAACTTCGCCTCCTATGGAAACTTGATCTAGACTACTAGGCTGGCTCAGCGTAAAGCTGGAGTTACATGACAGTCGAAGTAGATGACCAGGGTAAAGTTACGTGGAAACCCTCCCCGTTTGCACAGCGAAAACTGAAAGAGTTTCGGTAAGAAAGTCAAATCATATATATTGTGCGCCACCTACTGGTTTAACGCACGACTACAGGAGTTCAGCTTATTTGCAGTTTACTTTCCTTTGAACTCACAAATACTGGGAAAAGCGGTTTTTCATTTTTCCAAAAATTGCACCAAGGTAAAGCAAAGCTTTAGTTGATGCGGGTGTGTTGTTTAGGCGTTAGCAGTACTGCCCTCACTATGCGCTCATTGGACAGTAGCGCAACCCCAAGAAAAGGATGGTTGCGGTGAGGGGTGCGTGCGCTGCAAGCAGGAAGCGCCAATACCTGATTGGCTTGTGGTGATTAATTTGTGAGTCCCGCCTTAGTCGGTCTGGTAGCTAGCTTACCTCCAGCCTCCACGGCTTTCGACGATACCACCAATTCTTTGTTTTCTGAGGCTCCTGAAGGGTCGCAAAAGCGGCGGCTCGGTTTTACCCAGAAGACCGCGCGTCGGCCGCTCGAAAATTTGCATACGTTTTCTCGCCGGGGCGGGGCTGGAGGGGGCGGGGCCACGGCGCTCTCTTGAACTCCACGGGCGGCTAACCTGGGTTTGGCTACGCTGTACTGCCTTTCATTTCGTTTCTCCTCACCGAGTATTTTCCATTATAGCTGTACACAGCTCTTTTTGTGGAAGATCATCCTTCCTCGTGCTAATCTCTTTGGTCCTCCAGTCGGCATGCGCGCTCTGGACTCTCGGACTGCGTCTGGGCCAGAAATGTCGAGGCGTCCCCGGAGCGGGTGGGCGGGAGCGCTGCCCCGCAGGCCGGCCGCTAACGGGCTCCCGGTGTTTCCCGCTGCAGGTGGTTCTGCTGGGCATGGACATCCTGTCCGCCCTGGTGACCCGGCTGCAGGATCGGTTCAAGGCGCAGATCGGCACAGGTGAGCTGCGGCACTTGTGGAGCGGACCCGGCCCCTTCAGACCCCCAGCCTTCCCTCGGTCTCCCGGCTTCTCCACTTAGCTGCTCCCAAACCCTCCCGGCCGCCACCCTGCCTCCCCTCCAGCCCCCTCGGCCTCCCTTCCGCTCCTCCCAGTCAGTCCGTCCCCGCCCTCCCCCGCAGCCCCCGTAGCACCCGCAGCCCTGGCCGGCCGCCCCGCTGCCTTCCCTTCCCGCTGGGCTTCCTGGCCTCTGGCCCTTCCCCTTCCCCATACCTTGTACTGGCTTCACTGTGTTCTCATACGGAAATTAGTAATACGTGTTCTAATATGAAATATTAGTGCCATTTTTATTTCTTATGCTAAATTAGCTGTCACCCTTTGTGCCAACCAAGTCATATTTGACCCTGACCGCGGTCCCCTTTAATGAGAGGCGGTTTTCTTTGAGAAATCCTGTAAAACCAAGCCAGTTGTATTTTTCCCCAGATGACTATGGTTGGCATTACTATTTTCACCTTGATTGTAAATGTCATTACAAGTGTATAGTAAACGTTCACTGTTATTCTGAAGGAAAAACGATGTGTCAGCAAAATGGAACAAACCCCACAGATTTCATAGATTTAAATACCTCTAAATTCCTGACCTCCGGTGTTTCATGGGGGCAGTATAAACACTAAGCAGCTCTATGCAACCATTTCCTTATGGAATTTCTCTGTTTTACATTGGTATACATGTATTGTTTTCTGTTAAGTTTCTGACCAATATGCTCCTTCTGAAAAGGTCGTGAGCTATTTTCCCATTCTAGCACCGACTGTTTACAAATTTTTTAAAAAAAACCTTTACTTTTAGAAATTTGATATTTTAATAGGGTTCCATTTTCCTCCTAAATTAGCTGAATTATTCAGGGATAGCTCTTGTTATAAAGGTTTGCAAGCTCTTAAAATAAGCTGATCTCTGGTTTATAGGTGCACTTGGAGCACTGGTGGGAGGGTCCACACTGGGTAGGTGGGGGAAGATGGAGAGCTGGGCTCTGTCTCATGTGTGTTTGGGTGTGATGTAAAACTAAAAATACACAATGTTGATGAAATGTAAGATTATTCATAAGTGCCTACCCCTTCCACCCCCAAACACATATGCTGGAGCCCCTCTCCTTGTCTTTTACCTAAATTTTCCTTTCTATTGACTCTTCCTATCAAGGTCTTCAATTTTTATCAGCTTACAAATACGTTTGGAACTGGCTGGAGGAACGTGGGGTAAGGAGGAAGACAAATAGTATATCTTTCCATTCAAAGGATTTTGCAGACTCTTTTGGTGACTCTCATGGATTTCAGCAAGGAGAGTAGTGCTGTGAGCAAAGATGAGTGGTTTTAGGAGGAGATACATCATTTGGGTCAGGGGTTTGTCTTCCCACGTAATTGAAATAGCAGTACTTGGTGACCGCAGACCCCCAAATAGGGTTTCATTTGATCAGTTTCCGTTTTGATTTTCAGTGCTGCCAAGTCTAATAGACAGACTAGGAGATGCTAAAGACTCTGTGAGGGAGCAGGACCAAACTCTGCTGCTAAAGATCATGGATCAAGCTGCTAATCCCCAGGTAGGGGCAAGAGATGTGTTTTGAGGTCAGCTGGCCAGTGCGCATGCATGCAGTTGCGAGGGTGTGTGTGTGTGCTTGCACAAACGGTGTGACTCCATAGACTTAAGCTGATGTATTACAGATAAAAATTTTCACAGCATTCCGTCTGTTTACTCATGCAAGATAGTTAAATAAATAAGTCACAAAAGTATGAGATGAATAGTGGATTTAACATGGGGGTATTGAATAAATTAGTGAATCTAATATATTTAGTTTTAATCCATTAGACCCTTCAGCTCATTTATGTAACCGACTCTCCAGTTGTCTGAAAAGAGGAAGCCGTGGTGTCTGGGAGTCAGGAGGCCTGGCTGGAGCCCTGGCCCCTGTCTTCTGGTTAATTGGGGCTGCTGGGATGGACCGAAACAGCCTTGCCTTCCCAGCTTCCACTGTCCTTTATTGGGGGGTGATGAGAAAAAGCAGAGGGTGAGTGTGTGATCTTTGGCAACTCACTGGCTCTTTTGGCCTGGCTTTCCTCACCCATAAAATGAGGACAGTTGTACCTCCCTTTTAGGGTTCTTGGGAGAATTAAATGCTTGTGTAAATGAATGTGTTTTAAAAATTATAATTTAGTATACTTGGTAACATGATAGATGTCATCATTTTCCAGTATGCTCTTGAGAGGATTAAATGTGTTGGTAGAGGATGGGACTAATTTGGCACCCGTTAAGAGGCTTGCCTTCTGTTGCTCCCTTACTAAGTGACAGCTGCAGCAGTCTTCTCCTTTCCTCACCTGTTCTTTGTCATCTACAGTACGTATGGGACAGAATGCTCGGAGGCTTCAAACACAAGAATTTCCGTACTCGAGAAGGCATCTGTCTCTGCCTTATAGCAACACTCAATGCGTAAGTCTGGGATGAGCCTGACATTTTTACCTGGCTGAATTTTTTTTAACTTTTTACTTAGAAATAATTACAGATTTACAGGAAGTTGCAAAGAAGTGTAGTATGAGGTCTCACACCCCCTTTACCCACCCTTGCCCAGTGTTAGCACCTTGAATAACTATAGTACAGCATCAGTCCCAGAACATTGAGATTGATACAATCCCTAGAACTTGTGCAAGCGTCTCAGGTAAACACATGTGCATTTGTGTGTATATGTAACTGTACAGTCACTGCAGGGCTCCCTCATGCTGCCATGTGTAGCTACATCCTGACCCCTGGCAACCGTGAATCTGTTTGAATTTGCACGAATCTGCTCTCCCTGCCTATGATTGTGTCATTTCAAGAGTGTTATGTAAATGGAATTATACAATATGTAACCTTTTGAGTTTTATCTTTTTTTCACTCTGCATGATACCCTTGAGGTTACACATCACATTGATAGTTCATTTTATTGCTAAATAGAATTCCTTGGTATAGATGTATCACAGCTGGTTAAACTATTCACCTGTTGAGGAACATTTGGGTGATTTCCAGTTTTTGGCTTTTATAAATGAAGCTGCTGTGAACATGCATGTACAAGTTTCTACACGAACATAAGTTTCCATGTCTCTTGGATCAGGGCCCAAGAGTACACTTGCTGGGTCATTTGGTAAGTTCATTTTTAGTTTAAAAGGTACTGCCAGTTTTTTCCCCAGAGTTGTCCACACTGTTTTACGTTCCTACCAGCAACGTCCGAATGATCTGGTTTCTACATACCCTTGCTAGCCATTGGATGTTGTCACTTTTTTATTTTAGCCATTTTTATATGTGTGTAGTAATACCTCATTGTGGTTTTAATTTGTATTTATCTAATGGCTGTTGATGGTGAACATTTTTTTCATGTACTTATTTTTAGGAGAGGCTTTTTTAAAATTATAAATTTCAAGACTTTTTTTCTGGTTATGAAAATAATACTGTATATATCATAAAAATTTACACAAGGAAAAAATAAAGATTACTGTAATTCTGTTACCTTCAGATAATCATTTTATCCTAACCTGTAAAGTTATGTTATTTTTAAAAACAAAATTGAGATTGTAATGTTTATATTACTTGTACATTTTTTCCATCTTAATATGTTAGCTTTTTCAGTGCCATTAAATTTGGCCATAAGTAGCTGAAGCTTTAAAAACAAAAACAAAAAAAAAACCTCTAGCCTTTGATCACAGTAGCTCCAGTTCTAGGAATTTATGGTAAGGTAGTAGGCAGATTAACCAAGAGATTTTTATTCTCAAAGGCCATTTGTCATGGCAGGGATGGTGATGGTGAAAATTGTAACTCAAATGTGCCCCAGTACGGTAGTACTTGGCTCAGATGTGCCCCAGTAGGCAGATGCTCTGATTTGATTGCAGTCTTTTCATCCAGCAGTATTGCCTGACTGTCTACCGTAGCAGAGGGCTCTGCCACAGCACATGGGAGAGTTAAACAAAGTCCCTCCAGTGACTCGTAGTTGGCTTACAGTGACAGAACAGTACTGCAGAGGCAGCACCTGTGAGGCAAGCGGGACCGGGGGTGCTCTGGCCCAGCCTTAAAGGGGTAGGGCCGGATTGGCCAGAGCCCTGAGGGACAGGAGGAAGACTCATCTGGGAGAAGCCACCCTAGGTTTTGAACTCTGTGCAAAGGGGCCATCGGACACATTTACTTTGGAGCCAGTGTGGATGGGATGGAGAGAGACTTGGTATGAGGTGGTGATGGGGATTGGGGAGACACAGGAAGGGCAGGTGTGGGCAGACAGGCGTCTGTCTTTCTTCAGTTCTCACTAACAAGAAAGCACTCCTTTTGTTTTCAGCTCTGGAGCGCAGACTTTAACACTAAGCAAGATTGTGCCACATATATGCAACTTACTTGGAGATCCAAACAGCCAGGTGAGTGGGAAGGAAAACCCGCGGGGGAGGTCATTGCTTACAGACTGTTGAGATGCATTCTGGTGCTCTGTGTATACCCAATAGGTGGGTGGGACTGGAGTCCTAATCTTCATAGAACAATGATGATTTTTTAAGAGATCCAGTACCCATTAGCATTTATAAAATATTTATACATTTAAATATATAAAATAAGTTTGCGTTTACGTTTAAAATTGGTAAATGTGGTGGCCACTCTGCGCTCTTCCATACACAGGGCTGAGAAATCAACTAGCCTAGAAACTGATGTTTTCCAGACCAGCCTCCAGGATAAGATGTCTGGCCACCACCTCTGCAGCCAAAAGGGGTGGTGCTGGGGGTGGTGGTGCAGAATCTGCTGAGGTGGGGGAGAATGATTGGAAGAGGGTCTGAGGGGACTTTTCTGAGGTGATGGGAATGTTCTACATTTTGCTTTGTGGGGGTGGCTTCACTGTGTATATCATTGTGGAAACTCCTTGAACTCTGAACCCTTAAGAACTGCAGATTTTAGGCCGGGCGCGGTGGCTCACGCCTGTAATCCCAGTACTTTGGGAGGCCAAGGCGGGCGGATCACGAGGTCAGGAGATCGAGACCATCCTGGCTAACACGGTGAAACCCCGTCTCTACTAAAAATGCAAAAAATTAGCCGGGCGAGGCGGCGGACGCCTGTAGTCCCAGCTACTCGGGAGGCTGAGGCAGGAGAATGGCGTGAACCCGGGAGGCGGAGCTTGCAGTGAGCCGAGATCGCGCCACTGCACTCCAGCCTGGGCGACTAAGTGAGACTCTGTCTCAAAAAAAAAAAGAACTGCAGATTTTACGTAAATTAACGAAAAGTACCACTTTTTTAGTGTGAGGGTAGGAGAGGAGCTGGCTGTCTCACCTGTGAGTTACCAGGCAATTCAAAAGTTGTACAAGTCTGGACTGGAGAAGTAGCATTGAACTCTCCTCCCAGTTCAATGCTATTTCTCAACCAGAGTCATTTTTATTATGTCATCTCATACAAACTGATAAGAATGATACTTCATTAGAAGAAGGGACAGAAAGTGGAACAGTAATTTACAAGGTAAATATATATGGGCAGTGGCCTCTCTGTGAAATCTTGGTTGATAATTGCTAAGTTACCCTCCCAGGAGGCTGTATCAGGCTGGCCTTCCACCCAGCCTCCCTTGGCCTCTAGCTCCCCTGAGTCTGCACCCCTCCCCTCCTGCTCTCCAGGCCCTTTCCTTACCTTGCTCTTAGTTCCAGCAGCAGGTGTCTCTCCCTTCTCTTTGGCTGTTGTGCTGCTCCTTCCACTCCAGCCTCTCCCCTCCTCACTGCCTGTTGTCTGCTGTCTCCCTGCTTGCTTATTCCACTCATGCCGTTTTTCAGCCTTTGTTGAAAATATATAGCATTAGGCTGGGCATGCGGTGGCTCATGTCTATAATCCCAGCACTTCAGGAGGCCAAGGTGGGTGGATCACTTGAGGCCAGGAGTTTGAGAGCAGCCAGGCCAACATGGTGAAACCCCGTCTCTACTAAAAATACAAAAATTAACCAGGCATGATGGCATTCACGTGTAATCCCAGCTACTTGAGAGACTGAAGCATAAGAATCACATGAACCTGGAAGGCAGAGTTTACAGTGAGCCAAGATCGTGCCACTGCATTCCAGCCTGGGCAACCCAGCAAGACTTTGTCTAAAAAAAACAAAAGAAAAGAAAAGGAAAATACATGGCATTGGAAAGAAATGCTTAGGATTTTTTTTTTTCTTCTAAGAAAGAAAAAGGCGAAGCCTCGCTCTGTCATCCAGGCTGGAGTGCAGTGGCGTGATCTTGACTCACTGCAAGCTCTGCCTCCCGGGTTTACGCCATTCTCCTGCCTCAGCGTCGCGAGTAGCTGGGACTACAGGCACCTGCCACCACGCCCGGCTAATTTTTTGTATTTTTAGTAGATACGGGGTTTCACCATGTTAGCCAGGATGGTCTCGATCTCCTGACCTCTTGATCCGCCCACCTTGGCCTCTCAGCGTGCTGGGATTACAGGCGTGAGCCACCACACCCGGCTAGACATTTTTATTTACTTAATCATACTTTATATTCAACGTTAATTTAAAAATAAATGGAACTATTTTTTAAAAAGATTCTAAATTACCAAATAGATGATTGTTTTGTACCCTTCCCCCTTTGGGTTTTGTTCCTGTTTTTGTTTTCCGTGGGAAAAATCCTTTGTAGAGACGGCACTCTGGGGGTGTGGCTGCTGCCACGTGGAGTGCTCTAGCAGAACAGAAAAGCCAACTTGCTGAGGTGATTCTATCCTCTTTCAGTTGCTGACTTTGGCCAGACAGGTGATGTGAATGTTCACACTGCCTGTGGAGATCTTAGAACCTGGGGTGTGTGGTGCGGGGCTGGCTCCTCTAAATGCACTTCTGCGGTGGAGGCAGTATAAAAACACAGGCCAGACCTACACCGTCCAGAACGACAGCAAGGGACGTCGTCTAGAATCCGGTTTGGGGAGGGAAGCACTGTATGGCTGTGCACCACACTGCCGTCCATCCCACAGGGTCCCCTCACTAACCCGTTTCCCCTTCCTCCTCTTTTTCTTCCACGTATATTTAGCGAGAGCTCGTGCTGTGGGCCTGCCTTGTGTGTCTGGATCCTTGGGCTTTTTGGGGAAGGGGATGGAGATTACTAGCTTAATTTTGCTTCTGAGACTCAGATTTTGCTTCTGTGACTGAGGTGGACCACATCCTCTAGAGGAAAGTGAAGGAAATGCCTCGTTGTCCTAGGGCTCTTCACTGATGTATAACCTCAGTATTTCCCTGCCCAAAAGATCATGCGTTCGGTGTAGATTTTAAGAGACATTGGGAGTGGAACGTAAGCACATTTAATATTTTGAATGGGTCCATTCTCATCCTTGAAGCTATTCAGGTGAGCCTCGGAGAGTACCTTACTCTTCACAGGGTTTCCTTTTCCCTGAAGTTCTCTGCTAGAGGAGGCCTCACTTAAAGGTTCCCTAAAGCTTCGGTAGAAAGGAGACAGGTAGGGCCTAGTCTGCTTTTGTGTTGGGCTACTCTCTGATACTATTTTTTTCCTTTAGATCTAGAGTTAACTTGTAAGTTCTTTAGGGATTTTAACAAGATTTCCTTTATTTTAGAAGTACACAGATTAAATTTCAAACGATCAGCACAATCCCACATTCTCAAAATGCTGATTCAGTTGTTTAAGAATTTAAGATAATGTTGAGTCTTTAACAGTTTGACATACTGTTCTGAAGTTGCCAAAAGGCAGAGTATGTTAAATATTAATACTTGAGCTACCTGATGCAATGTAAGACACCTAGGTTAAAGGCATAGATCCCTGCTTTGTATGTAATAGCTGACCTTGGGGTCACTTGGATCTTGAACCTCAGTTTCCCCTTTAAAGTGGAGGCAGTGGTAAGTGCCCCACCCCTCAATCCTTATGAGAGTCCTTGCAGTGAATGTTCTTAGGTGCTGGCGTGACCTGTTGGTCCAAGTAGAAGACTCTCAGAAGGCCAAGTTACTCAGTAGTCTCCTCCTCATCTGAGATGGCCATTTTCATTTGCAGAAATCATGCACCTACCATGTGCCAGTGGGTTTCTGAGAAACTTAGGTGTATAGTGCTTTAAATATATGAAAAGCCTTAATTGTAGGATAGCCTTAGTGTCTTGAGATGTATTTGTGATACTGACATAGCCATACTTACCCCAAACATTGGCAGCCCTGGAGTAGACTGTGCACATACTGCCACATACCAGACACTAGTTTCACTACCACAAATCAGGTGCTCCTGACTGATTGTGGGTAATAGTAATAATACAACTGAAAAACAAAAGTAGTACATTTAAATGGATCACATCTTACTGCTGTATAAATCATAAATAGATCGTATAATTTTAAAAAAAATTTATGAAGAAACAGATAGTTTTTAAAAATAAGATAGAAAATGTGAGACTTGTTTAAAATGTTTCATTAAGTCAAAAATTCAAGTTAGCACTTCTTGCCTAGTGTCTTTAATGGCAGTTACACTTTTTGTGCCAGGAAGCCCTAGGCTTTGGCCAGGAGTTTGGAACCTATAGTGGTTTTGTGGGTTGAGTTCTAGGCCTGTGTGTCTGCTTTTGAGAAAATTCTTATTATTTGTTTTGTTTTTTAATTTCCCCCACCTCATCCGTAAAATGAGATTGTTACTCTATGGGCAGCTTTCAGTATTCTGTAGTAGACAGGATTTACGGCTAGAGTATTCCAAACTGAGACTCTGAAAATAATCCATATATTCACATGTGCCTTAGGAATGGTTTGTCCGCACATATATTTGCACACATAGACATGCACATACACAGACATACAGTCAATCCATATCTCTCTTCTGCCAGGAAGTTCTGCCATCCACCTCCCCGATACTAACCAAGTTAATTATTCCTGCTTCTGGGGTTCTTGTGTAGCTTGCATGTGCTTTTGCTGTTGCCTTTATTTTAATTTTTTCATTAACCTTTCCTACTAGTTTCTGATCCTCTAGATTTAGGATTATAGCTTGTTCCTCTTTGCAGTTCCCAATGCCCCATAATTATTTGAATAACTTTCCTTTATTTGCCAAGTCTCAGACCAGAGGGGACACTGTTGTATCAGCGTTGTCTCTGCCCTCAGGCGCCTCATCTAGTGGTCAGCCTCCAGCTCTTCATTTCCATACAGCCAGTGTGCAGAGAATCCTCTCAGCTCTTCGTTTCCTTAGTGGTCTGAGTGCAGTGACTCAGAGCAGGGAAGCCTTTCAGAGGGGGCCACAGGTGCACAGTGTGTGTGGGCTAGGATGCTTTTGGTTACAAGTGACTGAAAGCCCAACTGAGAATCATTAGAGCAGTGGGGAAATGTGTCACTCTGCGTGATGACGGGTCCTGACATAGGAAGTTTCCGGGATCTGCCTCAGGCATCTCAGGCTGTGTGTGTTGCCCCCTGGAGCTCTTAGCACAGGTACAGCTGCTGTACGCATGCACAGTTGGCCTAGCAGAGGGGAGGCACTTCCTGAGCTCCTCTTCTGTTTTCAACTTTCATATTGAAAGGTTCAAACATACACATAAGTAGTGATAGTGCCATAAAGCGTCCCCATGTGCCATCAGCTCATTTGACAAGGCCAGTTCAGTTTTGCCTTTTTTCCCTCCTGCATCCCATTATTTTGAAGCAAAAGTTGGATTATTTTGAAGCAAATCTTAGGCCACATTTATTTAACTCTTAAATATTTTAAAAGATAGACTTTTTTTTCCTTCAAAAACATAACCTTAAATAACATTGTCACCTCGTATGCCCCAAGAATCAGCAGTTCTCTCCTATCGTCAAACACCCAGCCAGTGTTCACTTTTCCCTGAATGTCTTTTTCCAAGAGCAGAGAAATATTTTCCAGAAGCTTTCCTACAGACTCCCGTCATGTTTCATTGTTGGAGAGTTGCGTTCCATGCTCCTGTGTGACCCAGCTGCTGGGAAGGGATTAGAATTATGTGACGGCCATACACTAAGCCTGTCCCTCCTGAGCTGAGAGAAGCTTTTCTTCCCGGAGGTGTGGATTTCAGTACAAAGTCTGTGCTTGTTGATGAGGACAGGGCAGTGGCTGTAACAGAGGCAGCCGGTGGTCCAAGGCATCCTGACACTAGGAATTCCCTTGACTAGATAAGAAAAGCCTGAGTTCTGCCTGAAAACTTTTGATTTCATCTTCACAGCACCTCACCTCCCTTTTTGCAGGCAGGCTGGCAGAGGGTGGCATCCAGTGGGCCTCCCCATGCTGACTGCTGGCCCTCTTGTTGAGTTTGGTCATGTTTTCAAAGCCTAAAACATCTTGAAACATATGATGACCATTGCTCATTCCATGCTCTCTCCAGCTAGACAGAGCTCAGGAGGAGGGAGGAGCACCTCTGCTGCCGGCTTGCCAGAGCTCCCATGTGGCCCGCCACAGTTGTAGCCTGGGAGCTGGGGTGAGCTCTTGGGCCGGGCTGAGCTCTTGGGCCCAGCTGTGTGGGGTGCTGGGGTACCCATGCTCCAAGGCACTGGCTGTGGGGCTGTGCTGGGTTCTAGGAGGACAGGGTGGGTTTAGGGTCTCATCAGTTTATAGACTGCTTCCCTGTCCCGCACCCTAGGGCAGAAGCCTTCCTTTGAGTTTTTTCCTTTGCAGGAAGCCCTTATTTTGGCATCTGCATTAAGGTGCAGTGTGCTGGTAAGAATGTTGGCTTGCCCCAGAGAGGTAGGATTTTGGACCCCAGCCTGCCATTCCTGATCTGTGGGCCTTGGGCAGGTGACTAACCTTGCCAACCTCTACACCCTCCTCTGTGCAGTGACTATGAGGAAGGAAGGAACAACATGGTCAGACGTTGGAGACCTTAGATTCTGTAAAGCACGCATATGAGACCTGGCAGAGCATGCTGCCTGTATGGGGCTCTTGTCTTTTTGCAGTCTTCATGGCCTGACACGTTGCGGTGCCTTTCTGGGGTGAGCCTGAGGGCTCAGCAGGGAGAGGCAGTGCGAGACCAGTGAGAGCCTGTGTAGAAGCGAATAGCTGCATTGTCCTTCAGTCTCGGCTGAATGGCTTTTATTTAAACCTCTTCTCTGTTAGAGTGTCCTACTTTGCAGTACCGAAGAATATCTGTTCATCTGCAGTTCTTCAGTAAAGAATAGTTTAGACCCCTAAATGCTATCTGACCCTGTAACTTTCTAGGTCCAAGGAACAATTATTTTAAAGGATAAAGATGTTGGTTTAAAAGATGTAGATAACACTAGCCAATGTGTTGATTGCTTTATAGGTACAAACTATAGGCCACAAACTGCTGGCGTAAAGCTGGTTTCAGCCTGTAGATGTGTGGGTGTGTGTATGCTTGTGCCTGCAGAGTGTTTTAATTTTATATTTTGAATTCAAATGATTTTATATTTGGGAGATTTATATTTTTAACTTGTCTTGAAAGAATAGAAGGTCTGGTACAGCTGTGCTTCCATTCCTCTGTGGCCCGGTGGTGCTGGCCCGTCTGCCTGAACCTCTGCACCTTATCCCTGTTCTGTCCCTGCCTCCAGGGTTTCCTGCCAGTGCCATTCGTCACCCTGCACTCAGCCTGCTGCAGTAATTCATTCCTCATGTCACTGCCTGGCCTGTGTAGGCATTTCAGTTCATTTTCACGTAGTAGGCCTTCAAATATTTGTTGAATGAAACTGTTATTTCTTCCAGTCCTCAGAGCAATCCTCAATTTACAAAGGAAGAAATTGAGACCAAAGGAGTTCTAGTGTTTTGTCTAAGGTTACACAGCTCCCTAAATGGCCAAGTAGGTCCTTAAGTCTACTTATTAATAATTGACTCTAAAGCTAGTAATTTTTCCAGTAAATCTCTTAAACGTTTATGGCCCAGACTTTCTAAGTAGCTGACTGGGTATTGATTGTTCTTTAAAGAGATCACCCATTGAGATTTGCTCTGAGCAGATGTGTTATCCCTAGAAAATAAGCAGTGGCGATACACGTTAATAATAATATTCAAGTTGTAGTAGCATTGACTACTTCTGTAATATGTGCATTTTTCTTTTTTTGTTTTTTTGAGACAGCATCTTGCTCTGTCACCCAGGCTGGAGTGAAGTGGTGTGATCTTGGCTCACTGCGATCTCCACCTCCTGGGTTCAAGCGTTTCTTGTGCCTCAGCCTCACAAGTAGCTGGAACAAACAGACAGACACCACCATGCCTGGCTGATTTTTTCTTTTTATATTTTTAGTAGAGACGGAGTTTCACCATGTTGGCCAGGCTGGTCTCCAACTCCTGACCTCAAGTGATCTGCCTGCCTCGGCCACCTAAAGTGCTGGGATTACAGGCGTGAGCCACTGCACCTGACTGCATTTTTCAATGTAAAAATGTTTCCTAACATTAGAAATTACTTTTTTTCCCCCCAAAATAAACTGATAATCTGTGTTTGTCAGCTCTGGCTGCCATAACAAAAAGCTGTTGACTGAGTGAGTTAAACAACAGAAATTAGTTTTCTTACAGTTTTGGAGGCTGAGTTCTGGTTGGGGCTCTCTTCCTGGCTTGTAGATGGCTGCCATCTCACTATGTGCTTATATGACCTGTTCTATGTGCCTACACAGCTCTCTGGCTTCTCTTATGAGGACACTAATCCTCTAATTTTAGGGTCCTGCCATCATGACCTCATTTAACCTTAATTGCCTCCTTTTTGTTCTTTTGTTTTTTGAGACGAGGTCTCACTGTGTCGCCCAGGCTGGAGTGCAGTGGCGTGATCTCAGCTCATTGCAACCTCTGCCTCCCAGGTTTAAGTGATCCTCCTACCTCAGCCTCCCAAGTAGCCGGGATTACAGATGTGTGCCACCACGCCCAGCTAGTTTTTGTATACTTTAGTAGAGACGGGGTTTCACCATGTTTGCCAGGCCAGTCTTGAACTCCTGACCTCAAACTCGCCTGAACTCGAACTCCTCAACTTGAACTCACCTGCCTGGGCCTTCCAAAGTGCTGGGATTATAGGCACGAGCCACCATACCCGGTTACCTTCTTTTTCTAAAAAAAAAAAAAAGCCTGAGTCTTGCTTTGTCTCTGAGGCTAGAATGCGGTGGTAGGATTATAGCTCACTGCAGCCTCCAACTCCTGAGCTTGAGTGATCCTCCTACCTCAGGCCCCCCAAGTAGGTGGGACTGTAGGTGAGTACCAACTGGCCCAACTAATTCAGAAAAAATTTTTTTGTAGAGGTGGGTGCTCACTTTGTTGCCCAGGCTGGTCCCACACCCCTGGGCTCTGGCTGTCCTCCTACGTTGGCCTCCCAAAGCACTGGGATTACATGTGTGAGCCTCTGTGCTCGGCCCTTAATTGCATCCTTATAGGCCTTATCTTGAAATATGTTGGAGAGTTAGGGCTTCATCATTTGAATTTTGGGGGCACACAGTTCAGTCCATAGCATGAGGTTTTGGGGGACAAGATAATATAGCCTAAGATTTGCCTTTTTCCGCTGGAAGAGATAAAAATTATGAGTAAAGTTACCTGTCATGTAACACTGCAAAATCAGAGGGCTACCTTCAGTATTTCAAACTGTAAATTTTTGTTTGTATTCCTACTTCTTTTCTCTCCATTCTGCACTACCTTGATGTTGTACTCCCATCTTTGCTTACTGAATTAAGCACAGCCTCCCCCAGTACCACCTGGCCTTGGTTCCATTTTATATTTTAAAAATGTTTTTCTTCCTACCTTTTTATTTGCAATTTTTTTAACGTACAGAGAAATTGAGTGTATTTACCAGTTAACATTTGTCACATTTGTTCTGTACCTCTGTGTATACACATACATACATATACAGACACACACTTTTTTCTTGAACCATTTGAAAGTAACATGCAGATACAATGATTTTTTTTTTAGTTTTTTTTTTTTTTTTTTTTTTATTTCTGAGACAGAGTCTCGCTCTGTTGCCCAGGCTGGAGTGCAGTGGCACGATCTTGGCTTACTGCAAACTCCGCCTCCTGGGTTCTCCTGCCTCAGCCTCCTGAGTAGCTGGGATAACAGGTGCATGTGCCACCGTGCCCGACTAATTTTTTTGTATTGATAGTAGAGACAAGGTTTCACCATGTTGGCCAGGCTGGTCTCGAACTCCTGACCTCGTAATCTGCCTGCTTCGGCCTCCCAAAGTGCTGGGATTTTAGGCGTAAGCCACCGCGCCCAGTCTATAACGATATTTTAAACCCTACACGTATCAGTGTGTATCATTTAATAACAAGGATATTTTCTTATATAAACTCGTCATTTTTCTCACCCTGGAAATTTAACATTGATACAGTGATGTGTAATATACAGTCAAATTTTCCCAGGTTAAAAAAAATATATACCCTGTCTCTCACACCTTATTTCGTATTTCATGCTGCTTTCTTAGCTTGTATCTGGTCTGGCCAGACTGGTGTACTTCCCCTTCCTGAAGCATGTGCCGTACATGTCTGCTTTCGTGCCTTTGCACAGGCTGTGTCTTATTCGGCATCCGCTCATTCCATCTGGACCTGGTGAAATCCTGCTGTTCCAAGCACTTTGCAGTGGTTTTTCCTCATATGGCATCCCTTGACATCCCCTAATGTGTTTGCTCCCTTCTTTAAACCGCAAGCTCTTTATGCTCTTGAATAATGTCTATTGCATCATGCCCTGTAATGAATGTAGAATTTTAGGACTTTTTAAAAATCTCCTTCTTAGGACTAGGGGCTTCTTGAGTATGGAACTTCATATAGCCTGTACTCTCCATTTTTGTTGCTCATTAAGTATTTGTTTAGTTGACTTAAACCCAGAGTGTTTCACATGGTATTTTATTTTTAGTATAATTTATTTATTTTTAGTGTTGTTTCTTAATTTGGAAAGATGGTCTGAAAATTCCAGTTTTCTGAAATTATCTTAAAGAATGCAAAGAACTAAGGATATGGACTTTACTGTGTATATAGGGATGGGGGTCCCACGGTTTTACTACCCTTTGACATTGTATCAGCAAAGTGAAAACTGTCAAACATGGCTTTCTCTAGACAAATGTATATAAGGATTGTATTCACAGTTCCACTGGTAAAATGGTGATAAATTGGGGTGGTATATGGCCTGTTGTATCCCAGCAGGACTTGCTGGGGGATGACACAGAGCAGCTGTAAGATCTCTTCTTTTATATCTAGGTTCGAGATGCAGCAATAAACAGCTTAGTGGAAATTTACAGACATGTAGGAGAACGTGTGAGGGCAGATCTCAGTAAAAAAGGATTGCCACAGTCCCGGTGAGTGCAGATTTTTTCCTTTCTTCTGCTCTACCCCCCATTCTTTTCCAGTTAATATCTTGATTTGCAGTACTTTTTCTGTTGTGGTTATTTTATTCAAAGAATATACGGTTAGAGGGTAGTTGGAGATTTTGTCCAGATCATACATCAGGGGTCCCCTCCCATTCCACTTCCTCAGAAATGAGACTTTCTCACCCAGACTGGCCAGGTCCCATGCCACATACTGATTTTAAAAGCAATTGGTATTGAAAAATTCAGCACTCTTACAGTTTTATGGTTCTGTATCTAAGATTCTGTATCTATATCTGTACAGACAGCACTTAGTATAGTAGGTGCCTAGAATACATTTGAATGAATGAAGCCATTCCAGGATGTGTTTGGATAAAAATTCATAAGTTATAATTTTAGAAATCATGTTTTAAATGTAACTTTCTGTTTTCATGTCATTCTCAGTGTGTATAATTCCATGCAAAGGGATCAGCGTCTCATCAGACCCAAGACAACTGGAGTCCAGAAATGTGACTTTGTTATAGTCCAAATTTTTAAAATAGTGTAATGATCAGATATGTATAATTTTAACTGTGATGGAGAAACTTAACACCAAATTAATTCCAAACTTTTACCCTAGGTCATTCCTTTAAGGGGGAAAGTAGTGTTAAAATTCCAGACAGAACTGGAGTGGACTCACAGGGCAGCTTATCTGAGCCTGTCATTTTGTCCATGCAAACCCCAGAGGCCTAGAGACATGAAGTGACTTTTGAGAGATTACACAGCTACTAAGAGTCAGAACCAAGTCCAAAACCCTGTTCTTCGGACTTGCCTTTAATTTTCTCTGCCCTGTTTCACAAAATAGTTGATGGCGTACTGGGTATCTGGAAATGGGATGGAATACTGAAATATACAGGAGTTAACTGTCTTGATATCTCCAAGGCAAATATGACAGCAGTGGGCCCCAGACCCTCAAGTGGCGGCTCCACGGGCAAACAAGTGGACTATGTTTCCTTGTGGTTGAGAGTCATGCCTGATCTGGAATTGCTCTCACCATCTGTGCACAGGATGATTAGATGGGAATAAAACTACTTTTCATGTTCTTTACGAAAGATAATCTGTGAGAATAGTTTTGTTTTTTTTTTAAAATTCCTTTGTTTTGTGAACCTCAGCCTTCTGGTCTTTGAATATACGGTGAGAACACAGGAGGAAAAAGAACTCAGCAGCAATACTGAACAATCTCTCAGGGAAAATTGGAGGGCACAGATGATCAGGGAAGGCATGATATCAAGGGAAGGGACTGTTAAATGACGAAGTCACCATGGTTGTTCAGGAAACAGGTCTTGAGAGTGAAACCCTGCCCTGCTGCAGGGCTGGCCTCACGCCATGCTGTGTAACGTGATGTGACCCCAGACCGTGAATCCACCATTTTACACAGTTTCCATCTTAACAGGAGGCTTCCTCTGTATGTTTGGAAAGTAACCACAGCAAACTAGCAAATCAGGGAGAAACGACATGGTAGAACTGAGGTCTAGAGAGGTGAGAGTACAGGAAAGAGTTCATGCAGCCAGCCTGAGACTGCTGTCCTTAGAAAGGCCTGCTTACAGGCCTGGCCCCAGGCTGGTGTCTAGAAATGTGGGTTTGGGGAGGGCCCCCACCATTCCCAACAAGTGGGATAAGAGTGGCTCACTGTGTCAAACTGCACAGCACAGTGTGGTTTATGCTGGATACCTGTAACCTCTCTGCCTGTTGGTCCCTAAAGCCTGTTTCCACCTGGACTGGCTGCCTTCACTGCCTCTTGGAAACCCATCATCCTGACATCTCTTTGTCATACTGGGTCTTTGCTTCACCTTTCTCGGCAGGTGCATCTGCTGTTTCTTGGAGACCAGGCCGTTTCTTTCTTGGTTCATTCATTCATTCATTTGTTCATTTGTTCATTTATTTAATTTTAAAAATTATTTTTATTTGTTATTATTATTTTTTGAGGCGGGACCTCACTCTGGTACCCAGACTGGAGTGCAGTGGCATGATCGTTGCTCACTGCAGCCTTAACTTCCTGGGCTCAAATAATTGTTCCACCTCGGCCCCCCAAGTAGCTGGGACTAGAGGTGCATGCCACCATGTGCGGGTAATTTCTGTATTTTTTGTGCAGATGGGGTTTTGCCATGTTGTCTAGGCTGGTCTCAGGCTGATTTTTTTTGAGTCACTGATTCAATCTCTACTTGTTAGAGGTCACTAATTCAATTTCTCTACTTGTTAGGGGTCTATTCAGGTTTTCTGTTTCTTTTTGAAGCAGTTTTGGTAGCTTGGGTTTCTGTAGGAATTTAGTCATTTTATCTTGGTTATTTAATTGTTGGCATATAATTGTTCATAGAATTCCCCTGTAATCCTTTTATTTTATTTTACATGCTCAGCAGTGATGCCTTCCCTTTCAAGGTTTTTATTTGATTAATTTGAGCCTTTGCCCCTCTGGTCAGTCTGGTTAAGGTTTGTCAATTTTTGTCTTTTCAAAGAACTAACTTCTGGTTTCGTTGATTTTTCTCTTTTTCCTGTTGTATATATTTTGCTTATTTCACTCTAATCTTTACTTTTGATTGGTTTGATGTACTTGTCTTTTTCCAGTTTTTTAAGATGGTTATTGATTTGAGATCTTGTTTTAATGTGGACATTTACACCTATGAATTTCTAAGTACTGCTTTAGCTGTATTCCATAAGTTTTGATATGTTAATGTTTTCATATATCTCAAAGATTTTCTAATTCCTTTTTGTTTTCATTTTTGAGTTGTTACTTAGGAGTGTTTATTTGATTTCTACATTTTTTGATTTCTCATTTCTTTTTGTTATTAATTTCTGATTTTATCCTATTGTAGTTAGAAAAAATAATTTGTATGGTTTCAGTCATATGAAATTCTTTTCTTTAAATTAAAAACATTTTTTTTGAGACAGAGTCTCACTCTCTTGTCCAGGCTGGAGTGGAGTGGTACAATCTTAGCTCACGGCAACCTCTGCCTCCTGGGTTCAAGCGATTCTCGTGCCTCAGACTCCCAAGTAGCTGGAATTACAGATGTACACCACTACACCTAGCTAATTTTTCTAATTTTAGTAGATATGAGGTTTTGCCACATTGCCCAAGATGGTCTCGAACTTCTGCCCTCATGTAATCTCCCTGCCTCAGACTCCCCAAGTACTGGGTTTACAGGTATAATCCACCATGCCCGGCTTGAAATTTATTGAGGCTTATTTTTGTGGCCCGGCATGTGGACTCCTGGATAATGTTCCGTGTATGCTTGGAAAGAATCTGTAAGCCAGGCCCAGTGGCTCATGCGTGTGATGCCATCCCTTTGGGAGGCTGAGACAGGATTGCTTGAGCCCAGGAGTTCAAGACCAGCCTTGGCAATGTGAGACCCCATTTCTACAAAAAAATAAAAAAATTAGTTGGGTGTGGTAGCATGTGCCTGTGGTCCTAGCTAGCTACATGAGACGCTGAGGCAGGAGAATCTCTCCAGCTTGGGAGGTTGAGGTTGCAGTAAGCTGAGATCGTGCCATTGCACTCCAGCTTGGGTGACAGAGAGAGACCCTGTCTCAAAAAAAGAAGAATCTGTATTCTGATACTGTTTGTTTGAATATCTTAGAGATGTTTGTTCTAGTTGGATTATAGTGTTATTGAAGTCTTTTATTTTCTTGTTGAGCCTCTTTCTGGTTTTTAAAATCCATTAAGGAATGTACATATTGAAGTTTCCAGTTAATACTGGTGAATTATCTATTTCTCTCTTCAGTTGTCACTTTTTGCTTCCTGTATTTTGGGCTCTGTTCTTAGATGCATGTATGTTCATAACTGTTACTTTTGTAACAATTATTTACATTAGGTATATCTCCTAATGCTATCCCTCCCCCCTCCCCCTTCCCCACAATAGGCCTCGGTGTGTGATGTTCCCCTTCTTGTGTCCAAGTGATTTCATTGTTCAGTTCCCACCTATGAGTGAGAACATGTGGTGTTTGGTTTTCTGTTCTTGTGATAGTTTGCTGAGAATGATGGTTTCCAGCTGCATCCATGTCCCTACAAAGGACACAAACTCATCCTTTTTTACGGCTGCATAGTATTCCATGGTGTATATGTGTCACATTTTCTTAACCCAGCGTGTCACTGATGGACATTTGCGTTGATTCCAAGTCTTTGCTATTGTGAATAGTGCTGCAATAAACACACGTGTGCATGTGTCTTTATAGCAGCATGATTTATAATCCTTTGGGTATATACCCAGTAATGGGATCGCTGGATCAAATGGTATTTCTAGTTCTAGATCCTTGAGGAATCGCCACATCGTTTTCCACAATGGTTGAACTAGTTTACAGTCCCACCAACAGTGTAAAAGTGTTCCTTTTTCTCCACATCCTCTCCAGCGCCTGTTGTTTCCTGATTTTTTAATGATTGCTATTCTAACTGGTGTGAGATGGTATCTCATTGTGATTTTGATTTGCATTTCTCTGATGGCCAGTGATGATGAGCATTTTTTCATGTGTCTGTTGGCTATATGAATGTCTTCTTTTGAGAAGTGTCTGTTCATATCCTTTGCCCACTTTTTGATGGGGTTGTTTGTTTTTTTCTTGTACATTTGTTTGAGTTCTTTGTAGGTTCTGGATATTAGCCCTTTGTCAGATGAGTAGATTGCAAAAATGTTCTCCCATTCTGTAGGTTGCCTGTTCACTCTGATGGTAGTTTCTTTTGCTGTGCAGAAGCTCTTTAGTTTAATGAGATCCCATTTGTCAATTCTGGCTTTTGTTGCTGTTGCTTTTGGTGTTTTAGACATGAAGTCCTTGCCCATGCCTATGTCCTGAATGGTATTACCTAGGTTTTCTTCTAGGGTTTTTATGGTTTTAGGTCTAACATTTAAGTCTCTAATCCATCTTGAATTAATTTTGATATAAGGAGTAAGGAAAGGATCCAGTTTCAGCTTTCTACTTATGGCTAGCCAATTTTCCCAGCACCATTGATTAAATAGGGAATCTTTTCCCCATTTCTTGTTTTTGTCAGGTTTGTCAAAGATCAGATGGCTGTAGATGTGTGGTATTATTTCTGAGGGCTCTGTTCTGTTCCATTGGTCTATATCTCTGTTTTGGTACCAGTACCATGCTGTTTTGGTTACTGTAGCTTTGTAGTATAGTTTAAAGTCGGGTAGCATGATGCCTCCAACTTTGTTCTTTTGGCTTAGGATTGTCTTGGCAATATGTGCTCTTTGTTGGTTCCATATGAACTTTAAAGCAGTTTTCCAGTTCTATGAAGAAAGTCATTGGTAGCTTAATGGGGATGGCATTGAATCTATAAATTACCTTGGGCAGTATGGCCATTTTCACAATATTGATTCTTCCTATCCATGAGCATGGTATGTTCTTCCATTTGTTTGTGTCCTTTTATTTCACTGAGCAGTGGTTTGTAGCTCTCCTTGAAGAGGTCCTTTACATCCCTTGTATGTTGGATTCCTAGGTATTTTATTGTCTTTGAAGCTATTGTGAATGGGAGTTCATTCCTGATTTGGCTCTCTGTTTGTCTGTTATTGGTGTATAAGAATGCTTGTGATTTCTGCACATTGATTTTGTATCCTGATATGGTCCATCAATACCGAATTTATTGAGAGTTTTTAGCATGAAGGGCTGTTGAATTTTGTCAAAGGCCTTTTCTGCATCTATTGAGATAATCATGTGGTTTTTGTCTTTGGTTCTGTTTATATGCTGGATTACGTTTATTGATTTGTGTATGTTGAACCAGTCTTGCATCCCAGGGATGAAGCCCACTTGATCATGATGGATAAGCTTTTTGATGTGCTGCTGGATTCGGTTTGCCAGTATTTTATTGAGGATTTTTGCATTGATGTTCATCAGGGATATTGGTCTAAAATTCTCTTTTTTTGTTGTGTCTCTGCCAGGCTTTGGTATCAGGATGATGTTGGCCTCATAAAATGAGTTAGGGAGGATTCCCTCTTTTTCTGTTGATTGAAATAGTTTCAGAAGGAATGGTACCAGCTCCTCCTTGCACCTCCGGTAGAATTCGGCTTTGAATCCGTCTGGTCCTGGACTGTTTTTGGTTGGTAGGCTATTATTGCCTCAATTTCAGAGCCTGCTGTTGGTCTGTTCAGGGATTCTACTTCTTCCTGGTTTAGTCTTGGGAGAGTGTAAGTGTCCAGGAAATTAACCATTTCTTCTAGGTTTTCTAGTTTATTTGCGTAGAGGTGTTAATAGTATCCTCTGATGGTAGTTTGTATTTCTGTGGGGTCAGTGGTGATATCCCCTTTATCATTTTTTATTGCGTCTATTTGATCCTTCTCTCTTTTCTTTATTAATCTTGCTAGCGGTCTATCAATTTTGTTGATCTTTTCAAAAAACCAGCTCCTGGATTCATTGATTTTTTGGAGGGTTTTTTGTGTCTCTATCTCCTTCAGTTCTGCTCTGATCTTAGTTTATTTCTTGCCTTCTGCTAGCTTTTGAATGTGTTTGCTCTTGCTTCTCTAGTTCTTTTAATTGTGATGTTAGGGTGTCAATTTTAGATCTTTCCAGCTTTCTCTTGTGGGCATTTAGTGCTATAAATTTCCCTCTACACACTGCTTTAAATGTGTCCCAGAGATTCTGGTATGTTGTATCTTTGTTCTCATTGGTTTCAAAGAACATCTTTATTTCTGCCTTCATTTTGTTATGTACCCAGTAGTCATTCAGGAGCAGGTTGTTCAGTTTCCATGTAGTTGAGTGGTTTTGATTGATTTTCTTAGTCCTGAGTTCTAGTTTGATTGCACTGTGGTCTGAGAGACTGTTTGTTATAATTTCTGTTCTTTTACATTTGCTGAGGAGTGCTTTACTTCCAACTATGTGGTCAATTTTGGAGTAAGTGCGATGTGGTGCTGAGAAGAATGTATATTCTGTTGATTTGGGGTAGAGAGTTCTGTAGATGTCTATTAGGTCTACTTGGTGCAGAGTTGAGTTCAATTCCTGGATATCCTTGTTAACTTTCTGTCTCGTTTATCTGTCTAATGTTGACAGTGGGGTGTTGAAGTCTCCCATTATTATTGTATGGGAGTCTAAGTCTCTTTGTAAGTCTTTAAGGACTTGCTTTATGAATCTGGGTGCTCCTGTATTGGGCGCATATATATTTAGGATAGTTAGCTCTTCCTGTTGAATTGATCCCTTTACCATTATGTAATGGCCTTCTTTGTCTCTTTTGATCTTTGATGGTTTAAAGTCTGTTTTATCAGAGACTAGGATTGCAACCCCTACTTTTTTTTTGTTCTCCATTTCCTTGGTAGATCTTCCTCCATCCCTTTATTTTGAGCCTATGTGTGTCTCTGCATGTGAGATGTATCTCCTGAATACAGCAGACTGATGGGTCTTGACTCTTTATCCAATTTGTTAGTCTGTGTCTTTTAATTGGAGCATTTAGTCCATTTACATTTAAGGTTAATATTGTTATGTGTGAACTTGATCCTGTCATTGTGATATTAGCTGGTTATTTTGCTCAATAGTTGATGCAGTTTCTTCCTAGCATCGATGGTCTTTACATTTTGGCATGTTTTTGCAGTGGATGGTACCAGTTGTTCCTTTCCATGTTTAGTGCTTCCTTCAGGATCTCTTGTAGGGCAGGCCTGGTGGTGACAAAATCTCTAAGCATTTGCTTATCTGTAAAGGGTTTTATTTCTGCTTCACTGATGAAACTTAGTTTGGCTGGATATGAAATTCTGGGTTGAAAATTCTTTTCTTTAAGAATGTTGAATATTGGCCCCCACTCTCTTCTGGCTTGTAGAGTTTCTGCCGAGAGATCTGCTGTTAGTCTGATGGGCTTCCCTTTGTGGGTAACCCGACCTTTCTCTCTGGCTGCCCTTAACATTTTTTCCTTCATTTCAACTTAGGGTGAATCTGACAATTATGTGTCTTGGAGTTGCTCTTCTCGAGGAGTATCTTTGTGGCGTTCTTTGTATTTCCTGAATTTGAATGTTGGCCTTCCTTACTAGGTTGGGGAAGTTCTCCTGAATGATATCCTGAAGAGTGTTTTCCAACTTGGTTCCATTTCCCCCCCTCACTTTCAGGCACACCAATCAGACGTAGATTTGGTCTTTTCACATAATCCCATATTTCTTGGAGGCTTTGTTCATTTCTTTTTCCTTTTTTTTTCTCTAGACTTCTCTTCTCACTTCATTTCATTCATTTGATCTTCAATCATTGATACTCTTTCTTCCAGTTGATCGAGTCAGTTACTGAAGCTTGTGCATTTGTCACGTATTTCTCGGGTCATGGTTTTTATCTCTGTCAGTTCGTTTATGGCCTTCTCTGTATTGATTATTCTAGTTATCCATTCTTCCATTCTTAAAGATTTTTAGTTTCTTTGCGCTGGGTGCATAGTTCCTCCTTTAGCTCTGAGAAGTTTGATCGACTGAAGCCTTCTCTCAGCTCGTCAAAGTCATTCTCCATCCAGCTTTGATCCGTTGCTGGCAATGAGCTGTGTTCCTTTGGAGGGGGACATGTGCTTTGATTTTTTGAATTTTTTGAATTTCCAGCTTTTCTGCCCTGCTTTTTCCCCATCTTTGTCATTTTATCTGCCTTTGGTCTTTGATGCTGGTGATGTACTGATGGGGTTTTGGTGTGGGTTCCTTTCTGTTTGTTAGTTTTCCTTCTAACAGTCAGGACCCTCAGCTGTTGGTCTGCTGGAGATTGCTTGAGGTCCACTCCAGACCCAGTTTGCCTGGGTATCAGCTGCAAAGGCTGCAGAAGATAGAATATTGCTGAACAGCGAGTGCTGCTGTCTGATTCTTGCTCTGGAATCTTTGTCTCAGGAGTGTACCCCACCATGTGAGGTGTGAGGTGTTGGTCTGCACCTAGTGGGGGATGTCCCCCAGTTAGGCTACTCAGGGGTCAGGGACCCACTTGAGCAGGCAGTCTGTCCGTTCTCAGATCTCAACCTCCGTGCTGGGAGATCCACTGCTCTCTTCAAAGCTGTCAGACAGGGTCATTAATATCTGCAGAGGTTTCTGCTGCATTTTTGTTTTTTGCTATGCCCTGTCCCCAGAGGTGGAGTCTACAGAGACAGGCAGGCCTCCTTGAGCTGCGGTGGGCTCCACCCAGTTCGAGCTTCCGGGAGGCTTTGTTTACCTACTTAAGTCTCAGCAATGGCGGGCGCCCCTCCCTCAGCCTGGTTGCTGCCTTGCAGTTAGATCTCAGACTGCTGTGCTAGCAATGAGGGAGGCTCCGTGGGCATGGGACCCTCCGGGCCAGGTGTGGGATATAATCTCCTGGTGTTCCATTTGCTAAGACCCTTCTAAAAGCGCAGTATTAGGGTGGGAGTGACCTGATTTTCCAGGTGTTGTGTGTCTCAATTTCCCTTGGCTAGGAAAAGGAATTCCCTTCCCCCTTGCCCTTCCCAGGTAAGGCGATGCCTCGCCCTGCTTCATCTCTGGCTGGAAGGGCGGACCAGACAGACTCTAGTGAGATAAACCCGTACCTTGGTTGAAAATGCAGAAATCACCATCTTCTGTGTCGCTCCTGCTGGGAGCTGGAGACTGGAGCTGTTCCTATTCCGAGTCTTATTTGTTTATGCAGTCTGACTTTTAAAAACTTTTCATTGGAGTGTTTAATCCATTTATATTTAATGTAGTACTGGTAAGGTAGAATTTATGTCTGCAGGTGTGCTATTTATGTTCTATATATCATGATTTGTTTCTTTGTTCCTCTGTTACTGCCTTATTTTGTGTTAAATAGATATTTTCTAGTGTAACACTATAACTCTCTTACTGTTTATTTTACTTTTTTGGAGAGGCTTATTTGCGGTTGCTCTGGGGCTTACAATTAACATCTTAAACAGCCTAGTTAAAATTGATACTATTTCAGTGTTAAAAAGCTTTACTCCTACTTAGCTGTTTTCTTTTTTGCTGTTGTCATGTAAGTTATATCTTTATACATTATAAGCCCACCAATGCATATAGTTCTATACTTATTGCTTTATGCAGTTTCTTTTTAAGTTATGTAGAACAAGAAAAGAGTTAAGAACAAAAAGTACCTTTATACTATATTTCGTATTTACCTATGACTACATAGGTATAACTATATTTTTACTTATTTTCTTTATTTCTTCATGTGAATTTGAGCTGTTGTACAGTGTCCTTTCATTTCAACCCGAAGGACTGTTGCTTTTTGTTTATCTGGTAATATCTTAAGTTCTCCTTTGTTTTTGGTGGATAGTTTTGTTACATATAGAATTATTGGTTGATTGTCTTTTTAATTTCAGAACTTTGAATATATTATCTATTCTCACGCTGCTCCACTCTGGCTTTCATGGTTTCTGATGAGAAATCAGGTATTGACCTTTTTGAGGATCCCTTGTGCACAATGAGTGGGTTCTCCATTGTTGCTTTCAAGATTTTCTCTTTGTCTTCTCTTGTGACAGTTTGGTTATTGTGTCTAGATTTGAATCTCTTTAAGTTTATCCTGTTTGGAGTTGGTTGTTAAATATATAGATTGTTTTATATCAAATTTGTGAAGTTTTTAGCCATTATTCTTCATATCTTTTTTGATAATTTTTCAACGTGGTAGTTGCCTGAGGCAACAATAACAACTAGGGCAAAGAATTGGACCCAAAAAGTCTTTGAAAAGTACCATATGGCCTTGTCTTTTTTCTCTTTTCCTGGGACCTCTATTATGTGACTGTGTTGGTACATTGGTTTTGTAAGATGATCTCTTGGGCTCTGTTCATTTTGTTTGTTTGTTTCTGTTACTTAGATAGGATATAATAACAGTTGACTCATCTTCAAATTTGTTGATTACTTCTTGTCCCAGCTCAGATCTGTTGTTGAACTCCTCCTAGTGAATTTTTAATTTCAGTTATTGTACATTTCGTCTCCAGAATTTCTATATGGTTCTTTTAAATATGTTCTTTCTCTTTGTTATTATTCTCTATTTGGTGAGACATTGTTTTTGCACTTTAATTATTCAGAAATAGTTTTCTTTAGATCTTTCAACATATTTATATTAATTGACTTGAAGTCTTCATTGAGTTAAGCCAATGTATAGGTTTCCTTACAAATAGTTTTTGTTGACTGAATTTTATTTCCTTTATATGGGCCATATTTTCTTGTTTCTTTATCTCACAATTTCTTGTTGACTCTGGACACTTTAAATAATATATTGTGGCAACTCAGGAAATCATATTCTTTCCCCTCCCCAGAGTTTTTGTTGTTACTGTTTATTGTTTTTGTTGCTTATTTTGGTCTAGTGACTTTCCTAAATGAATTCCTTAAAGTCTTTGTTCTTTATTTTATGTGGCCACTGAATTCTCTGGTTGGTTAGCTTAGCGATTAGCTAATGATTGCACAGAGGTTTCCTTAAGTGTGTTGAACCAGTAAGTCTCCCAGACTCTAGTGACTGGCTCTGTGTTTTGGGGGCATGCTTTCAGTGCTGTGAGAGGTGTTTTACACCTCTGTCTTCCTTTTTACTTCCTGCTTGTTCAGAGTGTCAAAGTCAGCCAGTGGGGGACATTAGAGCCTTCAGGGGTCTTTCCTGGGCCTGTGCATTTGCATAGCCTTGCACATATACCTCCCAGATTCCCAGGAGTATGTCAGTATATTCAGAGTTTGCTGTGGACATCTCAATTTCTAGCCTCCGCCCTCTTTTCCCGCCCCCCCACCCCCCATTTTTGGTCAGTTTCTTTGCTCCAGTTGTTATTTCTGTCTCGGGTATCCACCATATTGAACAGTTGTCACTGGTTAGTTTTGATCATCGCCTCAGGGAAAAGGCCTCTAACATTGAACAAGCTCTAAGTCAGGTCAGATAAAGACAAGCCCTACAATTGGGCTCGCAGGGATGTGCCAGGTAGGTGGAATGATAGTTCTTTGGGAATGGGGACTTTTAGGGAGCTCCAGACTTGGGAGCTTCAGCTCTTTCTAGTGGCTGCCAGGCTGCTTGTTTTCACTCTTACCATGATGGTAAGTTGATTTGGACAGTTTTTGCCAATGTTTTCTTTGCTTCTTTGAAGCAGATTTTCGAGGGTCCATACTCTGCCATTTTAAAGGGCTCCTCTCCTGTTTTATGATCACAATATTTTCTCTTATCTCTTTGGAAGCACTAATGACATTTTTTTTAAAACTTTTTCTTTCTTTTCAAAATCTCGTCTGTCCTCCAAGTTTGGATTTCTAAGTATGTGTTTATGTCGATTTCTCTTTTTCATGCTAGAAGCTCAAGTATATGGATGCAGCTTATTGACTGAGATTGCTGTGTTTAAGTATTTGCTTCCAGGAAATTATTTAAAATGTATATATAAAATTTTCTAGGAAGGAACTAATTTGAACTAAATCTTATAGTAAAATAAATTCCAATTGGATTGAAGAGTTTAATATGGAAATTTAAATTCAGAAAAAGTAGGGGAAGATGGTAGTTATTTGTCAAACCAGTAAAGAAATTTATTTTAAATGGAAATCCAGAGATTTAAAATAAAACAATTTGGTGGCTTCAGAGGGTAATCATTAGTTATGTATTCAATGTCTTTGAATATATAAAACTCATCCTTTTAGATTTGTGTGAATCAGTAGTTCCCAAGAGAGACATTTTATATTTTTGTGCTCAGAGCTAGCAAACAAAACCAGTCCTTTCATTCCTAAGGAATACTTTGTTGGTGTTAGACTGTCTCTTTAGGTGGTAACCTTGATAGGAGCTGTTGTAGCAGCATTAATGAGCAGAGAATGAGGGAGCTAGTGAGACAGGATTGTGAAAGCAGAGGGAATTCTGAATTAAGGTGCACATACCAATAATAGTTATGTTTATAGTGTTCTCATACCTAGTTGTTCAGGCCTGCCAGGTCGTGGGTAATGTGACCGCAGTGAGCATGCCTTACCACTGAGAACGAATCCACAGACTCCGTACACAATTACCATTTAGAATGCTGAATACTCTCCCAGGAATGGGAGAAATACTTGCCCTCTTCCAGTAATTTCAGGAACAACCAGACTAGAGGTATACCTTGGCTCCAACTTACAAACTTGCAGGCATGCTCACATCAGAGGCTGTGGTTGTGACACAATCAAGTAGTGCCTTAGTGAGGGCATGCCCTGGCAACCTGTGTCATGATGTTATTTATGAGTTTGTCAAGCCGTTGAAGATCTTTGTTACTTTAAAAAAGGGAAGATAATGGAAACATCATAAGAAACACAATCATGTAAGGCATCTTTCCAGTTCTTTAGTAACTGCTGGAGTTGAAAGTGAGTTATAGTTTTACTCATTTCTGGTCCTGAGATGGCAGTTGGAGTTTTATTCAGTGCCAGTTTTAACTAATGGGTAGCGTCTGCCTGGAATAGTTTTGAGAAGGATTCTGAGGGAACATCTGGGCTTGGTGGAAAGATGGCTTGAAAAGATTGTTGGTGTCACCTATGGAATGGGGAGAGGCAGTGCATCAGGCTGGTTCATCCCCTTCATTTGCTGATGTGTAATTTTGGCCTCTCTGTTACTTAGAGCATGAGCTCCAGAGGGTAAGAACTCACTAGCTCGGTGTTGGGCTCATAGTGGGCACTCTAGTTTTGAGTGAATGAACAAATGAATGAACAAACACCAGAGCTTGTGTGAATACCCACAGTTTTCCAGAGTGAGGAGTTAGGTTTCAGCTGTCTAACATAGAGATGTAACTCCTGAGCGAGCATCTGCATGGCATACGTAGTGCTTGATACAAATACCAAGAGAGCATAGCTCACATCTCTACCCCTGAGGAGCTTCCATTCGCTTGAGAAGAAAAGACAAACATGTTTGAAATGATGAGAGCTGGCAGGATAGGATGGTGTGCTAAAAAGCACTAAAATGTCCCTAAAATTGAAGGCATAGATACATTACTTTGGAATCTCAACACTTACTCCAATATACCTGTGCTGTGCTTGAGAAAACCTCTTTTTTCTTTTTCTTTCTTTTTTTTTTGAGACAGAGTTTTGCTCTTGTTGCCCAGGCTGGAGTGCAGTGGCGCAGTCTGGGCTCACTGCAAGCTCCACCTCCTGGGTTCAAGCGATTCTCCTGCCTAAGCCTCCCTAGTAGCTGTGATTACAGGCACCCACCACCACATGCAGCTGATTTTTTGTATTTTTAGTAGAGATGGGGTTTTACTATGTTGGCCAGGCTGGTCTCGAACTCCTGACCTCAGGCAATCCACCTGCTTCAACCTCCCAAAGTGCTGGGATTACAGGCGTGAGCCACCACGCTGGGCTCAAGAAAGCCTCTTTTTAAACTTTTTCTATTAAGTATGATTGCATTCTCCCACCTTTTTCTTTCATTTTTGGTGTCACTAGGATGGAGTATTTAGACTGGTTAAGGAATTTTGCTTTAATTTAAATGCCAAGGTGAAATGATCCATTAATAGAAAATAAATGTAATACAGATTTTTTTTAAGCTGAAGATTATCCAGTCACAGCATTTGTTTCTAGAGAAATTATTTCTAGCATTTTTGGATTGAGCATGAATCACAGCAGGAAGCACAAGCCTTTGTAATGTACTATTAGTGCATTTTGAAAAGCTCCATCCTAAGTAATTGATAGTTTGCACTAAGAGAGAAATAGGAGAAACACACACTTCTCATAATATATACATTTTGTGTAGAGTAGTCAGTAATGTCTGAGAGCAGGGGCTCTGGATTACTACTGTCAGGGCTAGAATCCCCACCCCACACGTATGTCACCTTAAGGAGATTAAATGAGCTCTTTCAGATAGACTTCTAGGCCCATTCTTTACCCATAGTAAGTGCTCAGTTATTGTTGGCTGTTGTTAATGTTATTGATTTAGTCACTGTGTTTCGTTCTTAGGTGGGTCTGTATCATTGATTTTTGGGGGGCGGTGGGGATCAACTTCACATTAGCATTTTAATGTAATTGGCTATGAGCAGTGATGGTTAATAGTTTGTTTACATTTTTGCTTTCATACAGATTGAATGTAATTTTTACAAAATTTGATGAAGTCCAGAAATCTGGAAACATGATACAATCTGCAAATGGTGAGTAGAAAAAGCATTCTCTGCTTTTGCTTTTTCAGTTTTACATTTGTATCATTTATGTTATATGTGAACAGCTGAATTAGGTAATTTAGTAAGAGTTTCTAACTCTTAAAACTTAACCTCCATTCACCCAGTTTTCCAGGCCAGAAACAGTGGAGTGAATCATCACTGACTTTCATAACCTGTACTGAATTTAACTAATCCTGTTGGCTTTACTTTTAAAATTGCATCCTGAATCCCAGGAACTCTCATCATCACTGCTACTGTCTTCCCAGCGCAAGCTGTCATGGTATTTTACCTGGGCTCTTGTGTTTCCCTCCTAAACAGTATCTTTTCTTCTACTGTTTCCCCATACCTAAAGTCTGTTTTTCATATAGCAACCAGAGTAATCCTTTCAGAATACAAGTCAGGTGATGTGAATCTTCTTCCTAAACCTCCAAAGGCTTCCCATCACTCCCAGGCTGCAATTCAACAACTCACCATGGCTCACTGGGCCTTGAGTGATCTGGCACCCATCACCATTCTGATGTCATTTGAATTGTTCTTTGTGAAAGTTCTCTTTGCTCTAGCCACGTTGACCTCCTTGCTAATTTTGAACATTTTGAGCATCTCCTGCTTCAGGACCTCTGTGCTTATAATTCTTTCTGCCTGAAGTGTTTGCCCTGTGGGTATCATTGTGGCCTCCTGCCTCCTCCCTCCTCCCTCCTCCCTCATGCCATGAAGATCTCACTTCATACAGTATCACTGCATTACTGAAGGCCACCGGAATAGCACGCTCTGTGCCCTCACCCTGTTGGAGTGTTCTTCTTAGCGTGTATCACTAGAAAAGTATGTGTTTACTCATGAGAGCAGGACCTTTACTTTATTCCCTTTATTGTTCTTTATTTGTTTCTCAATGAGCGTGAGTTCAATGCCTTGAAGAGTCCCTGGCTTGTGATAGGTGTGCAGTAAGTATTGTTGAATAAATAAAGTAATGATTTTGATGTGAATCGTAACCTGTTGTTTCCGGTTCCTATATTCCTTTCCCTATACTTTGTGATGATATTTGAGAACTAGTGGGTAATTCTTGTGAGTCCAGGAGAGGAAAAGACAGGAATGAATTACTCCTGTATGAAGGAAAGAATATCAAAAAGTTAATTGCTGAGAAAAACTTTTCTAACTCTGGATACCTCATTGTATCATAGCTAGGCTATTTTAGAATTTTTAGGTATATTAGATTACAACCAGTACCGAATTCATTAATCATGTTGGATTTACTTTTAAAACTGTACCCCGAATCCCAGTAATTCTCCTCATCACTACTCCTGTCTTCCTAGTACAAGCCTTCACATTTTGAATATCTTGAGATTGTAAAGAAAAGTCTGAGTGCTTTTCCTCAAAGTAAGTTGGTACATAGGGCAGAGCGGGTAACCGAATGCAAGGCTTTTGACTTGCGCTCTGCTGTGTACCTATTATTATTCCAGAGGAATTTTTCTTTGAACAGCATGTTTCCTATATAAAATGCTTAAAGTGATCTAAAAATGCTTCCGTTAATCCTCCTTATCTCTTTTTCGTAGATTGTAAAAAATAATAGAAAACAAATATCATAATTCAGCTATTACCATCAAAAATCATTTTTGCTATATTAGTTCATTTTCCTGTAACAGTATAATTTGTATATAACTATGGTGTGATTTTCTCTACTTTACCCTGTACTTTAGTGTACATACTTTGATATGTACTTTAAAAAACATATCATTGGTAGAGCCAATGGCATCTGAGTGGTGCACTCGTGATGAGTGGGGTTGCTTGGTGTCCACAGGCAGGTCTTCACAGGCAGTTAGTTGATGGACACATGCTTTTACTTTTGTGTGGGTGTATTTGTGTGGTTTCTCAGTTTAAAAATTGTTGGCACTGGGACAGAGCATGCTGGGCAAGTAAGTAAAAGCAGTGGCAGGAAAGTGAGTTTGTGCTTCATAAGCCAGTATAACGGCTGTGAAACAGAATCTCATTATAGTGCTGGCATTGGGGAGAAAGACTGCATCCACATTGGGGATCTTGCCTAAAAGAGTGTACATACACTCCATGGGATCCAGTGATGTGACAAATATGATTTCACCCTCAGGAATGCCAAAACTGTGTGGCATTGGATGTATCACAAGCAGCATTTTCTATGTGGTTAGGTATAAATATTGCCCCCAAATTCCCTTTTGTGTGTGTGTGTGTGTGTGTGTGTACGCGCGCTCATGCACACACATAGGTGTAGGGTTGAGAATGGAAACAGTTCTTTTAAACATCTGTGTTAAAAATAGCAAATGGTAAGGAAGCCTTAACAAAATTTCTTGGAGGTCGATAATTTCAGCTTTTTGCTTTATATATATATAGTATTACTGTTTTAATTGTTAGAGCCAAAATGTTTAAGGAAACTAATATATAGCCATATGTGTAAAATTTTAGAATTTCTAACCTAAATGATTTTCATCTCTTTACAGTAACTTTGAGAGACCAATAAATTGTTCAGTTGCTGTCAAAAAACAAACCACCTGATATCCTTCATTGCACATTTAGATGGCGTAGAGAAACTGCAGTAGTGATGGAATAAAACCTGTCTCCCTCTTTTATCTAATTCTCTCTCTCTCTCTCCCTCCTTTTCTCCTCCTCCTTCTTTTTCTCTTTTCTTTTCCCTTCCTTCCCTCCCTCCTTTCCTTTTTCAACTCTTTTCTTCTCTTTTCTTTCTCTCTCTCTCTTTCTCTTTTTCTCTGTCTCCCTCTCCCTCTCTCTCTCTCTCTCTCCCCCCCACCCTCCTCTTCCTTCGTGTTTTTTTTTTTTTTTAACACAACTCCCGGTGTAATTCTTTGATCTCTTTTGAACTTCAAACCTTTGACTGTTCAGCTTTCTCTAGATCCATCCATCCTCTGCTTTCTCCATTTCTTACCTTATATGGCTTATATTACAACCTTTTTGAACTTATTAGTTGTAGGAGTTTTTGTAGCGTCTGTGGAGTTTCCTACATATACAGTCTTGTGATCTGCAAATAGCAACAGTTTTATCTCTTTCAGATACGTGTGCTTTTAATTTCTTTTTCTTGCCTTATTGCACTGGCTAGAACTTCCAGTACTATGTAAAATAAGAGTGGTGAGACGGGACATGCTTGTCTGGTTCCTATCTTAGGTGCTAAGTATGGTATTAGCTGTAGGATTTTTGTAGATGTTCTTTATCAAAATGAGGTAGTTTTCTATTTACTTCTGTTTATCTTATCTTTTTTTTTTTTTTTTTCCCAGAGCAGGAATAGAAGTTTATTTAAAAAGGCTCAGAACAGGAAAGAAAGGAAGGTGTGCTTGGGAGAGACCCAGGTGGGCACATGAAAGTTAAAGAAAGAAAGTTAAATGCCCTTATCTGAGTTTTTGTCAGAAATAGGTGTTAGGTTTTTTGTGAAGTTATCAGTATATTTTAAAAATTGAGATACTTTCTCCTAGTTGCCGTTCATTTAAAAATTAAAAATTGAGATTATATATAATTTACCTACTGGTGTTTCACTTTTTAAAGTGTGTGCTTTAGTGTTTTGTTTTGTTTTTTTTTTTTTTTTTGAATATTCACAAAGTGTGGAACTGTTACCACTATTTAAATCTAAAATACTTCACCCTCACATCCCATTCCCATTAGCACTTACTCCTTATTTCCCTCTCTCCCCAGTTTCTGGCATCCTATTTTCTGTCTTTATGTTGCCTATTCAGGACATTTTGTATAATTGGAATCATGTAATATTTGGCTTTTGTGTCTGGTATCTTTCACTTAGCATGGTGTTTTCAAGGTTCATCCATAATGTAGCATGTATCAGAAGTTCGTTCCTTTTTATGGCTGAGCAAGATTCCATTGTATGATTAGACTACATTTTCTTTATCCGTCTGTTGATGGACATTTGGGGTTGTTCAACTTTTTGGCTGTTGTGAAGAATGATTCTTTGAACATTGTTGTAAAAGATTTCATGTGGATATGTATTTTCATTTCTCTTGGCTGTATACTTTGCAGTAGAATGGCTGAGTTGTACATTTAACTTTTTGAGTAACTGCTCAAACACAGTAAACACACAGTTTTCCAGTTTTGCGGCACTATTTTATATTCTTACCAGCCACCTGTAAGAGTTTCCAGTTTCTCCACATCCTCGCCAATAGTTGTTATTGTCTGTCTTTTTCATTATTTTCACCATAGTGGGTGTAAAGTGGTATCTCATTGTGGTGTTGATTTGCTTTACCTTGACGAGTAATGGTACTGAACATCTTTTTCATGGGCTTGTTAACCCTTTATATACCTTGGTTGGAGAAATGTCTATTCAAATAAATCTTTTGCCCATTTTCTAAAGGGGTTAATTGCCTATTTATTGTTGAGTTATAAGAGGTCTTTAGATGTGCTACATACCAGACTCTTAACAGATGTGATTTATTTGCAAATATTTCTTCCCATTCTGTGGGTTTTCTTTTCACTTTCTTGATAGTGTCACATGAAATATAAAGTGTTAAATTTTGATGAAGTCCAATTTATCTGTTTCTTTTTTCTTTTGTTATACCTAAGAAACTATTGCCTATTTTTGGCCAGGTGTGGTGGCTCACACCTGTAATCTCAGCACTTTGTGAGGCCGAGACGGGCAGATTATCTGAGGTCAGGAGTTTGAGACCAGCCTGGCTAATATGGTGAAACTCCATCTCTACAAAAATACAAAAATTAGCCAAGTGTGGTGGTGCACCCCTGTAGTCCCAGCTATGGGGGTGGCAGGTGGGGCCCTGAGGTGGGAGGACTGCTTGAACTTGGGAGGCAGTGGTTTCAGTGAGCTGAGATCGTGCCACTGCACTCCAGCCTGGTCGCAAGACTCTGTCTCAGAAAAAAAAAAAAGAAGAAGAAGAAACTATTACCTATTTTTACCACAGAAAAGAGGCCAGGCATGGTGGTTCATGCCTGTAATCCTAGCACTTTGGGAGGCCAAGGCGGACAGATTGCCTGAGCTCAGGAGTTCCAGACCAGCCTGGGCAACATGGTAAAACCCCGTTTCTGCTAAAATACAAAAAATTAGCTGGGCGTGACAGTGTGCACCTGTAATCACAGCACTTTGGGAGGCCAAAGGCGGGGGATCATGAGGTCAGGAGATTGAGACCATCCTGGCTAACATGGTGAAACCCCGTCTCTACTAAAAATGCAAAAAATTAGCCAGGCGTGGTGGTGAGCGCCTGTAGTCCCAGCTACTCGGGAGGCTGGGGCAGGAGAATCGCTTGAACCCGGGAGGTGGAGGTGGCAGTGAGCAGAGATTGTGCCACTGCACTCCAGCTTGGGCGACAGAGCCAGACTCCATCTAAAAAAAAAAAGAAGAAAGGAAAGCTGGGTCTGACCTCCTCCTGGTTTCTTCCTGCTTTTTGGGCTGCACCTTCTTAGCTTCCTTTATCTAATGTCTACTAATTAGTCATTATATTCCTAAAGCTTGATTCTAGGCCTTTTCCCTTCTCAGGCAGTGCTTTTTCCCTGGTTACAGATATCCATAGCTGTAATTTTATTTATTAGCTATATCACATTTTTTCATAAATGTTTGTCTCCTATACAGATCTTGGGACAGGATTGGAACTGTATGTGAAACAGCTGCCTGTCTGACATTTCCTCTTGTATTTGAAACATATATCTAAAACCAAATTTATATTCTACTTCTGGCTGAAAGACAAAACACAAAACAGTAAATATTGCTCCACCCTAAATGTTTTCTGTACTCCTTATAAGCGTGATTGCTCCATTATTCATCCTGGTATGTTAAAGGTTGGGTGTCATTTTTGATACCTCCCTCTCCCTCGCTTTTCATAAATATTACCACTGATTCGTATGGAGTTTAACTCAAATATTGCTTTTTTATTGAGGTAAAATCTACATATATAATTAACTATCTTTACCATTTTTAAGTGTACAGTTCAGTGGTAATAAATACATTTATATATATATTTTTTCTCTTCACTCTTCCCCCCCCCTTCCTGGCCTTTGGTAACCACCAGTCTAATCTCTACCTTCGTGAGATATACCCTTTTAGCTCCCACATATGAGTGAGAACATGTGATATTTGTCTTTCTGTGCTTGGCTTATTTTATGTAATATAATGGCCTCTAGTTCCATCCGTGTTGCTACAAATAACAGGATTTCATTCTTTTTATGGCTGAATTATATACCATTGTGTATATATACACATTTTTCTTAATTCCATTCATCTGTTGTCCTCCCAAATGGTGTCAGATCCCTCTGTTAAATGTGGGCAGGCACCCCCTACCCCACTGCCTGGTAGGCATCATTTTTGCAGGTTTACATTTGGCGATTATTTGACTAATACCTATCTCGGCACTGGACTGTAACCCTTCTGCATACAGGGGACTGTGTGTCTGTTTTTGCTCATTCTGAGACTCGGATACCTTGCAGGCTGTCCTCTTAGTCCCAGTGTTCTCTGTGATTGGTTTGTTTCACAGGAACCAGCTTTTCTTCTTTGTCTCTTAGTAAATCTTGAGTGCGTGTACGAACATTTAGTATCTGAGATGACTAGATTCTTTTTCTCTCTGCTTTTTCCCATGGATTCTTATATACCCACTGGGTTCTGGAGTGTTGCATATGAGCTGGAGCTGAGAGAGAACTGAGCAAAACACAGGAGAGAATGAATGACAACGTGGGGCTCATTTCCAGGCTCCTAAACGACCTCTTGGGCAGAGGTTCTGATCACTCGATAGCTGCCTTGGTTGGTTAGCGCTGCATGTCCACAGAGGGGCTTCCTAGGCTGACTCAAAAGGGTGTCTATTAAATGATCTATGTCCTTCTAATGCCCATTTGTGAAAATTTAGCAGCCTGTACTCAGCATAAGGACTTGGCAACAAGTATCTGTTTAATAAATGGTGACAGTAGTTTTGGTTGTTAATTGTGGAGTGTGGGTGCCCCCATGCCTGCATGTGGAGAAGTGTAGGCAGTGTCAGGGAGCAAGCCTAAGGGGATTGCTTTGGAAATGTGTGACTGTCCTTCCTCCTTAGGAAAGGCATCTGTGCCCTGCTCTGCAACGCTTTAGCTGTGGGACTTTGGGCAAGTGACTTAACTCTTGTGAACCACATGTGCTCATCTGTAAAATGGAGTGAAGACCTTACAGAGATTTGGTGGAGAATAAATGAGATTGTGTGTAAAATTCTTAGCACAGTGCCTGGGACATGGTTGGTGCTCAGAATAATAGATTCTCCTCCAGTTGCTCGATTTTAGGGGTATATTCATTTTTTAAATAAAAATAATATTTGAGAATAACTGTCATGCTTGTAGACTTTCAGATTATTTTGGAGTACATGTTTAAAATTTAACATTTATTTACTTTTAAAATTGTTATTATTATTTTTTGAGATGGAGTTTTGCTCTTGTTGCCCAGGCTGGAGTGCAGTGGTGCGATCTTGGCTCACTGCAACCTCCGCCTCCCGGGTTCAGGCGTGTCTCCTGCCTTAGCCTCCCGAGTACCTGGGATTATAGGCGCTCACCACCATGTCCAGCAAATTTTTGTGTTTTTGTCTTTTTAGTAGAGACGCGGGGTTTCACCATGTTGGTCAGCTGATCTTGAAATCTTGACCTCAGGTGATCCACCCTCCTCGGCCTCCCAAAGTGCTGGTATTATAGGCGTGAGCCACTGCGCCCAGCCATTGTATTCTTTAAAGTGACAATACTCTTTAAAGATTTTTATATTTTATCTTATTTTGTTTTATTTTATTTTATTTTATTTTACTTTTTGAGATGGAGTCTTGCTCTGTTGCCCAGGCTGGAGTGCAGTGGTGCAGTCTCGGCTCACTGCTACCTCCGCCTCCCAGGTTCAAGGGATTCTTCTGCCTCAGCCTGCCGAGTAGCTGGGACTACAGGCACCCACCACCATGCCTGGCTAATTTTTTGTATTTTTAGTAGAGACGAGGTTTCACCGTGTTAGCCAGGATGGTCTCGATCTCCTGACCTCAGGTGATCCGCCCGCCTCGGCCTCCCAAAGTGCTGGGATTACAGGCGTGAGCCAATGTGCCTGGCTCAAGATTTTAAATTTTTATGGGCATATAGCAGGTGTATGTATTTATGGGTTACATGAGGTATTTTGTATAACAGTCACATCAAGGTAAGTAGGGTATCCATCAACCCAAGCAATTGTCATTTCTTGTGTTACACTCTTTTAGTTATTTTAAAATGTACAATAAATGTTGACTGTAGTCACCCTGTTGTGCTATCAAATACTAGATCTTATTCTAACTATGGTTTTGTACCCTTTAACCATCCCCACTCCCTTCCCCACCACCACTATTCTTCCCAGCCTCTGCTGGTAACCGTTATTCTTCTCCCTATCTCTATGAGTTCAGTTGGTTTAATGTTTAGCTCCCACAAATGAGTGAGAACATGTGAAATTTGTCTTTCTATGCCTAGCTTCTCTTAACATAATTTCCTCCAGTTCCATCCATGTTGTTGCAAATGACAGGATCTCGTTCTTTTTATGGCTGAATAGTGTTGCGTTGTGTGTAGGCATCGCATTTTCTTTATTCTTTCTCCTGTTGATGGACACTTAGGTTGCTTTAAAATCTTAGCTATTGTGAACAGTGCTGCAGTAAACATGGGAGTGCAGATATCTCATCAATATACTGATTCCTTTCTTTTGGGTATATACCTAGCGGTGGGATTGCTGGATCATATTGTAGTTTCAGTTTTAGTTTTTTGAGGAACCTCTATACTGTTTTCTGTAGTGGCTGTACTAATTTAACATTTCTGCCAACAGTGTACAAGAGTTCCCTTTTCTCCACATCCTTGCCAAAATTTGTTATTGCCTGTCTTTGGATTAAAGCCATTTTAACTGGGGTGAGATGATACCTCATTGTAGTTTTGATTTGCATTTCTCTGATGATCAGTGATGTTGAGCACTTTTTTAATATGCCTGTTTGCCATTTGTGTGTCTCCTTTCGAAAAATGTCTATTCAGATCTTTTGCTTATTTTTAAATTGGATTATTTGGTTTTCTTTCTATTGAGTTGTTGGAGCTCCTCATATATTCTGGTTGTTAATCCCTTGTCAGGTGGGTAGTTTGCGAATATTTTCTTGCATTCTGTGGGTTGTCTTACACTTTGTTGATTGTTTGCTTTGGTTGCCCATACTTGTGGGGTGTTACTGACAAAATCTTTGTCCAGACCAATGTCCTAGAGAGTTTCCCCCATGTTTTCTTTTAGTAGTTTTATAGTTTGAGGTCTTAGGTTTAAGTCTTTAATTCATTTCTATTTGATTTTTGTGGTGAGAAATGGGGGTCTAGTTTTATTCTTCTGCATATGGATATTCAGTTTTTCCAGCACCATTTATTGAAGAGACTGTCCTTTCCCCAGTGTGTGTTCTTGGCACTGTTGCAAAAATGAGTTCACTGTAGATGTGTGGATTTTATTTCTGGGATCTCTATTTTGTTCCATTGGGGTCTGTGTGTCTGTTTTTATTCCAGTACCATGCTGCCACAAAAACAGCAATGGTAATAGTATAATTTGAAGTCAGATAATGTGATTCTTCCAGTTTTGTTCTTTTTGCTTAGGAAGGATGGCCTTGGCTATTCTGAGTCCTTTGTGGTTCCATGTAAATTTTGGGATTACTTTTTTTATTTCTGTAAAGAATGTCATTGGCATTTGATAGGGATTATGTTGGATCTATAGATTGCTTTGAGTAGTATGGATAGTAATGCTCTTTTAAAATTGCTTTATTGAAATATAATTTACATACCATGACAGCATTCATTTCAAGTGTATAATTCAGTAATTTTTAGTATATTCACAGATAGCTGTAACTGTGCATCTATTGATGGACATTTGGATTGTTTCTACCTTTGTCTATTGTGAATAGTGCTGCTTTGAACATTTGTTTACAAGCTTTTAAACACCTGTTTTCAGTTCTTTTGAGTGTATATCCAGGAGTCGAATTGCTGTATTATATGGTCATTCTATGTTTAACTTACTGAGGAACCACTAAACTGTTTTCCACAGTGGCTGCACCGTTTTATATTCTCTCTAGCCATTGCCCAATTCTCCACTTTCTGGCAATGCTTGTTGTTTTTTGTTGTTGATGTTGTTTTAATTTTTTTTTTATTATAGTCACCCTAGTAAATACGAAGTGGTATCTCATTGTGGTTTTGATTTGCATTTCCCTAATGACTAATATATTTGAACGTATTTCCCGTGCTTCCTGGCCATTTGTAGATCTTCCTTGGAAAAACATCTATTCAAGTCCTTTGCCCACTTAAAAATCGAATTGTTTGTCTTTTTGTTGTTGAACTATATATGATTTGCAGATACGATTTGTAAAATTTTTTTTTTTTCTTTCTGTGGCTCATCTTTTCACTTTTTTTATTTTTTTGGAAAGGGAGTCTCGCTCTGTCGCCCAGGCTGGAATGCGCTGGTGCGATCTCGGCTCACTGCAAGCTCCGCCTCCCGGGTTCTCACCATTCTCCTGCCTCAGCCTCCCAAGTAGCTGGGACTACAGGTGCCCGCCACCATGCCCGGCTAATTTTTTTGTATTTTTAGTAGAGACGGGGTTTCACCGTATTATCCAGGATCGTGTCGATCTCCTGACCTCGTGATCTGCCCGCCTCGGCCTCCCAAAGTGCTGGGATTACAGGTGTGAGCCAATCTTTTCAGAATTTTTTTTTGGGACGGAGTCTTGCTCTGTTGCCCAGGCTGGAGTGCAGTGGCGCATCTCAGCTCACTGCAAGCTCCGCCTCCCGGGTTCCTGCCATTCTCCTGCCTCAGCCTCCCGAGTATCTGGGACTACAGGCGCCTGCCACCACGCCTGGCTAATTTTTTTTTTTTTTTGTATTTTTGTAGAGACGGGGTTTCACCATGTTAGCCAGGGTGGTCTCGATCTCCTGACCTTGTGATCCTCCTGCCTCAGCCTTCCAAAGTGCTGGGATCACAGGCGTGAGCCACCACGCCCGGCCTCTTTTCACTTTTAAGTATCTTTTGGTGTATGAAAGTTTTAAATTTTGATGAAGTCCAATTTGCTTTTTTTCTTTTGTTGCTTGTGAACAACAGTGTCCTTTTGAGTAAGAAATAACCGTTCTGGATTTTAGCTAAGTTGGAAGAACCATATTTAATGGTGATACTCCTAAGAAATAATAGGGTTTTATCCAGGGTTTGTATATCTTGACATGTTCAAAATTATGTTGTTCTCTGATGCTTAATATTTATATGAAACCCATGGACTTAATTTTTAAAAGCGTAATCAAATTGTGACTAAAACAGCAATGAAAAAGCAGCCGAGTGGCAATTTGAAATGGGCTTCCTGTCTGTAATAGAATACTTCATCTTTGTGTGATTCCTTCTTGTTGCTAGGTTACCCGAAGGCCTTTCGGCTTTGAATGGTGAGAATATGAGAGTTAAAAATATGTTGCTATATAGATGTTTCTTCTTTTTTTCATCTCTGTGTGATTAGCAAGCCCCTTGAAGCAAAAATTACAGTTTTTCTTTCCATGAGTTTCAAAAGGCAAATTATTTGTAAGTTTTTAAATCATGCAGATGTGCTTATGCTCATGGGAGAATTGGATTTTCAGAATGAAAGAGCCAGTAATTATGGACTACTCAGTGTCCTTTATCTGCAACCACTTAATGATCTTTAATTGGATTTGATTGAAGCGAGGCCCATGAACATTAATTTGGTTAAAAAATACACAAGCTTTTGAGTTTCTTGAGCAAAACTAACATGTTTATGAGGAAAGATACAAACTATCATTTTGGTTAAATCCATGATAATTCTATAATAAATTTGTAGCTAAAGTAAAAGACCCAATATTTATTTGCTAATAAAACTATAAAGTAGGTAACAAGTAATCATAACATTATTGACTTTTATACGTGAATGTACCGAGTATCATTTTGTTACCAAATGCATTCTGCCTTATGGTTTTACACTTAAAAAACTGTAACTTGAAAAATATTACAGGTATCAGTTCTACTTTGTTGGAAATGAGAAATACCTGTTCAAGTCTGAAAACAGACCATTGACAGATTGTGTTAGATAAGATCGGAATTATTGCCTGGTGTAGCTAGGACAAAGCATTCATTTAAAGGCAAATCAGTTGTCTTTTCTTTATTAAGAAGCCAAGCCATTATTATCCATGCTTATCCTTTAAAAGCAATGATTGTGAATAAGTGGATCAGGTGCCAATACTAGGTTCACACTCTCTCCCTGTGCTTGTTTATTAGACTATGCATATTACAAGGTTTGGGATAGTGGTTCAGTATCTTAGGAAAGTGTTTCCATAGTCACGAATACAAGGATAATGTGTTTGTTACAAGGCTGGCATATGTGTTGAGCTGTGCTAAGAAGCCCACCTAAAATAGCCTGGAAGAGACTGCTTCTGATGGCAGCATAAGTCACGTAAGCTGCAGCGGACAGCTTATTTTATTTTCTATGTGGAAATAAGATTGCTTTTTGATACTTTTCTATTTAAGATTTGTGTTAGGAATATTCTTCTGTTTCTTGAGGGGGAAGAACTGATTAAAAATTTTTTAATAGCACTTTTAAAGAAGACTCTCTTACATGAGTAGAGTTGGATGGAGAAGGCTCACACCTCCCCCCAGCCCCCACCCCCCAACCCTTTTTAAAAAATCAGTGTTAGTCTAGGCTTTTATTTTGGAATAGGGTGGCAGTTGTCATTGGTGCCGCCGGATCACACTGAACAAGTGTGGGTGGAGGGTTTGCTGATGCTTAAGTTGCTGTGAGTAGGTATAGCTTTCAGAGCAGTGTTTTTATTTGGTACCAGGACTACTGACAATCATGACTACTGGTAAAGGTAGGCTGTTCTAATATATTCTGAAAAGTGTTTATAATTATTGCTGCTTGGCTAGGAAATGCTTGAATATTTTTATAATTCCTTTGATAACTAAAAATCCTGGGTGAAATATGGGAAAGATTGTTATGAATTTTGTTGGTATTTAAGCAGGGAAAAATTGTGAAGCCTACAGGGAAATAAACATCAATGTTAACCTTCTAAGACTAGGACCGAGGAAGTAGGCACAGTAGGCTGAGGCTAGCTGTGTTTTTATCTTCTGTTTATTTCATGGGCTTTTAATTTTTCTCTGCTTTCCTATGTTCACAGTATGAGGGTTATGAACATAAATCTATTTGCAATTGCAGGGTATTTGTTAATAAAGCTAAGCGGTCTGGAAAGGAATCTACTGGCTAGAAATTTCTAAGTTTTCCCAGTAGCATATAGAGGAAAAGCATAAATGATAGCAGTGCAAGGATACTGCTTCTGTCTTAAGTCATTATTTATTTTTTTCCCCTTTAAAAGATTTGCATTTTTAAAATGCAGAAATGTACAGGAAAACTACAAAAGAAGTGTTGTTCACAAAAAATCTTATTGATTAGCTGTCAGTCTTTCCACATAGCTTTTTCCCAGGTTTGGCCAGTATCGAAGTGATTTTAAAAGAGTCTGTGTAAACAGGGTTTGCATTCAAAGGTGTAGGGTGCAGTTGATGTGATGGGAACAACCTGTATCGCTGTCTTGCTTTCCTAGGGGATGGTTTTGCTGGCAGGCTCTTAATTTGTTGTCTCCAAAGGGTATTTCCAGACTCTTCTACTGAAACAGGTATTGCACAGAGGAAAATTGCATACAGTAACAAGTGTTTATTTGTCTCCTGCTGTGGGGAATTGGGCCCACATCCAGGACTTTTGCTCAGTGTTTATTTTGTAGTAGATTATTAAAGGTTTCTACAGCTATTTTCTTAAATTTGGTTAAGTTGGGCTGAAAGTACTGGAAGATGCTACATTTCTGCTCATATTTTTAAATCGAGAATTTAAAGTATATTTGTATTTTTTAATTGAGGATTTAAGGTATACAGTGATAATATTTTTATTTCATACCTAAGTAGCGTATGCTATTTTCAGGTTAAACTGCTGCAGGAAATCAATACCTGGGCAGGAGAGTTAAATAATTCATGTTCTGAAGTAACCTCTCCCAGAGCCTTTCCTTTGAGGATTTGAAAGTGTGTCACTTATAAGTGGCATTTGTCTTAAGTTGTGATATTTTCATTTGTATTTAACAACAGGTCAACATAATATGGGAGCCAACTTTTTCATGTTAAAAGCCATGGAGATAGCCTCCTGAATCTGAGTTTAAAATAAAGACTGTTCTTTCACTTAATATATTTTTTCAAATTGCCTGCCTCCTTAGTCACTGTCACCTGGAATTCAGGCTTAGATGCTTTGGTAACTTTTACCCTCAGTAACTGTAATCGTGATAGGAAACAAGGATTAAAATACTGTTTCTTATGGAAGTGGCATATTTGAATCATATATTAATTCATGACCATTAAAAATCTGCAAAATGTAACAGCATGGGTCTTCCAAGGTGTGTAGGGTACTTTAGTGTTTTCAGAACTCTTTCCTGCATTTTGTGTTTTATGAATGTCACAGCAGCCCCATGAGGAGTAGGAAGGGCGGCTTTTCAACACAGATACCAAAGGGTTTGGGTTTTCTAGAATTGGGTTAGTTGCAGGATAGGGGAGAGCCCTAGTTTTTGCCATCTTAGACCTAAGTCTTTCTTCCAGAAAGCCATCTTGTCAGGCCAAGTGCTCTGGAATCCTTCAGACAGGGTATGAGTGCCACCACTGCACGGGCAGTATGTGATCTGGGACTGGCAGCATGGCTGTCCACCTTCATTTTCTCATGTGCAAATTGGGGATGATAGTCCCTATGCTAAGGAGCCAGTGGGGGCCTTGGGCCTGGCACATCAGTCTTACCCTATTGATATAGGAACACATCCACTGTGGCAGCTCCAGATGATCTCCTAACAGGAGGTGTGAAGGTTGAACTGAGGTTTAAAATAATACAATTGATCTTTTTGTGTAGATAGGGAAAGCTAAGAAAACAAGATGCGGAATCAAATGTATCCTAAGATCTTATAAAAAGAAACCGCCATTCAGTACGCAGATCTTGGTCACTAATACCACCAGGGCTCCTTGGGGAAATGGCTGAGTTTAGGCCTGGAGCAAGGTGAGCCAGTGTATCTCGCAGGGCTAGAAAGTAGGGAAGTGGTTGAAAAAAATCAAGGAAAAAGCAAAACAAAACAATAGTATGGGTATCTCTGAGAGACACAGGAGTCAACTGAAAGTGCTTCCAATAGCCAAAGCTAGAACACTTGAAGCAACATAGTAAAGTAGTGTTGGGTTTTAACCCAAAGTATAAAATAAATGTTAATGATCCATACTGATGTAAATAAAATGACTGAAAAGTGTGTAAATGGAGATGAAGAGATGAACCTCTTGTGCAGAATTATTCCAAATCATTTATGCAAATATCCCACTCTAAAGGAGGGGAGCATAACTTGCTAGTCTGTCAGTGTGGTGGGTGTTCTTGATAGGATGTGATGAGAATGGCATTTTACGTCTGTGGTCTTCCTCCCAAAGCCCCATAAGCTCTGTGGAAACATGGCAGAAGCCTCAGACCAACCCAAAATGAAGGATATTCTATAAACTCCCTAACCATGTCAAGGTCATTGAAAACAAAGTCTGAGAAACTGTCACAACCTAGAGGAGCCTAGCAAGGCAGGATGACTAAATGGTGTCCTGAATGGGATCCTGGAGCAGATAAAGGACCTAAGTTAGGGAAAAACTAAGGAATGCTGAATACACTAGGGACAGTAGTTAAAGGTAACAGTTGGTCTGCATGTTGGGTTATGTGCTTTAAGAAAATCTTTTTCACTGTTTCGTGTCTTTAAAACATGTCATTAAAAAAACAAAACACACAAAGATTAAAGACATGGACACCAGTAAGGATACTATTTGGTAATACAGATTACCTGAGGGATGAGGAAGACCCAAATTAGGTCGGCCTCAGTAGGACTGGAGAGGAACTGGAAGTGAGAGGTGGTGGTTCGAAGCAGCACTGACCACACCCAGTGCTTATTTAGGGCAGTGGGTGGAGAAAGACCTGATAGGAGATAGGAGGGGAAGAGTTAAGAACAATTCCATATTTTGGCCTGGACAAATGGTGGTAGGACCAACTGAAGTGGGGAGCCTGGAGGGAGAGCAGGTTTTAAGGGTAAGATGATTATAGGTGATTATAGTTCTGGATACTTGGACATAGAATTTTGTTTGTACGTGAGTTTGATTCAAATGGGTTTGTATCTTGGAGTAGAGTTGAGATTGCTATTAGAGGAGTAAGTATTATTGGAACATGGATATTTATGTTAAATTGTCATCTTATTTATCTTTATCTTCGTATGTAGCAGTATGGTATTTGCCTCTCTAGCTAAACAGGGTTCTGGAGAATGAGATCGTTAAAGCAGAGATGGATGATTCGAAGAATTATTATTATTTGCACAAATGGCAAGTAGCTCTTAGTGTAATTACTTTAAAGTATGAGAGAACATTCTGGTAGGAAACCTTTTCCAAATTTGGCTCTAAGTTTTCCCACCTGATTTACTTTTGTGCCTATGTAGTGATTGTCAAAAAGAATTGGGTCAAGATTGGTACAGTGTTAATTAAAATGACATTTCCAAAAGAGCGCAGGGTGTAGATCTGATATCTGTGGGATTTGGGTTCTGACATTTATAACTTTCAGGGCAAGTTGGAAGGTAAAATAAGTACTGTGATCAAAAGGAGAAATGAACATTTAATCAATGAAAGGATATATGGTGACTCTTACGTAATATGACACTCAGATTAAGGTGTTGAAATTGTAGTTGTTGACTTCTGGAAGTCTCAGTTTTCAGTCATCAGTATGCCAACTTTATTCACATCCCTTCGTGTTGCTTAAAACTTTCCCCTTTTCCATGAAATAGTAAAAATATAAGTTAGAATATGTCCACTTAAGGCCTGCATGGTACCTTTTCCGTTCCTTTTTAAGGGATAAATGATGATTTCACTGTCCTACTATCCTCTAACCTATTACAAGGAAGAAGTTTGTGGTTGTCATTATTATTGTAATTATAGTCACCCATTCTCGTTCATTAATGCCTTTGTGCCTTTGCCATTCCTGCCTTGTCCCTTTCTTGCCCCAGGAAGCTTGCACACATTATTTTCACCTAGAATGCACTTCACTTTCCTCATGCCTGCCTAGTTTTCAGGTCTTGGTGCAGAGGCTTCCTCAGAAATGCCTTGCCTGGACTTCTGTGGCTTCTAGGAATTCGCTTTCCTAAGGCTCCTTATGCTGGCTTATGATCGGCTTTGTGGAATAAAGATGGGAACTGCTGTGTTCACCTCTGAATTACCAGCAGCCAACCGAGTGCCAGGCACAGGGTGGGCATTTACAAATATCCTGGGCATACACAAAGGGTATGTGAGCTGGGTGTGGTGGCCCATGCCTGTAATAGCTGGGATTACAGGTGCCCGCCACCGTGCCCTAATTTTTGTATTTTTTTTTAAGCAGGGATGGGGTTTTACCATGTTGGCCAGGCAGGTCTCAAACTCCTGACCTCAAGTGATCCACCTGCCTTGACCTCCCAGAGTGCTGAGATTACAGATGTGAGCCACCATACCCAGCTCATGGGTCTTTAAAATACAAAATTTGAAGGAAAAAAACACACACACAATTGGAAGGCCCTCTTTTCTTTGTAAAAACAATTTTTGGAGTCTTTAGTGTACTTGGATTTCTTTGTACAGAAATGAAAATGGTGTTTGAGCTTGGCTTACTGTATTCAGTTATCTGCAGTTAGGCCAGGCTCTGATAACCTTTGTGCATGTGCTGCTGGCTGTGAGGCTAGACCCACAGGGTAAGTAAACCCATTCCAAAGAGAAAGAGTACATACACTTTTTGTAGGACCTCTCTCCCTGTCAAAACAATGAGCCTTGCCCTGCTGCTTAGTCAAAGGCATTCTTTTGCTTCATTGTTCAAGGCAAATTGGAACCTTCCTTCTACCTTTCTCTGCCTCCTACTCTTAAATTCCGTGTCCATGACAGAGATGCCTGAGTAATCCTGTCCCACGTAGATGAGGTTATGCCTTTGGTAAAAGGCCTGCAGCATAGTGTGATTTGGCCTTCTCTGAGCCACCATGTCCAAAATGCCTCTCACCACCCTCTGCCTTTCCCCTCACTTTGTTACAGAACACTGTTCTTTTCCTTCTTCGCCTTTATCACAGATTTGTCTTTACAAATGTTGTTCCCCTTTATAGTGGAAAGTCCCTTTGGGCAGTTAGCATGAATGTTTTGTTCACACCGTATTCCCAGGAACTAGTGAAGTGCCTGAAATGTAGTAGATCCTCATCCTCAGTGAATAAGCAAAAGAGGGAGACAGTTATCCAAGTCAGGTGGCAACAAGCCATCTCCTCCTCCTGTAAATTATCTTGGCTGTTATTTCTTGAAGTAAATTAATGCTTTACTCATGAACTCAGAGCTTAAGAAAGAGAATCTGTTCTCCTCTTCCATTCTCCATTTGTTCCTTTCTTTTCCCCTTTTCTCCCACCTCTTCCCCACCATGTTCTCTTGTGTCCTTCCCTTGTTTCCTCCCACTGCTATCAAGAGGTCCATCGTCAGCTGGAAGAGAATCCTGGCCTCCATAGTCACAGCATATTTGTGAGCTGGATGGAAGGCCTGTGATGGGGCCCAAGACCCTGGCCCCGCACCATTCGTGCTCAGAAGTTCCCTGCATGGTGGTGTTTGTGCTCAGCAAGGCTGACTTTTTGGCATGCAGGACAAAAGGGAGCATGGGATGTTGGTGCTTATAAATTGGGTGTGAAATTTCTCACACAGTGGTTGTCTTTGGCATAAATTGGGCAATGTGATTATTACGTGGGCGGTTGGCTTGGGAGCTGGGGAATACAGATGGAAGCTGAAGGTAGTGGTGAGCAGGCCTCAGTGGTGGCCGAGATGATGGAGATGTGGTGTGTGGCACACTCACTTGACCTGTTTGGGCTAGAAAATAAGCATATGATCAAAGTGTGGGGACAGTTATCAAATAAGTACTTTCAGTAATATAGCTATAATTTACAAAAATCTCTTTAAGGATATCCTGTACCTTACATAGAATAATTGCACTTATCTGCACTTCCTCCTCCTAAAATATACTTGTTGAAACCTCTCATGATGTTGATTCCTCCTAAGCTTTGCTTTCTTCCTGTTTTTAGCCTGCAGTTGTGTGGCCTGTATACCCGGCCATGCATCAGAATGTCTGGACAATTATCTAGACAAATGATAGCAGGGAAGCTGAGTGCCATTTACATTTAGGTTTGTAATAATATCCACATATAATTAAAAGAATTTCAGAAAGCTAACTACTTTGAAATTTTGAGACAAGTTATTTTTGGTTTATGTTAACTCTTTATAATTATGTAAATACAGCAATGAGCACTCTAGATAGCTTTTGTTTTAAGTGTATGTATGCTATAGTTATCCAAAGGTCTTATTAAAATCATTGAAAATCATCAACTAAAATATGACTTTAACGTTTCAAATTGTAGGACTGGAATTATTCAGATTTGAATGAACATTGCACCAAAAAAACAGACATATTAATATTGATTGGACAAAATAAACCCAAGTTCTTGTGTGTGTGTGTGTATATATATATACCCTTAGAGACAAAAAGCAAAGGAAGGGAGCACAAAGAGACTGGTACTTTAATATCCAGAGTACCAAAGAGCTCCCTGGGGGTGAATTAGGGAAGATGGGAATAAACTATCCTTCCTGCTGGAATAGCTAGTCCCCGACACAAAACCCTCTGAGCACCTGAGCTGAGCCCACAGTATCATTTCCTGGAACGACACTCACACTGAAACATCCACAGGAACTCAATTCTCCATAGAAATATCCACCATTCCTCAACATCCACAAGAGCTCTTAGACTGAAAGCCTGGCTTCATGTGTCGTTAAGGACCATCATTCCCAGACCTAAGTGTATTAGTGCCTCAAACTCTGCCCAGGACCGGACAGACCCAGGGTAAGACGAAAACAGACAGAGCCTTCCCCAAGAGAGCTGCTTCTGCTTCTCCTACTTGCCAGGTTCGCGGAGCTGGGACTGTCCTCTAGTACCCTCCATCAGTCACTTAACTCAGAGTTCATCCAGCAAGAGAGGGAGGGGAAAGGGGCTGAAATAAGTGGTCATCAATAGGAATCTTCCTCTTTTAGATACCAAAGCTCTTCTGGGCAGAAGAACCGACCTCATCCATCTGGGCATTCTGCTTTAGCTGCCCCTCTTCCCCCTCCCCGCCCCACACAGGGCCTGGTAGAAAGCTAGTTTGTGACTCACCTCACTATTGACTTTTGTACTCTCTGGTCATGAATTTCTAGCTGCTTTCAAGCTTGTCTCTGTGGAAACATGATGACTATAAACATCTACAATAGCTCAGTAAAGCTCAGGATAGGATGAAAAGAATTAGCCATTGTAGTGAAGGAAAAAATTAGTTCTTACTTTACGAATCTGAAGGTTTCTCCTAGCATTTATCTGAGAGAGACAGAGAGAGAGAATGAATGAATATGTGTGTGTGTGTGTGTATGTGTGTGTGTGTGTGTGTGTGTGTGTATATATATATATATATTTTAGATACCAAAGCTCTCCTGGGCTTTGGCAGAAGAACTGACCTCCGCCATCTGGGCATCCTGCTTTAGCTGCCCCTCTTCCCCCTCCACACCCCGCACAGGGCCTGGTCTAAGAGCTCTTGTGGATGTTGAGGAATGGTGGATATTTCTATGGAGAATTGAGTTCCTGTGGATGTTTCAGTGTGAGTGTCGTTCCAGGAAATGATACTGTGGGCTCAGCTCAGGTGCTCAGAGGGTTTTGTGTCGGGGACTAGCTATTCCAGCAGGAAGGATAGTTTATTCCCATCTTCCCTAATTCACCCCCAGGGAGCTCTTTGGTACTCTGGATATTAAAGTACCAGTCTCTTTGTGCTCCCTTCCTTTGCTTTTTGTCTCTAAGGGTAAGTTTATAGTCTTTCTGACATATGTTTGGAGATACTCTTCTTCAAGACTGATCTTAAATACATCACTCTTGGCGTGTTGCTGTAAGTTCTTTTCTCTGAGGAAGGCTTAATATTAACAGGGTTAACTTAAACTGGGCCTCCAGTTTGGCCAAGAGATTCTAACTTCAGGAATCCTAACTCCTGGGCATGACTTGGGAACTTTGCCTTTAATTCTCTGTTCCGTAGTGTCCAGGATGGGCACACAGAGTAGTGGGGGCAGGGGGAAGCTGGCTCATTTTTTCATTATCCCGTCAGGAATTCCTTGCCTCTGCTACATCTGTTCAGCAAGAGTCTTTGGAATTTGTTCTCTTTCGGTGTATATTCACTGAGCCTGGTAGCCCAGGGTGTTCCTGAGTTAAGTAGGATGTACACACATTTAAAGCCTGTCACACTTTTAGTCAATGTTAAGTGGACCAAAGTAGTACGGATCACATCCGAGGGTTGGTTGGAAGGCACAGTGGATCCTTTCTAAATCTGTCTGGCCCTACTTTGGATTCATATGTCATATTGTGTGTGTGCTGTTAGGAAAACCTCACACTGAATCCTACGTGCTGTTGACTGTGTTCCCACGTCGGACTGTGCACTCCAGAGTGAGAACCATGACTTCCCTTTCTACATGCCAGCTCCCAACAAAGTACCTGGGACACAAGTGTGCTTACTAGAGAAGTGCTAGAGGTATTCAGAGGTGGTATGCTCTCCAGTAGCCTCCCAGTAGTAGAGGCTAGGGTGCTCTGGGAGTCCAGTTTTCTTACAGAAGTAACAAAATGATTACTTTGAGACCAAATCACCTGTAAGGTGACCCTGTGCTCTGGACTCGAACTTTCAAGTTCCAGGACATGGAGGGTTTGGAGAGAGTTTAAAACATTGATGCCACTTGATGGAAGCATATTCCTAATTGAGTTTTTTCCTTTTGCTTACAAATGACAAATTTCTTTCTTGTGACCCTGAGAAACTTGTCATTGAGACCTCTTAAGGACACTTGACAAGGGGGAAATGGGTACTTTCCCTTTGGAATCAGTTCTAGAGAAGGTGGTTTTAACCATGCCTTCCTCCATTTCTCTATAATGTCCATACATTTCTTTCGGCTGCCTAACTTGAATTAGGTGTATGGCCTTTTAAGCACATTTTTAAAGAAAATTCTGTTCCTAATTCCTCACTTCTGTTGAAATATTTTTGAAGAGCTGATTTTTTTGCATGCAAAGCATAGCACAAATAATGAGGGTGTAAAATAGCTGCCATTTGTCCAGTACTTATGGTTTTCCTGTCTTTAATGCATTTTGTCTAATCTGCATGACATCCCTTTGATATAGTACAGAGATGCTTTGGGTTGCCAGCAATACAGGCCTCATTCCAAGTGGTATAAGGGAGAAGGGGAGTGACTTGGCTCGTGGAACTAAGTCTGGGTGTGTGGGTCTTGCTGCCCTCCTTTGGACACATGCCAGGCATTAGGCCTCAACTCTCACTGCCTCTCACTCTACTTTCTTTTACTTTGCCTCTCTCTTGGGCAGGCACTGCCGTTGGTTGGCTCCAACAGCTCTAGGCTTGTACCTGCATAGCTCTAAGTCCACAAGAAGGGAGGTTCTAGAATTAATTGCTGTGATGGGTTGGGAGAGCCCGGATGCTGTGGCCAGGATCCACTGAGGCAAACAAAGGTGTTGTCACTCTGAGAGTGGGGGAGGTGGTTACCCAAGAACTGCCCTGGGCCGTCAGTAGAAGAAGGGGGTTGATACTGGGTGGGCAGCGCATTGCATAGGTAGACAGGATCATCCTTTTTTCAGACAGGGAAACAGAAGCCTATCTCTTTTCATTTTCTTTTTATACCTCACATGAGGTTGGTCTTGCTGAAAGTGCAGGCCTGTGACATTACAGCTCTGTCCCAGGGCAGGCTCACTGCCCAGTGCGAGCTGTGGATTTCTCCCTGCACAGAACCATCCCTGGGCTCCTCTGTTGTGAGTATGCCTGCATCTCTCTGGAGCCTGGTTGTAAGTTATATAGCAGCAGCCAGGGCCTTTTCCCCAAGACCCAAAGAGGAATTAATTGTGCCTTGATCTGCACCTGCAGAAGGCACTCAGCAGCTCTTACCCAGTGTGAACTTTGAGCTCCTACAGTGCCTTCAGGAGCAGGTATCTATGGAAGTTTGTTTTCTGCCCTCCTCACAGTTCATTTCCCTCTCTGGTTTCTGTTGGTGTTTTCCTTGCCTGTCTTTCCCAGCAGAAGGTTTTGTCCCTTTTTAACTCCCTTTGTGAAGGACTAGTAAAGCTGAAATGAATTTGTGAGTTGCCACCTGTCTGTGCTCCAGTTCTCTCTTCTCACATTATCTCTACCAGTGGTGTCATTGTTGAGATCGTCTTAAAATGCCAGCCCAGCTTTTTGGCAGCAAGCTTTTGGGCGGAAGGAATGAAACGTGATCCCTAACTGGCAGCTTGATTGCATTCCAGGCTCACTTCTGTGGTAGAGGATGGATTACTGGTGCCAAAGGGCAGAAGTAGCACTCTGCTAGCACCCTCAGAGCTTCTAGTATGCCATTTCCACTTTCGTGTTGTCAAAAATGCCAACATTTCCAGCCAAGTTGGAAATTTTTATGTTCCCTGTGTTCTGACAAAAGCCTTCTTTAATTTTGTAAACAGGGAGAGGAATTTTTGTTTCAGAATATGGATATTGAAGGATTTTTTTGTACAGAGTGGTAGAACCGGCCCTGTTTAACGCTGGTCCATATTGACTGGATTGGGGGTGATACGTGTACCCCGCTTCCCATACTTTGATGGAGAAAGGGAGGTAAAAACTTGGAAGAAAAAGTCTTTATCCAGCCGTTCAATTCATACAGTGTGTTTTGCACTTTTATACTTTTCTATTTATCCAACTTTGGTTAAAATTAAGAGGGAACAGTTGGGCAAGGAATATAGTTTAGATAATGAGCAAAAATTCCTCCGATATGTGAACATGGAATATCTTTCTATTTATTGGTTTGTCTTTAGTTGATCTTAACAGTGTTTTGTAGTTCCCTTTTGTTAAAGTTGTTAGGTGTTTTTATTGATGCTATTGTTAATTGTTTTCTTAATTTGATGTATAGAATATACAATGGATTTTTTAATACTGGTTTTATATCCTACAACCTCACTGAACTTGTTTATTGGTTCTGATTTTTTGCGTGCATTCTTCAGTGTTTTCTACATACCAAATCAAGTCATTTGTAAATGGAGATAGTTTTAGTTCTTCCAATTCAGTCTGCGTGCTTTTTTTTTTTTTTTTTTTTTCTTTTTCTAGTCGGATTTCCCTGGCTAGAACGTCTACCACAATGTTGAATAGAAGTAGTGAGAGTAAACATCTTTCCTCGTTCTTGATCTTAGGGGGAAAGCATCTGGTCTTTGACCATGTTGTTGATGGTGTGTGTGTGTGTGTGTGTGTGTGTTTCTTTTTTGAGATGGAGTCTGGCTCCATTGCCCAGGCTAGAGTGCAGTAGCGCAATCTCAGCTCACTGCAACTTCCACCTCCTGGGTTCAAGCGATCCTCCTGCCTCAGACTCCCGAGTAGCTGGGATTGCAGGAGTGCACTGCCACGCTGGGCTAATTTTTGTATTTTTAGTACAGATGGGGTTTCACCATGTTGGTCAGGCTGGTCTGGAACTCCTGACCTCAGGCAATCCGCCCGCCTCGGCCTCCCAAAGTGCTGGGATTACAGGTGTGAGCCACGGCGCCTGGCCTGGAGGTGGTCTTTATCAGGTTGAGGGAGTTCTCTTCTAATCCCTGCTTGTAGTGTTTTTAGCATGAAAGCATTTTACTGTGTTTAGAGAATATGTTGTTTTTTGCCTTTTATTATATTAATATGACAACTATGATGTATACTGAACAAACATTACATTGCTGGGGTAAGTCGCACTTGGCCATAATGTTAATTCTTTTGATATGTTGCTGAATTGGGTTTGCTAGTATTTTTTTGAGGATTTTTAATGTTTACATTCATAAGAGATACTGAAGATACTGTACTTGAGAAATTATCTTAAACAAATAATTTTAAGTAAGCAAACATCTGCAGTAGGAATTAAACAACACAACGTGCGGAACACACTTAGCACAGTGCCCAGCACCTACTAAGCATCAGCTTATGGGAATTGCTTTTTTTTGGCAGATGGTCGTTTAATGTCGTGACTCAGAGCATAGGATGTTGAGTTGAACAGGCCTGGGTTTGAATCCTGGCTTCCTCCACCTCCTTGTTAGCGGTGTAGCTTTGGGCATATTGTGTCCGGATGCCTTAAGTTTTTTTATTTTTAAGACCAAAGTGACAATAGTCCTTCTCTCAGGGTTGTCAGGAGGATTTAATGTGACTATGCACAACCAAACCTAGGACCTGGTACACAGTTAAGTGCTGTGATTCTATTAGTTGTTACTTTTCTTGTTACTTTTAAAGATACTGACTGCAGTGGTATTATGAGGGTGAAAAATTGAAAACAATTCAACTATCGATAAACAGATGATTGATTAAATATAGTAAATGCACACAGTGTCATAGTAAGTAGTCTTTAAAATTGACTAGATTAATACTGATCTAGAAAAATATTGGTGGTGTGCAAAAAAGCAGTTTTTATACGTGTGTATAGAATTCATGTTTATGAATGCATTAAAGTCTAGAAATGCATATATATCAAATTGTTAGTTTAATTTGGGGAGCTTATGATTGCTTATAGTGGAACTGTGACTTAATTTAAAAATAGGTGTATGTTTTATTGGGAAAGAAGGATATACATTTCTTTCTAGCAGGAAAATTTGGAAGCTTAAAAAGTATTTGAGGTTTTAATTGTGTTTGTTGATTTGTCCTCAGTTATTTTCATAACCTTGTTTGAATTTATTATCTAATTAAGCCATATGCATGTTAAAAAAAGTAATAAAAGCTTCTAAAAAAGATATATGAGAAAAGATTTTCATCCATTCACAAATTTTGCCTTTCTTCATGTGGACTACCAGAATTAAATTTTTTTGACTGTCTACTGGTTGTTGGCGCAGACTCTGTTCTAGATGTTGTAAATACCAAGAAGAATACAAAGTGGTCTCTACCCCGGGGACAGAGAGACCAAACAGATCTGCAGCCAGCTGATTTCAGGGGGCGATGGAGTAAATGTTTAGCACACGCGTGGTCAGAGCCGAGCAGGGTCTCAGGCTAGCAGTAGACTTGTGTTTTCAAGAATGCATAGGGGTGTGTCTGGCAGACAGGACAAGAATTGCAGATAGTAGAAACAGCCTTTGCAAAAGGCCTGGAGCTCTGCAAATTCAAGAAGATATTTATGAAAAGCAGCCAGCCTTCGGGCTCATTATCCTGTCTCTGTGCAGCTTCCTCTTGAGAGAGCTAATTATAGTCTAGTTAGTAGGCTGCCACATTTCTTACTCCCTTGGAGAAGAATCTCAATTAGCAGGGAGTGGGTGAATCTGAAAGCCTGTCAGGATAGCAGCTTCTTCAAAGTGACCCTGCTGCAGTGAAGCAGATAGTTGTCTTTTCTTTAGAAAATGAGGCATTTTCTCCCCGTTGTGCTTCTGTCCGTCAAAGCCTGCCTCAGGAGAAGAGAAGGAAAAGCTTTGTAGTTTAGGTTCTGGCTTTCCTGGCAGATAGGCAATGAGCAGATATTTCTTAGTTTCTGTGACGTTTTGTTGGTCCTCATAGATGAGTGTTTAAATTTTCTAAGCGAACAGTATGGCCCAAAGCTTCTAATTCCAAGTTCCAGACCTCAGACTTGAGTTCATGTTTGTCTTTAGACTGATAGCACCCTGGGGTGATTCAGGGTTGGGTGAAAATTATAATATCACTCTGTAGAAATTTCATGAGTCATTTTTAAGTGGTTTATCCTGATTCTATAAAAGGTGGAATGGAGCTCAGATGATTTTTAAAGAATCAAAGGAGGTGATGCTTGCTGGGAACTGAAGGTTCCCATCTGCTTATTTCGGATTTCTACCTGAGACTATCAGATGAAAGAAGTGGCCCTCCCATGGCCGTCTTTGCAGTGGTGGCTGAAGATACAGTTAATTATTTCTTTGGGCTTAAAGAGAACTTCCCCTTAAGATGATTTTATGTGTAACACATGCTCTTGTATTATGTGAAAATGTTAAAATTGATGTAATGGCACAAGCCTGCAGTTAAAAATACTCAATTTCACACGTTTCTGCCTTAGTTAAAGCTCTAGAAAAAGAGGTTAGATACTGCCAGATGTCTGCTTAGCAGAAAAGCCTAAAGAAAATGGGAATCCAAATGGCTAGTAGAGTTCAGTACTGGTTAATTTAGCTGAGAAATACTGAATGTTAAACCTGGGTGTGAGACTCTTCATCTTCTGCTGTAACCATGGTCCAGTTGCAGATACAGCTTATTTGTCCAGTTAAAGAATGGCTCATTCTACATAGTAGAATTTCCTAGTTAACTGAAACTGGGTACCTTTCTGATGATCCAGCCCTCCTTTTAAATTTAATCTTAATTTCTGGTGTCCAAAAAGCTAGGAAACATAGGCTAAACTTATTTTTAAACAGTATGTTAGTTAAGTTTTCAAGTAATTGGCTCAGTTGGTTTTTATCCTCCAAAAGCCTTTGCAGGTGTTTCAGTTCAAAGCATTGTGTCCAGCTCTTAATCTAGAAAATAAATATACTTTTGTCCTTTGTTTTCCTGAATTTCCAATTGAAATGGGAAGTGTGAATTACATTCTTCACTAGCACACAGATCACTGAAAAATTGAATCTTAAGTTGTTGTGCGGGGTCATTGTGCTGTTATTGTACAGATATGATTTGACCCCTGTACTGTCAACCGTATTCTAAGCATTTTGGGTTTAGGTGTTTTTATGTGCATGTGTTTGCTTTTCGTAGTTTCTATTAGGCTATTAGGCCTTCAGCTCACTTATTAACATTACTTTGCACGTCCTCCTTCTCACTATCTCTGTAGTTAGTTGCTTCTAATCTGCTTAGGGAATCAGCTAAGTAAGCTTGTTAAATTTGTTTCCAAAGGGTAAGTAAAAAGACAGGTAGAACTCCTAAAGTTCAGTTTAAAAAGCCCTTCATTGGCTGCTTGGTATGCCCTTTCCTCCTTCCCTTCTTATTTTTTATTTTTTTTATTTTTTTTTGAGACGGAGTCTCGCTTTGTCACCCAGGCTGGAGTGCAGTGGTGCTGTCTTGACTCACTGCAACCTCTGCCTCCTGGGTTCACGCCATTCTCCTCCCTCAGCTTCCCGAGTAGGTGGGGCTACAGGCACCCGCCACCACGCCTGGCTAATTTTTTGTATTTTTAGTAGAGACGGGGCTTCACCGTGTTAGCCAGGATGGTCTCGATCTCTTGACCTCGTGATCCGCCCGCCTCAGCCCCCCAAAGTGCTGGGATTACAGGCATGAGCCACCGCGCCCGGCGTCATCCTTCCCTTCTTTGGGAGACATTTCATACAGGTGTTGGTGATGAAGGGCGTGCCTTCTCGGTATGGTTTGTGATACACTGTTGTGTGACATCTTCAGGCAGTTTAGACAAGTTATGATCAACTTTGAAAAATATATGCTCTTTGAGGACCGAAACGGAACTGCTTCCATTTTCTTCATGCCTTCCCTGTGCCTTATTTCCCGTATTGTTTTGTGTGTGTCATCTAGTACAGCAACATATATCCTAATTATGGTTCCTCTGGCCCCCAGGTTATTGGCCTATTACATGAGAATATAAAAAGAATGAAAGCTAAATATTTTTGCTTTAAACAGTCAGTCATCTTTTATAGAAATGGTAGTGTGAAAGAATTAAAACAGGAGAATAAATAATAAAATATGAGAAGAAGGTCTTATATTCACATATTTACCGTATCTACTGCTCTTTATTTCTTTATGTAAATCCAAGTTTCCAACTGGTATCATTTTTCCTTTTGCCTGAAGATCTTCCTGTTACATTTCTTGAAGTGCAGGTCTGCTGATGACAATTTCTGTTTGAGTTTTTATTTTGCCTTTATTCTTAACAGATGTTTTCACTGGATATAGAATTCTAGGTTACTTCTAGGTGAATACCATTTTCAAGCTGCCATTTCCATTGTGTTCTGGCTGGCAGGGTTTCTGATGAATTCTGCTGCTGCTGTTATGTTTGTTGTTCTGTGTACTATGTCTTCCCCTGGCTGCTCTTGTCTGGGCCTAACAGTTTGATTATGGTGTGCCTCAGTATGCGTTTCTGTGTGTGTGTCTTGCTTGGGGCATGCAGCTTCTTGGATCTGTAGGTTTCTAGTTTCTCTCAAATTTGGAAGTGTTCTGGCCATCATTTCTTAATCTTTTTCTGTCCTTCCCCTTCTTCCCCTTGTCCTTCGGGCCTGCAGTGTTGTGTGTGTTAGACTGCTGGATATTATCCTTCAGGTCTCTGAGACTCCATTCCTTTTATTTATTTTTTCAGCCTATTTTGTTTCTGTGCTTCTGTGCTTATTTTGGATAAATTCTATTGCTATATGTTTAAGTTCCCTGATTTTTTTCTTTACTTCTGCAATGTCTAGCCTGCACTTAATCTCAATCAGTGAAATTTTCATTTCAGATAATTATGTTTTCTTAAAATCTGTAAGTTCCACTGGATTCTTAAAAAAAACTTCCTTTTTTCTTATGAATATCTATGTATTCTTTTAATATTGAACATAGTTATAATAGAAGTTTAATGTCTTATCTCATCATTTCTCAGAAGTTTACTATTTTCTGATTTTTTTTGCCCCTCCTGATTATGGGCCACATTTTCCTCCTTCTTGTCATGTTTAGGAAATTTTTTTTTTAAGGCTTCTCTGTACATAGTGAAGGAATTTTATATTAGATGTTGTGTATTGTGAATGTTACCTTGTTGAGTGTCTGTGTCTTGTTTTATTTCTTTTAGGAATATCACGCTTTGTTTTGGCAAAGCAGTTAAGTTACTTGCAGGTCTTTCTAATGCCCTGTAGGCCTGCTTTTAAGCTCTGATAGGGCAGATTTCATTTAACTTTCACTCCAGACATACTTCAATCTCACTAAGACCTGACCTCTCTGGGGGTCTCCATTGAATGCCTTGGGTGGGTCACCAAGAACATTCCACTTTGGCTGGTTGGAGCTTCCCTACTTGTGTAAACTCTAAGAGTTGTTCATTTCACACCTTCTTGGTCATTTTCTGCCTTGCTTCGTGGAAGTTCACTCACACATGTGAGGCCTAGAACTCAGCACATTTCTGTAGCCCTCTTTCTGTGTAGCTTCCTGTAATTTCTAGCACCCTCAACCTCTCTGAACTCTGTTCTTTATTGTCTGCAGTATCTAGTCTGCAGGGCTACTAAGTTTAATTTGAGGTCCCCTTCCCTGTACTTGGTGACCTGGAAATTATTAACACCTCCAGACAGAAAGTTGGGGTGATTGTATAGCTTACCTTGTTTGTTTCTTTTCTTGCAGGGAGAAACAAATAAATCTATATCTTTATGCAAATTAGCTGAGCAGCCAAGTTCTGCACTGCCTAGTATCCAGTGCCTGCACGTAGTTCTTTCAGATATACTCTCAGGTTTTCTAGCTATTTATTGCAGGAGGTTAAGTCTGGTCCACACCTAGTCTATCACTGATGCAAGCAAAAAATTTCAGGAATTCCATTGAAATTGGTCCATTGAAAATAATTCTTGGCAGCTGAGTACTGTTCTAAATGACATGCCTGCATGTGTTAGAAGACCGAATTAAACATAATTTACATGAATTTGTGAGTGAAGCATGATAGTGTCCTCATGTCTCCCATTTATTTTTTACCTGTCCCACAGACTAGAACTGTTCCTACTCAGCAGAATGATTATGGTTTAAGGTAGTAGAATAATGACATCTGTTCAGATGTTCTTAGAGCTCCCCAGAGGACAGATAGGCTGAGTGAGATCTGTCCTTGTCACCGCTAATGCTGACAGTACTCAGTGGGTGACTTCTCCTTTGGGTTGTTCTTATTCTTTACGTTAGACTTAAATTTTCATTTTGGGAAGGCCATTATGAACCACTTTCTGAATCCACGGGAAGTCTGTGCTAATAGCACTGTGCATGTGAATCAATAAAAAATGGATGTATGGGTTGAAAGAACCATCTTGAAATAGCATGGCATAACAAGACAATCTGGGGGATTTAAAGGCACAGTGAAAGGAGCTAATTTGCATAAGGACATGGATTTGTGAGGATGTCTTTCTCTCCTCCTCCCCCTACCCTGTGTTGAATAAACTGAGCCTTGTAATTTGGAGTGCATTGTTGTTGAGTTTCAGGGAGCATTGGGGTCTTGAGTAGACACAAGACTTCGCTGTTGATAATTTAGCTTAAGAAGCGACTAGATCAAGGAAAACAGGAATTCTGTATATTTTTTGGATCACAAAGATTTATTTCAAACTTATTGGTAAAGAACTAATGCCCCTTTGAGAAATCATGAATATTGCCAGCTACAGATGTTGGTTTTTGTTTTATTTAAATTACTCTTAAGTTCTTTGTTTAGCCTCCTAAATGACTCACTCTTATACTTGATGCATAAACTTTAATTTTGCATCATTGAAGTGTTGTTATAAATTTGTTGATTTTTAAGAATCCAAAGATGTTTCTTTTTTCTTGACACAGGGTCTTGCTCTGTCACTCAGGCTGGAATGTAGTGGAGTGACCCTGGCTCACTGCAGCTTCAGGCTCCTGGGCTCAAGTGATGCTCCTGCCTCAGCCTTCTGAGTATCTGGGACTACAGGCACATGCCACCATATCTGACATATTTTTTTATTTTTAAGAGACAGGACCTTGCTATGTTGCCCAGGCTGGTCTTGAACTCCTGGCCTCGAGCAGTTCTCCCATTTTGGCCTCCCAAAGTGGTAGGACTACAGCTGTGTTTTTTTTTTTTTTTTTTTTTTTTTTTTAATTTTAAATGCAACTTGAGGAGTATTGATTGAATCCACTGCTGTTTAAAAAATTTAAAAGTTAATGAGCTTATGAAAAAAATGTTCATCTTCACTAAAAAAGAAATGCAACATAGAAGATGAAGTCTTTTTTCCACCTGTCAGATTGATTAAAGTTTAAAAATGGTAATATTAAATGTTAGCAGTGGTGTGGAAGGATGAGTACTTCTTTGAACTTCTAGGGGAAATGTACATTTATATGACCTCTCTGATAATTTTGGCACTATGCATCAAGAACTTTTACACTCTTTGACCCACTGTTGTTGCTTCTAGGGTTTTCATTCCTAAGACGATTGGAAATTCAAACAAACAAACAAAAAATGTAGGAAGGCATTTGCAATATTGCATTTCTAATGGTGAGGAATTAGAAACACCCTAAATGTCTAACCATAAGAGTGCTTCACTTGTGCCATTTTCCAATTACAAAGTACCATACAATTATTAAAATGGTGGTTATGAAAAATATTTCATCACAGAGGAAAAATTTACATATTTGAAGTAAGCACTATTCCAATATGATACATACTCATCTCAGCTGCTACTTTAAAATACCCAAGTGACCAAGTACAGTGGCTCATGCCTGTAATCCCAGTACTTTGAGAGGCCAAGGTGGGAGGATTGAGTGACAGTAAGACCCTTTATCTTAAAGAAAAAAAAAAAGCATGGATGGTCAGAAATGTCCCAGAATGTGAAAATAACTGTTTCTAGGTGGTGGTTTTATGAGAGATTGTTTTCTTCTTTTTATTTGTTCTGTTTTTCAAAATTTGAGTGCAAAAGTATTCTGGGTATGTGAAAGCAAGTATGATCTTTGTAGCTTCATTCTGGGCTTAACCTAAGGCTTTCCAGACCCTAGAGGGGCACCTCAGACTCCAAAAGAGTATGCAAAAGTATGAAAAAGTGTGTGTGTGTGTGTGTGTGTGTGTGTGTGTGTGTGTGTGTGTGTGTATAGTTTTTGTTTTTTAAAAAACATTGGTTTCTGTGCTTACTGTTCAGATAAAAATTTCGATGATGAAGATTCTGTGGATGGTAACAGACCTTCCTCTGCTAGTTCTACGTCATCCAAGGCGCCACCAAGTTCTCGGAGAAACGTTGGAATGGGAACCACCCGCCGGCTTGGTTCATCCACCCTGGGATCCAAGTCTTCAGGTTAGTCTAAGCTCTGTGTGGCGTTCTAGGGTCAGCTATGCCAGCTTTTCAAACCAGAGATGCAAGTACTTGCCTGTGGTAGCCCTCAGAAGTGATACAGTCCCCGTATGCAGCAGGTTTCTGCCTGCTATTCTTTAATTGAATTAGCATTGCAGTACTGATGCTGATTAGCTGGTAAGTTGTAAATTTGAGCTACTGTGTTGACTTTTGCCACATTCTGCTAAGGCGGAGCCTATAGAAGAAGGAAACTAGCACAGAGGAAAGCATAGCTCCGAGATAAAAGCAAGAGCGCACCCTCATCGCATTGTTTAGTTATCTGGATCCAGCAATGCCTGAAACCACTAGGGGCGTTTTAGACAATTTCTATTTAACAAGACTGAGAATAATCCAGAAGTCACACTGTAACTCCTGTCTTTAAAATACATCTTGTGGACCGGCCCCTAGGTATTGGGGCGTGTGTGCATGCTCCGCATGCAGGTCGGGCTGTGGGTGGTGGAGACAGCCACCTCTGCTCCAGTTCCCGGTGAGCCATGGTGAGGTGGCAGCTGTTGGTGTGTCTGTTGGATGGTAGCGTGAAGTGAAGCTGGGCCAGCGGGAGGTAGCTCTGTGGGAGTGGAAGGCCCATGTTTCTCTACCTGGACTGCAGGCTCTTCATGCAGGGAGGGCAGAGCTCAAGACCTCAAAGACAATCTGTAGAAAGCTGGGTAGCAGCAGCTCCACAGAAGAGTGACCAGACTGTTAAAAGAAAAACAAACAGAAAACGGCAACCACAAAAAACCCCATCCAACAGGCCACAACCTCAAAGATCAAAGGTAGATAAGCCCACAAAGATGAGAAAGAATCAACACAAAAGCGCTGAAACATCTTTTCCTTCAGATAACCGCAACCCCTCTCTAGCAAGGGCTCAGAACTAGGCTGAGACTGAGATGGCTGAAATGACAGAAGTAGGCCTCAGAATATGGATAATAATGAACTTCACTGAGCTAAAGGAGCACGGGGTTGGGGTTAGGGTTAGGGTATTCACATAGGAAGAGAGGAAGTCAAACTATCTTTATTTGCAGATGACATGATCCTATATCTAGAAAACCCCATTGTCTCAGCCCAAATCTTCTTAAGCTGATAAGCAACTTCAGCAAAGTCTCAGGATACAAAATCAATGTGCAAATATCGCTAGCATTCCTATACATCAACACCAGGCAAGCAGAGAGCCAAATCGTGAATGAATTCCCATTCACAATTGCCACGAAAAGAATAAAATACCTAGGAATACAACTAACAAGAGAAGTGAAGGACTTCCTCACGGAGCACTACAAAACACTGCGCAAAGAAATCAGAGACGATACAAACAAATGGAAAAACAGTCGGTGCTCATGGATAGGAAGAATTAATATTATGAAAATGGCCATACTGCCCAAAGCAATTTATAGATTCAAGCTATTCCCATTAAACTAACATTGACATTCTTCACAGAATTAGAAGAAACTATCTTAAAATCCATATGGAACCAAATAAGAGCTCATATAGCCAAGACAGTCCTAAGCAAAAAGAACAAAGCTGGAGGCATCACGCTGTCCAACTTTATACTATAAGGCTACCCCTAACCAAAACAGTGTGGTACTGGTACAAGAACAGACACACAGACCAATGGAATAGAATAGAGAACCCAGAAATAAAGACCCCACGACTACAACCATCTGATCTTCAACAAACCTGATAAAAACAAGCAATGGGGAAAGAATTCCCTGTTTAATAAATGGTGCTGGGAGAACTGGGTATCCCTATGCAGAAAATTGAAACTGGACCTCCTCCTTACACGCTATACAAAAATCAACTCAAGATGGATGAAAGAGTTAAAATTTAACTCAAATTGTAAAACCCCAGAAGAAAATCTAGGCAATACCATTTAGGACATAGGCATGAGCAAAGATTTCATGACAAAGACGCCAAAAGCAATTGCAATGAAAGCAAAATTTGACAAATGGACCTAATTTAACTAAAGAGCTTCTGCACAGCAAAATAAACTATCAGAGCAAACACACAACCTACAGAATGGGGGAAAATTTTTGCAATCTATCCATCTGACAAAGGCCTAACATTCAGAATCTACAAGGAACTTAAATTTACAAGAAAAAACAACCCCATTAAAAAGTGGGCAAAGAAAATGATCAGACACTTAGGAAAAGAAGACGAACATGCGGCCAGCAAACGCATGAAAAAAAGCTCGACATCACTGATTATTAGAGAAATGCAAATCACAATGAGATACCATCTCACACCAGTCAGAATGGCTATTATTAAAAAGTCAGAAAAACAGTAGATGCTGGCGAGGTTGTGGAGAAAAAGGAGTGCTTTTACCCTGTTGGTGGGAGTGTAAATTAGTTCAACCACTGTGGAAGAGACTGTGTCAGTTCCTCAAAGACCTAGAGGCAGAAATACCATTTGACCCAGTAGTCCCATTACTGGGTATATATCCAAAGGAATGTAAATCATTCTGTTACAAAGATACATGTGTGCATATGTTCATCCCAGCACTATTCACAATAGCAAAGACCTAGAGTCAACCTAAATGCCCATTAAGACTGGGTAAAGAAAATGTTGTACATATATACCATGGAATACTATGCATTCATAAAAAGGAACAAGATCATGTCCTTTGCAGGGACATGGATGGAGGTGGAAGCTGTTATCCTCAGCAGTTTAACGCAGGAACAGAAAACCAAATACTGCATGTTGTCACTTATAAGTGGGAGCTGAATGATGAGAACACATGGACACATGGGTGGGGAAAACACACACTGGGACCTGTTGCAGGGTTTGTGGTGGGAGGAGGGAGAACATCAGGAAGAATAGCTAATGTGCTGGTCTTAATACCTGGTGATGGGGTGATCTGTGCAGCAAACCACCATGGCACACGTTTACCTATGTAACAAACCTGCACATCCTACACATGTACCCCTGAACTTAAAAGTTGGGAATAAAAATAAATAAGATAAAATACATTTTGTTCTTACAAGTAACGTGGTTCCTTGTGAGACCAGTAAGGATGTTGCATTAAATAAATTGTAGGAGATTTCTCCCATAAATTCTTCCTTTCACTCCTAATGTAGACAGTTTAGTTGTTATATACAACTCTCATTTTCTGTCAAGTTTCACATTTACATGCCAATTCCTTCCGAAATTTACCTCAGAAAAATTGTGTAGCTGCTGCTTTTAGAACCATTTTCACTGATGGCTTTAGCTTTTGCGCTCTTGGTGGTGGTGGGGATAGTGGTGGATGGGGAATCCCATGAGCCAAAAAAGATGAAGCCGAAAGGACCAAATAAAAGCTATACTTGTGATTAGCATTAAAATGCTGTCTCCTGATGGCCTCTCCTGAATTCTGAACTGGCCCTAGAATATTGGTATCTTGACCAGACCAGCATGGGACCACTCTGCCTCCTGACCCCAGCATCCGTGATAGAGGAGCTGTAGGAATGTTAATTGTACTTATTTCCAGTTCTTTCTAATCACTTTTTTGGTGTATTTTAAAACATTTTACTTTTTGTTATTGAGTTTAAATTCACATAACATAAAATTAGCCATTTTAAAGGGAATGTTTTCAGTGTTTCATCTACCTTGTAGCATATATCAATACTTTGTTCCTTTTAATGCCTGAACAGTCTTTCTTTTTTCTTGATCTATTCTTGGGTAATTTTCCGTTGCACAAACAAGGCTTAGAAAATTACTAGACTGGTGCTTTCCTTCCCATCCCGCATCCATACCCTTTCCAGAAGTCCCTGCTGTGTAGATTATGTACATATCAGCTCGGTTTTCCCTTCAGCCCTGCACTTATCCTTTTTTCCATGTTGTTTAAAACCATTGTCATGAATTTCCTGGTTTGCTCCTCCTCATCAGATACCCTAGGCTCAGGGACTGTTGTTGGCCTGTGAGTCCTCTTTGGTATGTGTGAGTACATGGTGTAGGGCTTCATGCAAAGGAGGCATTCAGGGCCTATCTGCTCAATGGGATCCGGTTTTTATGCTGAAACAGACACAGAGCACCACATCACAGTGAGTAACTATTGGCCTTTAGAGTAGTTAGCTTTTCCACGGTGTGAGTGATCTTCAGCAAGAGTGATGACACACATTTACTGCTACCTGGGATTGTCTTTAAAGCTCCTTTCTGTCTGGATAATTATCAGGACCCCGAACACCAGATACATGTGTGGTAAGAAAGTCTTAGAAAAGCAATCAGACTAATCCATGTAAATCATTAATGGGGGTTATGAAGATGACTATAGACACCAGTTTTTAAAATGTGAAAAAATCTGATAAAGCATCACTTGATTTTCATGCATAAAAGGGAGCTCAGATTAGCGAAAACAAATACTTTCTTCACATACTTTTAAGTATACAAAGCATCTTAGGATAACTTTGTAGGAGAAACTTGTAACTGATTCTTAAATGAAAAAAATGACAGTTATCATGAGTTCAAGGAAATAGAAATGTTTTCAAACTAATATAAAGTTAAATAAAACTGAAATTATTTAGGACTGGTTTGAATAGTCACAAATTTGTAATGCTGAATTCCTAGTAATTACAGTTTAAGTTATTCCCTGAAGAATTAAATTTTCTGCTTGATCCATTTATTAGGAATCTTTCAAAAGACTTGTATATTAATACAATATCTAAACCCTTTAAAACCATACCCTCCCTGCTTAAACAGGTAGTCTAAGTGACCTTAAGCTAATGTATATAGCATTGTAGAATTACTATATTTCATCTTGATATGAAGTCAGTAATGTTTGTCAATTTCATGACACTCCAAAGTTATATAAAGCCTTTCTAAAAAATAGTTCTGAATCTTCCAAAACAGAATTTTGATTGTGTATGTTTAGATTTCTTCAGTGTATGTGTTATATACATTGTTTCATATTTTTTGAAATTCTTTTTTACAGCTGCAAAAGAAGGAGCTGGTGCTGTGGATGAAGAGGATTTTATTAAAGCATTTGATGATGTACCTGTAGTACAGGTCAGTGAGGATATTTGAGTATGATTACAAACAAGGGTAGACTTTCTTCACATTTTATTTTTCAAGTATGCCTGTGTAATGTTCTTTACTAGGTCAGGTAATTTTAACTGTCAACACTACAGGAGATCTGAGGTGCAGACTAGAAAATGTTGGAGCAAAAGTCAAGGCCCAAGATCATCTTTCAGTAAGAACAGGAAAGACATTGGTTGCTCTATTATTAAGTTTATGAATCAGGTCACATAAAAGAGAAAGAAATAGGTGATGCTCAATTAGAAAATAAAAAAGGCATATTTATTTAGGGATTTTTTTTTTTTTAGAAAAATTCATAAATTTGAAGGATTTTGGTGTCTGAAAAGTTACAGAGAATGATTTAATAAGAGCTTAGTTTATACCTTGTTTGATGCTTCACTTTAAATACCTAACAGATGAAACAAAGATTATTTATAAAAATTGGGATACAGCCACAAGTTTTTGACTGCTTTGTGCCTTAGTATCATCTATTGCTGGTTGAGACTAATACTTTTCCTCAGCCTACACCGGCTGTCTGTGCTCTGGATTCCTGTGGCACTTACAAGTCTGTTATGTACAACTCTCTTTGCCACCTTCGTTGCCGTATGTGTATAAAGCAGGTAACAAGAATCTCAGTGGCCTGGGCAACATGACAAAACTTCATCTGTACAAAAGATACAAAAATCATCTGTGGTGGCAGATGCCTGTAGTTCTAGCTGCTCAGGAGAGTGAGCTGGAAGGCTCCCTTGAACCCGGGAGGTGAAGTTTGTTGTGAGCTGAGATTGCGCCACTGCACTCCATCCTGGGCGACAGAGTGAGACCCAGTCTCTTAAAAAAAACAAACAAAAAAACTATCTTGGGTTCAGGTTCATCCTTAAGTACTTGACCTGACCTTCCCAGCATACATCAAGATTGATTATACCCTATACCCTACCTGTTTTCTAAGTAAGATGTGGAGATAAATGAGAGTGTACATTTGAAAGTCTTTAAAATTATAGGTATAGTGTCATGTTATAAATAATACTAAGAGTAAGAAATGACTTAGGCATCACTGACTGTTTCCCATTAGGCTTGTTTCTCTTTGTACATGAAATCATCTGTTAAGTTTATAGTAAAGCTACGTTTGAGGCAGGGTTGTTCACATATGGCAGCAAATCTTGTGGGTACACATTTATAGTGAGAAAGATCCTCATTATAGACAAAACTCTGCAGATATTTTCTCATAGGTGTTTCTTAAAAATTAAATAATTTCTTTTATTAAATGGTCTTGACTTCATGTATTTAAGAAGTAATCTGTTTATTCTGCATGTTTTTATATTGATTGTAAATTAATTTTGCTTACAGATTTATTCCAGCCGAGACCTTGAGGAATCCATAAACAAAATTAGGGAAATACTATCTGATGACAAGCATGATTGGGAGCAGAGAGTAAATGCTGTAAGCTGTTGACCTCATGTGATTACATTTTCATAAGATGTATTTAAATATCTCATACTTTATTATGAAATCAGGGCACAACTCTAATGAATTTTAAATAGTATATATTTTAAATACAAATTATCGTATTTACACTTCACCCTTTTAGTAGAGTATCTCCTTTTATTTTTATTTTGGAAACACACCAACTTAAACCTTTATGAATCATCTAGTCTTTTAACAAAGACCTAACTGTGGAGTGTATGGTGACAGCCTCCACTCTCACCTTAGGAGAAATTTCATTCTGTGATTGTTTGCCTTTAAAGTGGCTTTTTTGTGGCAGTTTTAGTATATGTCCCCCAATATTCTTTTCTTTCTTCATATCACTTGCTAGAAAGTTGTGTCTCCTTTATTTTTAAAAGTAGATTAATGGAAAGTGGGCTGGGCGTTAAAGCGAGGGTGTGTCTGATCTGAGAAGGCTATTTTCTACTGGTTGGCTGGCAAGAAGGGAGGTGGTACCATTGCCATTGTATTGTATTTTAAATTCAGACCAGCCAGTTAATGGTTCAGTGGAGGATAATGGTTCAGGTAGGAATGCTGCTTCCTTTGGTTCATTAAATAAATGGCAGTTGAAGCGGGGTGTGAGGGGAGGTAAGCTTAGGAGGGGCTTTTCACAAGCCAAAAGTTTTTAGTTATTTATCATTAGTGTTGTAGGATCTATAAATACTTTAAGATATTTCAAATGTAAAACTTTTTTTGCAGAAATTACAATATATGTGTCACAAATACTCCAGTTAAAAATTATTTAGTCTTATTTGTGGTATGTAGATTTGTTTATTATATTAGCTAATATTTAACTGGCTGAATTCTTTTGGGAAAGCTTTCTAATCAGTTGAACTTAAACAATTATCTCTTTTGTATTTGATGGCTTCTGTTTTGTATATTCTGTGTTAGAATTGTTTTCTGTTATTCTGAATTTTCTCTATTCCATTAGCTAAAAAAGATTAGATCTTTACTTTTGGCTGGTGCCGCTGAGTATGATAACTTCTTTCAACATTTGCGTCTTTTGGATGGAGCCTTTAAACTCTCTGCTAAGGATCTGCGGTCTCAGGTAGTGCGGGAGGCTTGTATCACGTTGGGGTAAGGACTGCGACGCTCCATATTCTCACCATAAAATAGTGTCACCACAGAGCTTCAGAGATGTCTCCTTGAACTTGTGAGCTGGGTCTCTTTAATGTAACTTCTGACTAGTCTTCAAGACCCATTCCAGTTAACACTTCTGTCAGTGGTTTTACAATACTTTTTGCTCAATTATGTGAAGTGTGACAGATTTTAAATTTTATTTTATTCAGTGATATAGCTCTGAAGCCTTTATTTCAAACTTTGAAGCAGTTATTAATATGGAAAGATGAAACTCTATGAAATCCTGTTTCTCTCATTTTTCATTGATTTTTGCTGGCAGGCAATAGTGTGGTTATCAGAATGTTTGTTCCTAGAAGAGTACTGTAGTTATAAAGTTAAAGGCATTTACTGCAGTAAAATTTTATTCTAGCTATATGTGTACTGGTGATCAAAGCTAATAAAACTTTGTGTTAGAATGTATCTCAGAATATCAAAGCAGCAGCAGCAAGAGGAGGCATCACAGCTGTTTAAAGTTTTGGCTGCAGTCAGATTTTGAAGCCTGAATATTTTATGTTAAGATAAAAGAAAAAATATGAAAAAGGAGCCAAGGGTGCTTTTTCATATTTGTGTTTTATTAATATATCATCAGTTTGTTTGGTATTTTCAGACTAGTTGGGGCAGGTGGGCTGGTATCTGCCTGGAGTCCCTTCTACTTGGAAAGCCAAAGTGGGAGGATTGCTTGAGCCCAGGAGTTCAAGTTCAACGCGGGCAACATAGTGAGATCCTGCCTCTAGAAAACAAAAAGCTCCACAAAGACTAGTTGGAAATTTAAAAAAAAAACAAAAAACAAACAAAAAAACACTTTTGGGCTAAGAACTATTTGCCAAGTTCTCAACATGCACATTAGAAATCTTAGACCCTGGTCCTTTCTAGATAACTTTAAATGAAGGCTCTAGATGTTAAATGGTTTATGTGCTTCACTGTTTCTAAGAAAAATAACTACAGTCCAGTATCCATTTCTTGTTTTAGGCATCTGTCATCAGTTCTGGGGAATAAGTTTGACCATGGAGCCGAAGCCATTATGCCAACTATCTTTAATTTAATTCCAAACAGTGCCAAAATTATGGCCACGTCTGGTGTTGTAGCTGTTAGGTTAATTATTCGGGTAAGTATGTTATAGGCCATACATGAAATAAGCAAGTGGTAAATACCGATGGTTGATAAATATTAGAGGCATTTTTGTTAACATAATTATATTGAGTAATTAAATTTATTAGCATAATTATATTGGAATTTTATATATATATATATATCATCTTTTCCCCCTACTTAATTGTGGCATATGAGCTTTTTATAATCCATAATGTGAATTATGGATGTGTTATAAAGTTAATGAGGTATTGATTGTTAGCTCACTATTGGTTTAAAATATTCGAACATCCGGTGTCTGCTTCTGAGATTATATTGTATTCTTGTTACTTACATATTACTCTTAGTCTTAACCTCCTTAATCCCAGTCCTTCCATTTTAGGTATTGGTACTTGTGGTTTTGCGGTTCACCCAAAAGTTCAATTAATTGCACATAAGCACAGAAACAAAATATTCTCTTTGGTTAGATTTTCTAGGCACTTATTTGTTCAAATTTAAATAATTATCCAAGTAATTTATACACAAGTTTTTAATAAAATCTAATAGTTCACAAAGGTTTAAAATGGTTTTCCACGTTACCTCCCCACCACTTTCAAGTCCTTTTTGCCCAGAAGCAGCTCTTGAAGCTTTGAGGCTTGATGATATTGTCTAAAGTCTATCCAGAATATTCTTGATTATTTTGGTTGTTTACTTTGTATTATTAGTTCTTACTGTTCTTACTTGCACTGCCTACTTTAACTGTTAAACCCAAGGTCATTATTGGACATTTCCGTTGAAACAATATCAAAATACATTGGTCTGATGACTCCTTTCAAACCCACTCAGATCTCTACAGCTGAGATAATTTAGACCTCATAGTAATGATTGTTTTAGGCTTACCTTCATGTCATCATGTTGCCTGTTCTTAACTCTGTAAATTTTCTAATGCCTTTTGACAATATCCTGTGAATTATTTTTTTCTTTTAAAACTCACTGACATTCTAATCTGAATGTATATGTGCTATATAAGTAGATTAGTGAGGAAGTGATTCCTTTAATTTTGTTTTACTTTTGTATTTGCAAGTGTTCACCTCTGTTTTTTGTTGTTCTTCACAGCACACACACATCCCTAGGTTAATACCTGTCATAACAAGCAACTGTACCTCTAAGTCTGTCGCTGTTAGAAGGTAAATTTTAAAGGGTTTTCTCATTGTTTTTAAATTGTTTAAAAACCAAAACAAATTCCAAATCTCCGTCCATGGATAAAATTTCATGTTTAAAATGCTTAGTATTACTTAAAATCACTGCAATAAATGATTTTGAGTTGAAGAATCAAGATCTAAATATTTTGGGAAATGAATATGGACAACCTCTATTATGTTTCTCTGTGTGTGTGTGTGTGTGTGTGTGTATGTGTCTGTGTGAGAGAGAGTGAGTTTGGGGGCTAGTGGCAGAAGGAGAAGGGGAGAGGACCCCCTGTACATTTTTTTCCTGTGATAATCCTCCTACCTTTGTCATTGGTCTGCCCTATTCCCTGAGTAAAAGCAGTAACTGCATGCAAGAAAAAAATACCGTAAACATCAATGGCAGTAGTTTCATATTTGAAAGGTAGGTGTTGTTTGCATCTTCTGTTTAGCGATTTCTGGGATTCTGAATCTTCACTATTACTTAGTTCTGTGCAGTTGTGGGAGATATATCCAGAAGACACAGGCAAATACAACCTGGGTAACTAGCTAGGGGTTTGTTCCCAAGTCCCTGTCTTACATGTGCTGGTGAGCTGCCCTAAACTACGTGTGAGGAGTAAAGACTGTGTTATTTTAGCTCAGACCTATGAAAGAATCCTTCACTCTAAGATTTAGAGCCCGGATGACTTTTGCTAGCTGTTTGCCTTTTTCCCTGGGGTGTCATGTTGATCCTGCTGGGTTTCTATGGGTACAAGACCCTCTTAAGCATGCAGCAGCTCTGGATTTGTCGTTTTAAAATTTATTTTATTATTTTTAGCAAATTGGCCACAGACTGCCTTTTTAAAAATTTTCTTTCCTTTCCTTTTCTTCTTTTCCCTTTTGTTCTCTTCCCCTTTTCTTTTTCTTTCCTTTTTCCTTTCCTTCCTTCCTTTCTTGCCTTTCTTCCTTTATTGCTTTCCTTTCTTTTCTTTTCTTTCTTTTTTTTTTTTTTGAGATGGAGTCTGGCTCTGTTGTCCAGGCTGGAGTGCAGTGGCCGGATCTCAGCTCACTGCAAGCTCCGCCTCCCGGGTTTACGCCATTCTCCTGCCTCAGCCTCCCGAGTAGCTGGGACTAGAGGCGCCCACCACCTCACCCGGCTAGTTTTTGTATTTTTTAGTTAGAGACAGGGTTTCACCGTGTTAGCCAGGATGGTCTCGATCTCCTGACCTCGTGATCCGCCCGTCTCGGCCTCCCAAAGTGCTGGGATTACAGGCTTGAGCCACCGCGCCCAGCCTCTTTCTTTTCTTTCTTTCACCCAGGCTGGAGTGCAGCACACTGTAACCTCAAGCTCCTGGACTTCCGAGTAGCTGGGACTACAGGCACACCCCACCATGGCCCACTAATCTTTTTTTTTTTTTTGTTACTGTTTTTAGAGACGGGGGTCTTATTCTATTGCCCAGGGATGATCTCGAACTCCTGGGCTCAAGCAGTCTTCCCACCTTGATCTCCCAAAGTGCTGGGATTATAGATGTGAGCCACCATGCCCAACCTTTATTTTTTTAATTGGCAAGTAAAAATTGTGAAGACTTATGGTGTACAACATGCTGTGTTGATAATGTGTATACATTTTGGAATGGTTAAATCAAGCTCTTTAACGTGTATCACCTCACATACTTACTTTTTTGTGGTGAGAACACTTGAAATCTACTCTCAGCAATTTTAAAGTATATAATATGTTGTTACTAACTATAGTCACCATCACTATGAAGTACAATCGATCTCTTGAACTTACTCATATCTGCCTGACATTTTGCATACTTTACATCTCCCCGTCTCCCAACCCCCAGCCTCTGGGAACCACCATTCTACTTTCTGCTTCTGTAAGTCCAACTTTATTTGCTTTAGAGGTGGTACCTCACTCTGTCACCCAGGCTAGAGTGCAGTGGCACACTCATGGCTCACTGCAATCTCTAATTTCTGGGCTCAAGTGATCCTCCCGCCTCAGTCTCCCAAATAGCTGAGACCATAGGTGTGTGCCATCACGCCCCCAGCTAATTTTTAAATTTTTTATAGAGATAAGGTCTCACCATGTTGCCCAGGCTGGCCTCAACCTCCAAAGTGCTGGGATTGCAGGTGTGAGCCATTGCACCAAGCCTGAGTCGACCTTTTTGGATTCCTCCACACATAAGTGAGATCATGCAGTACTTGTCTTTGTATGCCTGGCTTATTTCTTTTAAGATAGTATTTTCCAGGTTTATCTGTGTTGTCTTAAATGACAGGCTTTATTTTGTTGTTGTTGTTAAGACTGAATAGATTCTGTTGTGTATGTATGCTGCATTATCTTTATCTCCTCATCTGTTGATGGATACTTAGGTTGATTCCCTATCTTGGCTATTGTGAATAGTCTTGTAATAATCATGAGAGCTCAGATATCTCTTCAACATACTGACTGCATTTTTTTGCGATATATACCTAGTAGTTGGTTTTAGATCCATCTCATTAATAGCTACATGAAAGACAAAAAGAGAAAAGAGGAATAATCCAGCTATCTAAAATCATGAAAAAAGAAATTTATACCTTTCACTGAAAAAATATAACTCCATACTGTGTGACTCAGGTGTGTACCCCCAGCGAATGCAATCTACCCTTGACCTAGGGTTCAGCTTCTCCTGGGGTTAGAGTGGAGCAGCTTCAGCTCCCCCTAGAGATGAGAATGTAAAGTCAGCACACCAGAGGGATGATTGTGAACTTCAGAACCTGACGAGCATCAGTTGAAACATTCCTCTCCCACTTACTCGTCTGACTCATTAGGTATAAGGGTACCCCTCTATAAGGTTTGGAGGATTCAGTCATTAGGTAAAACATTTAGTGAAAGCTTAATTTGTTGCAGCTGTGGCTGTTATTTTCATCTTGCTGCTGTTTTCATTTCGCTAATGTTAGGTTTCCAAGAGAAATTCAGAATGTGTTTTTCCTTGTGTAAGGCAAAATTTCTCCAATAAGATGACACAGATCTTTGTTGTGGAACGTTGCAGGATGTTTAGGGGATTCATCATCTTGGGCTGCCATTACAAAATACTACAGACTGGATGGCATGAACAGCAGATTTATTTCTCACAGTCTAGAGCAAGCTTGTCCAACCATGCAGCCCAGGACAACTTTGAATGCCCAACACAAATTCGTAAACTTTCTTAAAACATTATGAGATTTTTTTAAAGCTCATCTGCTATCATTAGTGTTAGTGTATTTTATTTGTGGCCCAAGTCAATTCTTCTTCTTTCATGGTGGCCCAGAGGAGCCAAAAGATTGGACACCCCTGGCCTAGAGGCTGGAAGTTCAAAATCAGCGTGCCAGCAAGGTCACATTCTGGTGAGGACTCTCATCCTGGCCTGTAGACCAGTGTCCTCCTGTGTCCTCACATGGGAGAGAGGGAGAGCAGGGTGGGAGGGAGGAGAGAGCAAGCTACCTGTTATCTCTTCTTATAAGGACACTAATCTCATAATGAGGGCCCCATTATCATGCCTCATCTAAACCTCATCACTTCCGAAAGGTCCCATCTCCAAATAACCGTCACATTGAGAGTAAGGACTTCAACATATTAATTTGGTGGGGCAGGGAGATAAAATTCACTTCATAACATTTAGCATTTCTGGCCTTTGACACTAAATATGAGTAGCACCCCACAGTCATTGTGACAATAGAAATGCCTCCACCCTCACCAATTTCTGAACCACACACTCAGATTGTTGTTTCTGTATTTAGCCAGTGGGTGTCAGTCAGAACTGTATGTCTTAATGCTGAGAGAAGTAATAGGGACCATCTTGCCCAGTCCCTCTGCCCTCTGCCCTCAGAAAGGGAGAGGGAGCTTAAGAGTGCAGTGTAAGCAAAGCAGTGCACCTTCTGTTACATATGCAGCCTGTACTTAGCTTGGTTGTGTAGAATTGGTAACAAATGGATTACACACACTCTGATGTTATCATATATATTGTGGAATTAGGAGTTCAGATACAGCAGTGATTAAAGCTTGCTGATGTTTTCCCAAGAAGCTTCATAGATGGGTTAAAAATGAGCCACATTTTGAAAGATGAGTAGGAATAAGTGCAGTAAAGAGCCAAGAAAAACCCAGACTGGGAAATGCCACAGGCAAAAAGGTGAAAGTAGAATAAACATGGTCTAGATTGGGGCAGGAATAGGGAAGGTGATGGTGAGGAATGGGTGTGTGTGTAGTTGGTGTCTTTTCCTTTGAAAAGACTTGCTCACCCCTCTGGCCCCACCACTGCCAGCCCTAGGACCAAGCTGCAGGGCTCTCCTGTGAGCTGCTGGAGCCCCAAACAGTCTAGCAATGTGACTGTCTCTTTTGTTCTCTGGGCTGTGTCTTGGTTATCATTGGATCTCCAGCATCTGACACACGGTAAAGGGTTAGTAAATAATTATTTTTATTTATTTATTTTTGAAACAGGGTCTGACTTGGTTGCCTAAACTGGAATGCAGTGGTGCAATCATAGTTCACTGCAGTCTCAAACTTCTGGGCCCAAGCAATCCACCCACCTCAGCTTCCTAAATAGCTAGGACTTTATTAGCGCATGTCGCCGTGCCCAACTAAATTTTTTTTTTTTTTTTTGAGGCAGAATCTCACTCTGTCACCCAGGCTGGAGTGCAGTGGCGCGATCTTGGCTCACTGCAAGCTCCGCCTCCCAGGTTCACGCCATTCTCCTGCCTCAGTCTCCCGAGTAGCTGAGACTACAGGCGCCCGCCACCGTGCCCGGCTAATTTTTTGTATTTTTAGTAGAGATGGAGTTTCACTGTGTCAGCCAGGATGGTCTTGATCTCCTGACCTCATGATCCGCCCGTCTCAGCCTCCCAAAGTGCTGGGATTACAAGCGTGAGCCACCGCACCTGGCCCAACTAATTAAAAAAAAAAAAAATTTTGTGGAGAGATGTCTCACTTTGTTGCCTAGGCTGATCTCAAACGCCTGACTTCAAGTGATCCTCCTGTCTTGCCCTCCCAAAGTGCTGGGGTTACAGGCATGAGCTGCTGCTCCCAGCCTTGATGTATTGAATGATTGTGTATGGATTATAAGTTGTGACTTGGGAAGATTGTAGGAAAGAAAGACTGGTCATTTCTTTAGAGAAAGATTTTACTTCTGATTTGTGTGTTCTTGAATGGGTTCCTAGGACTATTAGGATTTATTCATACAAAAATAGAAATGCTAGACTTAGGAAAAAGAAAATTTTATTTATTTGTTTGTTTGTTTATTTGACAGAGTTTTGCTCTGTCGCCCAGGCTGGAGTGCAGTGACACGATCTTGGCTCACTGCAACCTCTGCCTCCCAGGTTCAAGTGATTCTCCTGTCTCAGCCTCCCAAGTAGCTGGGATTACAGGTGCCCGCCACCATGTCCGGCTAATTTTTGTATTTTTAGTAGAGACGGAGTTTCACCATGTTGGCCAGGCTGGTCTTGAACTCCTGACCTCAAGTGATCCGCCTACCTTGGCCTCCCAAAGTGCTGGGATTATAGGCATGAGCCTCTGTGCCCAGCCAGAAAAAGAAAATTTTGTAGAGGTAGAACCTGAAGTGGTGATGTAATCTAAATTGTTTTTGTACACAAATCAGACCAAGAAAAATCATAAAAGTGAAAAGGCTTAAAGAAGAATGCTGAAAGGTTGGTCAGAGGAAAGCACAGTAGTTGGAGAAAATCCATTGTAAGCACTACTTAGGGCCTCCTTAGCGTGAAAATATAGAGAGCACTTAGTTTTTCAAGGTACTTTTAACTTTTTTTGTGCAAAGCATTTTCTGAAATTAATGCAAAGACCTGATTCTGTCGTGTTTCTTGATCTTCTGTGCATGCGTACATTTTCTATTAACATATTACTTAGGATAGTGTAAAAACGAATGACAGTGGTAAGTCCTTTTAGTGATATTGCCATGAAGTGCAAGCTTCTGATTGGAGAGAAATGCTTGGATCCTAGCCCTGTGTCCCTGTGGTACCAGTAGGTGCTTCATTACTTTCATTTGCTTTGGTTTTTAGTCAGTTCTGATTCATTCTTTATGTTCTGTTTTTCTAATCACAAAAATCAGAAGAAATTTACTAATTATAAAAAGCAGTATTGGGTCACTTAAGAAAAATGCTGTTTCATTTTCACTAAAATATATATTAATAAGTTGTGTATTTCTTAATACTTTTTAGGCGCTGTTTTGAATTTTTAGATTTGCTTTTACAAGAATGGCAGACACATTCACTAGAACGGTGAGCATCTGATTTGAAACCATTTTTCCCTCTGAATTGAATCTTGAGAGTGAATGCTTTGGTGAGTGGTCCAGCTGGCTTTCTGTAAGAATGGAGGAATATATGCGTTTGTTTTCATGACTACGTCTGTTGTTTTACTGATGTTGGTCACATAATATTCGCAGACACTTTTAGTGAATTTCATTGGTTGAAATACTACTATGTCCGTGTGCATTCTGACAGGTGCAGAGCCAGTAGAAACTCTTACTGACTCTGGCCCTGCTGCTTGACATCCCCTTCAGTTCCCATGAGGTAACTGTTTAAAGTTGCTGTTAGTAGACAAGTTGTAGCTGTTAGGTCCTTCAAGGAATTTCATTCATTTGAAAGTTTTCTTTTTCTCCCTCTGTATTTGATGTAGACAGCCTATTCAATATTAAGGTCATTATCTCATAATTTCCTTAGAAACTAGTTCTGATATGAAAAACACAAGATTTTGTTTTTGGGGTTCATAAAAGATTGAGCTGTAAGTGCAAATTTTGAAAAATCAGCCTTTGTTTTTTAAAAAAATCCCACAAGAGAATAGAGTTATGAAAGTCTTTAGGTATGGGTGGGTTGGAGTGGAGCTAGGGTGTTGGGGCAGGGCTGAAAATTAAAGGATTGTAGGAGTGCTCTGCTTTGCCCAGCCACCTGGGAATTGACCAGCCTTGGCACAGAGACTCCCAGCTCCATGTTGCTATTTGGAAGTTATTTCTCCCACCTGGTTTCATCCGCATTAAACCATACATTTATGATTGTTACTGCTTTCTTTTCTAAATATCTAGACACATATCAGTATTAGCTGAAACAATAAAGAAGGGAATACATGATGCTGATTCCGAAGCAAGAATAGAAGCCAGAAAGTAAGTTTTTATTGTACCCCACTTTTTAAATTAACTTCTTCTGTATTTCACATGAATTATATGGATTGCCTTATTAAAAACTTGTTAAGTTACTTGAACATATTTGTTAACCATGAATTTTAAACATGACCCCCAATAGGCCATTTTGGAATATTTCTGTCTTTTTTAAATAACATCACTCAACCTTGTGAATAAACAGGACTGAGGGAGACAAAAGAATGCTCATTTTTACATTCATCACAAATTATCACATAGCTCTGGAAGGCACTTGTATACATGCTGCATGTATTCATTTATTCATTAAGCCATATTGTAATCCAAAGCTGCTTTAATGATTTACCATGAAAAATCGTGGCCACAGGGAATTCTCTTCCTGCAGTCACTTCTTTGCAAGCATCTGTGATTCCTTGGTGTGAATCATATTAAGGGGAGCTGAATTGACCTAATGCCTGGGATTATCACAGTGATAACTTGCTGTTTCTGTCTCACAAATGAGGTACTTTTGCCATTAGAACTGTTTCCTCCAATCATGTGGGCATGGCCTCTGTATTTGTTACCTCCTTGGAAATTTTTTTTTTTTTTTGAGATGGAGTCTCACTTTGTCACCCAGGCTGGAGTGCAGTGACACAGTCTCGGCTCACTGCAAGCTCTGCCTCCTGGGTTCTCACCATTCTCCTACCTCAGCCTCCCCAGTAGCTGGGACTACAGGTGCCCGCCACCACGCCTGGCTAAGTTTTTGTATTTTTAGAAGAGTCATGGTTTCACCATGTTAGCCAGGATGATCTCAATCTCCTGACCTCATGATCTGCCCGCTTTGGCCTCCCAAAGTGCTAGGATTACAGGTGTGAGCCTCTGCGTCTGGCCTTGGAAATAATTTTTGCTACTGTGACTGTAAATACCAGAAGTTTGATATTAAGACATTCTCTCTTGGGCAGTGCATCGATAACTGCTGCCAATGTTGCATCTGTGGTTTTTTTTTGAATTTACTCTCATAGTTGACCAACTCTCCTAATTGATACATGCTAAAATCTAATCTGCATCATTATGGTTTTGCTTAGCTGCAGTGATGCATCCTGATCTAGTACTTGTTGATCTTTGACTGCCTTCACAGTTAAATTATATTTCACTTGTTTCTGAGCTTATTATAACTATGAAGTGTTCGTGCCAATTTTTTCTTGGCTGGTTTCTACCAAAATAAGTGACATAATTAGTCATTGCTGAAAACTGTTAGGAATGGATTTGTTAATGATCTGTTTATGCTGTTTTTATCCTTGTATTGGACCCTTCCCATCCCCGGCCCATTTTTTTCTTGGTCTTTAGTCTTAATGTGATACCGATTTCAAGTAGCTCAGAACATTTTAAAATTTTTCTTTTGCACATGTTACCTAAGGCAATTTTAAATATTTTATATCAAGAGATGTGTAATTGAATTTATAATAGCTGCCATTTTAATGAGCCTGTCCTGTGTTCTAGGTATAGTCCTAGATGTTTAGCTGCACCTTCCCTAAGATTCCCCAGTTTTGCAAGTTAGACTCTTTAATTCCCATGTTATAAATGAGGCTGACATTGAGAGAGGGTAAGTGACTTGCCCATTGTCTAAAAGACAGTAAAATTGTGAGGCTGGGATTCGTACCAGGTCTCCTTTGTTCACCCTCTCCTCCTGCTACTATTAGCAGCTAAACTGAGGCTTCCAGTCCTTGAAAATCCTCTGTGGTGTACTCCAGAGTTCAGCGAAAGACCTGTGTGGATCCTTGGATTAGAACAGGATTTTGTGTGTTTCCTCTAGATGTTACTGGGGTTTCCACAGTCACTTCAGCAGAGAAGCAGAACACTTATACCACACCTTGGAGTCCTCCTATCAGAAAGCCCTGCAGTCCCACCTGAAGAACTCAGACAGCATAGTGTCTCTGCCTCAGTCAGACCGCTCGTCTTCCAGCTCTCAAGAGAGTCTAAAGTAAGGGATTCATCTTTGCTTATCATTCTCGTGAGAATTTGTGTTTCAAAGTTTGTCGCATGAGAACACAAATTCTAGCTATGTTTTTACATGTGTGCTTGTTACAACACCCCCTTACTTCAGGTAGATCCTGGTGCAAAGTAAGATAGCACCACGGAGTGGTAAGAAATGGGTTGTTTTGGTCTCTGCCATACTATTTTTCAGTTAAATTGATATGGCAGTCCTAGAATACAGTTTTAGAGTAACGTAAGTGAATTATGGAGTAGTGTGAACTATACACACCAGTGCTTCAGAGAGTCTTCTCAGAGGATGTAAGTGTGAACCTGGAGACAAGTTTGGAAATGGAGGGCGTTCAAACTCCGTGAATTAATATATTGTCATCTCTGCTCTGTGTTTGATTTCTGTCTGTAGTGACTATGTCACTCTCTGTGTTTGAAATAATTCTTCATCGTAATAATTTCCTGTTGTAGTTTGTATTTGTATTAATTCGGATAAAGTACATGTAATAAATAGTATACATCTTTACTTTTAGTCGTCCGCTGTCTGCCAAAAGAAGTCCTACTGGAAGTACCACATCTAGAGGTGAGACTGACAGCCGCGGAGAAGGCCTGTTCTCGGCTCTGGTGGTCTGTACGTGCAGCTGTGAGAGGCTGCCCAGGCACGGGAGGCCGGCAGCCTGCTCTCAGTTCCTTCTTAGGCTTGAACATAGCCTGCTGTGCCCTGCTCTGACTCTCCGGCAGAGCTCCGCTTTGTCAGGGCCACTCACTGCTGAGGACAACATTGACGGGGTGACTTAGGGTTGAAGCTCTGTGACCTTTTCTCCCCACCTCCCCTGCATGTTGACACTGCCACAAACTGCACCTCCTGTCTCTGATCCTTTGATGAGACAGTGAAGACATCTTGGTGGCATTTTGAGCAGCAGCAGCAGTGTGGTGGTGGTTAGTGGTGGGAGAGTGGCGTGTTCCAGAAGGAGGAGGGTGTCTAGGTAAGAGGGCGTGGCGCAGTTATGTCATTTCATGAGGAGACTCCATATACGTGAGCATTTTTTCCTTATCTCACTTCTTCATAGCAAGCAGAAACATGGTCCGTTTCCTTGGGGTTTATAGTCTTCGATAACAAGAAAACAAATGTAATTGATACATTACAGTTGAGGTCACTTTTAGTTTCCTTCAGCATTGCCTGAACTCTCTTCTGGGACCAGGAAAAACTGTTGGTCAGTTTTTTATGCTCCAACATTTGTTAAAACGTGGTATTTGTTTTCAGGAAAGCAAAACAACATCAAACTTTAGCAGTGTATTTTCAAAATTCTATGTAGTCCTTATTCATATTTCCTCCTTTATCACTAAAGCTTCTACAGTTAGTACCAAATCTGTGTCAACGACTGGGTCCCTCCAGCGATCTCGAAGTGATATTGATGTGAATGCAGCAGCCAGTGCCAAATCCAAAGTCTCCTCATCTGCGGGCACGACGCCTTTCAGCTCTGCAGCAGCTTTGCCTCCAGGGTCATACGCATCCTTAGGTAACCACACCACTGTCACCCTTTCCCTCCTGCACTGCTCTGCGAGAGATGACTCTTACCTCTTAGCAAAATACAAAAACCCATGATTGAGGCAAGTCTCACTGTTGCAGGGCTACTGTTTAAATCTAAGTAGCTTTGTGCGCTTGCTGCTGATCAGCCAGCTACCCTTGTTGAGTGTCCCTTTCTTTGGTGCATCATCCGTTTTAGTGATGAGTAAGTACACAGTACATGCGTGCTCAGAGGGTGGGTGGCACTGAGCACATCCTTTCCTCAACTCTTCCTCCTCCTCCATGGCAAGCCCAGCCACCTCCCATATTGTCAAAGCTAAGTTTTTTCCACCTCTGACTCTGGTGGGAGCAGAGCCAGCAGGTTCAGTGAGGAATTCACCAAAGGTAGTGTAGTTAGGTATTTCTCAATTTGAGAATATAACCAGAGCTGGCAGGGATCATTGGATTGGGTTGTGGGGAATGGCAGGAGGAATCTGAAGGAATGTGATGAGCTCATGAATCAGCATAATCCTGTCTGTGCAAACGAGTGTTGTCCTTCCATGTATCACTTTGGGAGGAGCATGCCTTCTGAGGATTGCCCAAAAATGTTTTTAAAAAATTACTTTCAAAATTTTTACTATCTCACATAGTGACAAATCAGCTACTCATATTTTTTAGCAAATGCTTAACACGTACTATGTGTCAGGCTAATTGTTTGTTTCGTTTTGTTTTTCTAAGAGCCAATTCATCCAAAGCCAGAATCTAAGGATTTAGCTGGATTGGTTCTAGTTTAGATTTTACGGAAATGAACAAAATTTAAACTTCCTGAAATATTGAGGTGGAGTTACTCATGTAACTTTCAAACAAATTCCGGAGTCAGTTCTAAAACTAATGTTCAGAAAACGTTTCCAACGTTGGAAGTACAGTGAACAGATAGCATTCAGAGAAGATTTTAGGGTCTGCCATTTATTAGCTCTGTGACCTGGAGCAGGCCATGGAATCTGTAAGTCTATTTTCCATACCTGCAGATTACTTGTAATAATAGCCACCTAACTCATATATGAGGCAAAACAAAATTATATAAAGGTTCTTTATAAACTATTGTCCTGTAAGGTGGAAGACAGTGTGATTGTGATAGGAACATTATTAATTTGAAAGATACGTGTTCTGGAACATCTGCTCAGTCAGTCTTGTTTTTATGGAAATACCTCATACACACATGACAATTGAGAAGAAACAATGTCATTCAGAACTCTCTTTTTTAAATCGTTTTAACTATTCCAACATTATGTAGGAGTGTTGTCCATATGTAACCATTGAGAAGAGAAAGGAGAAGTAACAACTCTTCCCTCCTACGCTGAATTAGTTCTGTTAATTTTAGTTCAGTTTTTCAGTACTTACCTATGCTTTAGTATATTAGATCCACCTTTAGTATTTGTAATTAGTGTTTGTTTCATTGCTGGAAAAAGTGAGTAAAAATCAGCCATTAAAATACTCAGTGTTTTTGTTTCTCTGTCTGTATTTGGAGTGTTTGAATATGACTGGTCTAGACTTCCCCCAGTGCTAGTGAAAGCCCTCACATCTTTTGGTATGATAATATGGAACTGACCCTTCAGAAGCACTGATGGTAAGTTTTCAGTCAAGTATTAACCTCTTCAAAGAACGAGACTGGAGTATTCAAATTCTCTGTTTCCTGAGAATTCTACCTCAATTTCCCTTATTTTGTCCCCAAACGAAAACACCAAAAAATTGAAATATGACACAATCCTAGTGAGAATTTGTTACAGTTGCTACTTAGGTTGACACATGACATCTTTGCAAAAGTGTAGCATTAAAGCTGATGATCCTTTTCCAAACTTCTAGAGTCCAGACACATGAGGGAAGACATGGAGTACATAGGCCTGGACTCAGGTACCATGCTCGACAGCTTTCGCTGCTGGACGTGTAGTTGGGATAGGCATTGCTAGAGCAAGCTTCTCTGAGCTTCTTACTTGGCTCTGCCCTTTGGGTAACTCTTCAGTATTTTATCTTCTAGTTCCTCCTCTCTGCCCTGTTCTGCTGGTACTTTCTTCCAAGAAAAAGGAACTCTTAAGAGGATTAGAGTTGGCTAAAACAAAAAACAATCTTTCTTTCAACTGTGGCACTACCCTGGGTTGCCCTTCTATGTTTTATTTTCCAAAGGCAAAAAAACCATTATGCTATGTCAAGCTAATTTCAATACAAGGCACACTTACTTGCTTCAGACTCTGCTTTGCTGTTGAACTTGTTTCCCTTTTAATTTTGTTTTAAATTGTACTTTTGCTTTTTTAGTAGCTAATAACATTTGGCTTTTTAATTTTTTGAATGTTACTAACTGTTCCCTGTTATCCCTTCCCTTGTTTTTTAATTTGCTTAAAGATGGTACTACCACTAAAGCGGAGGGTAAGCGGTTTGTTTCTGTGATTGAGGTGTGTCTCACTTTCTCTGGTCCTCTGTTCTCACCGAGTGTTGCCCAGTACCCACTTGTCCTCACCAAGGTCCCTGCATGAGATGTTGCACGCTGTCCCTCCTCCTCTCTTTTCATTCTGTCTCCATTGGGTTTTTGCCCTACCTCTACCTAAGTTCTCCTTCCCTTTCTTGTTCAGTCTTTGTTCTTGTGAATTTTAGCACTAAAGTATGCTGTGCGTGGTTTTTCATGCTGAGTCCACACTCTGGGGAGGAGCGTCGATGTCACACTGTGTGCTGCTGTCCTCATGGACTGCCTGTCTTGGGTTTTATTACTCCTGAAGCACTACCTTAGCTTTTGTTTCCTTTTCTTTCCTTTTGTGCTTTTGTGGGCCTCTCAGGATTTGCCTTTCCTGTTTTGAAAGTAAATTTCAATGTCAATTATTCAGACTAAAGGCTGGTAAACGTTTTCTAACAGGTAATTTAAAGAAATTTAAAAAAAATTTTTTTTCTCTCCTCTAAAGGTACTACTGACTTACATGATGCTATTTTTTATTTGTCTCATGGACACACGCCCCATTCATTTATTTACTCTCATTCATCCCCTCATCAACCATGTATTAAATGCCTTCGATGTGCCGTGTTCTGTACTACACACCAAGGATATAACAATGCTGAAAGAAATAGGCATATCCAAATCCATTTTATTTTCTTTTTTATGCCATTCTCAAGAAGCTCTTCCTATTTTTGCATTACCTTTAGAATTTTAGACATAGTTGTTTTAGTCTCTGCAGGTTTTTGATAAGTGCATATAAGACTATTATTCCTTTGCTAGATAGAACGCGTGATAATGCTTTAAGTAATTGAAATTTAGAGGAACAGTCTCTGCCTAAATAGAGGCTTAGACCCACCAACCTTCAGGATAATTACTTAACAATTAGGAAGAGCTAGTTCATTTTCGTATATTATTTAGTCGCCCCAAAGGGCTAGCAGGCAAAGTTGGCTGGGTTTAGCTTGATGTGTGCAGCTCAGTTCCTTTAATCCATGTGTTACTTTCTAAGGACTCATAAAGGAAAGAGAGGAATGGATTTTTTTTTTTAAAAGGTGAACATGGTCCCAAGATCAGTCTTTCTTAAATTTATCACATCGTGAGAATTACTTGGATGCTTACTAAAAAAATACTCTTAGCTCCTTCCCCCTGAAGATGCTGATTAAGTTTGGAAGGAACCAGAGAATCTGAATTTCTACTCAGCCTCATTGGTGGTTCTTAGGGTTGGACAAGTTTGTAAAACAAAAAATTTCCAGAATTAAAATAAAGACAAGAAACCTCTGTCCCGATGAGCACGTCATGTCTGACAGCAGAAGGCAGAGGCTGGTGTGATTGAAAAGCTGGTTGATAATTTTCTTCATTTCTTAAGCTGATATGGGCAAATTTATGTTTCTCCTCCCCAAAGAAACAATCCTGAATGTTTTCTCAGCCTTGCTGGGAGGGGAGTAGGAGAGTGGAAGAGAATAATGTAGATGAAATGGAAAGCAAAGACGTTACATGGGAAATTATATGTTTTTCCAGAATGTCCTGATTTCCATGCCTATGTAACAGAATCGAAATCAGCCTGTTGTTCCACCCAGCCCTAGAAGTTTTTAACCTTTTTTTTTTTCCCCATCAGTTCCACAGTCCTGAGTAAGGTCAGAATTGCCGCCTCAGTTATTGCACAGGAGATTAACTCTCTGGTTTTCCTTCTGCTGGGAGAAATTGCTTTTCTAGAGAGCTCAGATTCCGACAATAGAGACCCTTGCTGGAGAAGCACAGAGAGTGTCAGTGTTTGTGTACTGGGGCTGCACAGGCTGTGCCAACACCTGGCTAGTCAAGGCCTAGAGGGACCCGTGAGTCTGAACACTTCTAGGTTGTCATTGTTCTGTTGGTTTCAGCAGTGAGACTGAGAGAGCCTGTTCTGTTTAGAAACGCCACAGTGGTTTTTAGGTAAAGTCTGCAGGAAATGTCACTTGGTGCCTTTTCAATATGAGTTTTCCATCTGCATTTTTGGAACCATTATGGGCCTTTTAAAAATTTATTAATAAGTCTCTTAAATATTTTATAATCTAGCTTATGAGACAAGATGATTTTAAAACAGTTGTATGCTCTAAATTAAAAACTTACAGGGTGGGTGTAGTGGCTCACCCCTGTAATCCCAGCAGTTTGGGAGGCCAAGCAGGTGGATCACCTGAGGTCAGGAGTTCGAGACCAGCTTGACCAACATGGTGAAACCCGGTCTCTACTAAGAATACAAAAATTAGCCAGATGTGGTGGCATGCGCCTCTAGTCCCAGCTACTCAAAAGGCTGAAACAGGCCAGGCACAGTGGCTCATGCCTGTAATCCCAGCACTTTGGGAGGCCGAGGCGGGTGGATCACAAGGTCAGGAGATCGAGACCATGCTGACTAACACGGTGAAACCCCGTCTCTACTAAAAATACAAAAAATAAGCCGGGCATGGTGGTGGGCGCCTGTAGTCCCAGCTACTAGGGAGGCTGAGGCAGGAGAATGACGTGAACCCCGGAGGCGGGCCTTGCAGTGAGACGGGATCGTGCCACTGCACTCCAGCCTGGGAGACAGAGCCAGACTCTGTCTCGAAACAAGACAAAACAAAACAAAAGGCTGAAACAGGAGAATTGCTTGAACTCAGGAGACAGAAGTTGCAGTGAGTGGAGATCATGCCACCGCATTCCAGCCTGGGCAACAGAGCAAGACTCCATCTCAAAAAAAAGAAAGAAATTTAGGCAGTACATTTGAGTTTATTGGCAATTTTATTACTATAGTAATTGAGAAAAATATATATTCCTTAGGAGCTATTCATTGTCTACATCAAGGAATCCTAACACTTATGGCTAATTAGAAAAATACTTTTTGTAAAGAACAAAAAACTCAACTTCTGGATGAAAGTTTATTTTTAGGTTATTGTCTTCAGTATATTATGTTCAGTAATTTTGGAGATTTTGATGAGGGAAACATAATGTCTTTTATGTTGCACATGAGGAAGTTTATGATTAGATTGTCATATGGTAAATGAATGCATTCTCATACTTTTTAAAAAAGCTATTATGCTTAGGAAAAGCATTCATATTTTTCCCCAAATAAGTAACTTTAAATGAAAAGTTACAGTGCTTGGAATGGCCTGTGGGACTGACAACCATTGTTTGTTTTGGGTAATAATCATGTTTATTAAAATGTTGTCAAAAGCCATATCAACTTAACTTTCGGTGTTTTTAATTAAGATTACACAATAAAAACCATATAGCCTTGTCTTCAGGAAAAAGAACTTAGATTTTAGTACAGTTTTACTGGGAAATAAAATGTAAAAAATTATCCAAGAACTGTAAATTTTAGGTAATTGGTCTTTTTATACAATGGGAAAAGTACACATGTCTATATATTGAAGTAAAAGGGTGTTAAGCCTCTTTTAAATTTTTAAAATATGAAGGATTTTTTTTTTTTTTTTAAGGCAGGGTCTCATCTGTCACGCAGGCTCTGGAGTGCAGTGGTGCTATCACAGTTCACTGCACCCTTGACCTGCCAGGCTCAAGTGATCCTCCTGCCTCAGCTCCCTAACCTGCCCATCAGAGGTGGGGAGCTGGGACTACAGGCATGCACCACCATACCTGCCTGGCTAATTTTTAAATTCTTTTGTACAGATGGGGTCTCCGTATGTTGCCTAGTCTGGTCTTAAACTCCTGGGCTCAAGTCATCCTCCTACCTCAACCTCCCAAAGTGCTGGGATTACAGGTGTAAGCTACCATGCCCAGCAGGAAATTATTCTTTTGGGGAGAATAGTCATAGGTAGCGAAATTTAGAAATGATCAAGTTCCTCGGTTTTGGTTCTATGAAAGATGTCAGTGTATGAGTAAAGGCTGGTTTAATTATGCCCCCAAGCAGTGAAATGTACAACAGATAGGTATGCCAACACGTCCCAGTGTGATGAGAACAGAGACTTACTTTGAAGACCTTTTAATTTTATAATCTGTAATCTGGGAATTTGCTGAAACATTTGAAACATGCAGGGAACAGAAAAACCCTAGTGACATGAGGCTATTTAGTGGTTTTTCATTTGCCTAACAAGGAAATAGGGAAACCAGGCCCACAAACTAGACTTGGTACACAGGCTGAATTTCTCCTGGTTTGGAGTCTTTTCTAGAAGGAATGGCAATGTGAGTGAAAAAGAATCCTTAGGAGCAGTATTTAAAAGTCATGAGATGAATGATCTTTCTTTATTCCATGAAAGTTGAAGGCTTTGGGAGCCGCTGTGGCTCAGGCGGGTTGCCCTGGGACTCGAAGAGGCGAGGCTACACGTTCGAGGCCAACCTGGTCAACACTGATTTAAAAAAAAAGAAAAAGAAAGTCGAAGGCTTTGCGCTCCTCTTACAAGTCTTTGTTTTCCTCTGAGTCTGGCTTTGCTCTGGTTAGGTTTGTTTATTGTTGTGTATCTCGTTCATCCCTCCCTCCAAAATTCTTTTTGCCGTACAGTTCTTTACCTCTTTTTTTTTTTTCTGTTACTTGTGCTGACTTTTTTTCTTCCTTCACATCTATCTGCTTGTCTCTGTTACTTAATAGATCATAATACAGAACTGAAGTATATTTTTACTGTTTGTTGCTTTATTTTTATTTATTTATCTGTATTTTGAGATAGGGTGTCACTCTGTCACCTAAGTTAGAGTACAATGTCATGATCATGGCTCACTGCAGCCTCGACTTCCCAGGCTCAAGTGATCCTCCCACCTCAGCCTTCCAAGTTGCTGGGACTACAGGTGTGCAACACCATGCCTTGCTAATTTTTTGTGTTTTTTTGTAGAGATAGGATTTCACCGTGTTGCCCAGGCTGGTCTCGAACTCCTGGAATCAAGTGACCCTCCCTCCTTGGCCTCCCAAAGTGCTGGAATTGCAGGCGTGAGCCACTGCGCCCAGCCTGCTTGTTTCATTTATTGAAACTTTTTTCCCCTAATTACCACAGAGCATTTTATGTCATCTTTTAAAAACGTACACAGGTACTCATAGTAATATTACCAAATCAATAGACTGAAAACAAAACAAAATGAAACAAAAGACACCTCTTCCTATAAAATAAATATATATCTGAGTTTTACACAACAGAGACCCTTTAAGCTGCATAGCTGTGTTCCCAAAAAAGTAAGGAAATGTTCAAAACCAAGAGGTTCACAGACTGGAGTGACAAGCTTGAAGTGATTTTTAAGGCTGTCCCCGAGGGCTCAGTTATTGATGTGAATAGCTAGACACACAGATCACAAGACCTTGAGTTGACCCAAGGTGAAGATTGAGAGTTGGCATTAAGCATTGACAAGGGGCTATATATCCATGACAAGATGGACAAGTGAGAAAAACAAAACAACACAAAAACTCCTCTTTATCTTCAAATTGATATGATGTCTGTCTTGACTTTGCCTTAGACAGAGGGGGGAAAAAACCCCTAATCTTTTTTCATAATTTGTAACTAAGCTCTCTACTCACACAAGTTGTGGTTTTAAATTTACTTCACCTGTGGTCTTTGGAAGACTCCAAGCTAATGAACTAAAGTAGTTTGTGTTTATAGCCCCCAAGGGTGCTTGCCAGGAACAAACATTAAACTTCTGTAGCGGAAGCGGCTGTCAAATCTAGTTCCTCGGGTTTCCTGCAGATGGAAGTCAGCGAAGTAAGAGTTCATATGCTGAGTTATATCCATTATGAGTAAGAGACAGCAGAGAAAAAGAATAAAAACAGAATGTACCCTTAAGGACTTAAGGATCTGTTACAAAATGTAAAGTAAGTGTTTAAAAGAAATAAGAAACTTGTATTTTTTAAGGATATATACAACTTAGTAGCCAGAATAATCCTCCCAATTGAGAATATATTACTGTTCTAGAGTAAAAGCAGTGAATCCACACAGCTTCAAACCTAAGCGTGACAGGAGCCTTGGTGTGTCAGGGCTAATGCTGGCCGTCACCCTAAACTCCTTGGGCATTTGATGTGATGATTGTGCAGAACAGAAAGGACAGAAAGCCCAAGCCCACTTAAGACCTACATCGTCATTGGTGAACAAAAAGTTAACTCTACTAAACTGAAAAGAGCAATGGAGAAATTTGCCCATCTTAACTCTGGTACTGGTTAGAGGGGGAAAGTAATCTCCCTCGAGAATGCACAACCAAAATCTTGATGCAGGATTCTGGTCAGAATTTACATTACCTTTGTAGTCTGAAAAACCCAAATAGATAAATCATTTTAAGTTGACTGTAGATTACTTCTGTCCACAGGACACAAACAAAATCAGAGATCTTCTTTGGAGTAATTCAGCTTTAATCTAGATCTTAAAGAATTTCCGTAAATTTCCAAGAAGAGTAATCATTTCATTGTCTTAACAGTTAAAGAAATAAAGTGAAATTTTAGAAAGGGAGTTAAGAGGCTGTCAAGAATGACCAAGCAGATTTTGAAAAAGAACAAATGGAACTTCTAGAAATGAAAATATAATAAATTTTTAAAATAAAAAACTGTTCAGGCACAGTGACTCACACCTGTAATCTTAGGAATTTTGGAGGCTGAGGCAGGAGGATTGCTTGAGCCTGGGCAATATAGTGAGACCCCATGTCTACCAAAAAAATTTTTTTTACAGTTAACCAGGCATGGTGGTGCACACCTGTAGCCCCAGATACTTGTGAGGCTGGGGCAGGGGGATCCCTTGAGCACAGAAGGTTGAGGCTGTAGTGAGCCATGATCATAACTGCTGTACTACAGTCAGGACAACAGAGCAAGACTCTGTCTAAAAACCTGCATGGGTAAATTGAGCAGTAGAATCAGTGTAACTGAAGAGAGAACTCATGAATTAAGAAAGCTAGGAAGAAATTATCCAGACAGAGTTAGAAAATATGACAAAGTTGTTAAGTTACATGCAAGATAGTAAAGCAATTTAACATGTCTAATGGGAGTTTGAGAAGAAGAGGGAGAATGGGGCACAGACAATATTTGAAGAGATGATGGTTGGGAATTTTTCATAATTGGTGAAAGACACTGAAGCCAGGCACAGTGGCTCACGCCTGTTTTCTCAGCACTTTGGGAGGCTGAGGTAGGGCTCTCCATGTTGCCCAGGCTGGTCTCAAACTCCTGGCCTCAAGTAATCCACCTGCCTCAGCCTCCCAAAGTGCTGTGCTTACAGGTGTGAGCCCCTGCAACCAGCAAAATTTCAGTTTTTGAAAATACTGATAAAGTAGGCAAACTTTTGAAAAATGACGAAATACAGAAAAGGTACAAATTAACTGTTAAGAATAATAAATTAGGCATAAATGTGGATCAGTAGAGTTTTAAAGGTAATAGGAAGCCAGGTACAATGGCTCATGCCTATAATCCCAGCACTTCGGGAAGCCAAGGTGAGAGGATTGCTTGAGGCCAGTTTGAGACCAGCCTGGGCAACATAGTGAGACCCCCGTCTCCACAGAAAATTCATTAATTAGTTTGTCGTGGTGACATGCACCTGTAGTCCCAGCTGCTCCCAGCTACTAGAAGGCTAAGGTGGGAGGACAGCTTGAACCTGGGAAGTGAGGCATCAGTGAGCTGTGATCACTAGCCTAGGCAGCAGAGCTAGACTCTGTCTCAAAGAAAACATAATAATAATTTTTAAAAATTAAGGTAATAAGATAAATTTATGACAGCTTTGTTAACAATTCAAAAACAAATTGCACAAATTTCAAGAAAACCCAAAACTGTTTCTTCAAAGAAATGAGCCATGTGAGTGGTTTTAAGACTGCTCATTAAACAATTTGAATCAGTAGTTAAATTCGTTGCCCTATTCCCGCCCTGCCAAAATAAACTTAATAAAAATGGAAAAGATACTCTAAATTCCTGCCATGCTCAGATGGTTCCACACGCAAGTATCAAACATTGGATAATTGCATTGTCAGTTTATCAGTGGAGATGCAAAAAAACATAATAAAAACAGGTAATTCCAAGCTTACGTAAACTCAGAGAAAAGGAAAAGAGGGAGTACTTCCCTCACTGGTTTTATGCAGCTAGTATGACCAGAGTACATACAAACATTGTGTATGTGAGTGTATATGTCATGACCATGTAGGTTCAGCCCAGGTTTAATTTTTCTTCTTTTCTTTTTGAGACAGAGTCTCACTTTGTTGCCTAGGCTGGAGTGCAGTGGCACGATTTTGGCTCACTGCAACCTTTGCCTCCCAGGTTCAAGCAATTCTCGTGCCTCAGCCTTCAAAGTAGCTGGCATTAGAGGCCCGCACCACCATGCCCGACTGATTTTTTGTATTTTTAGTACAGATGGGGTTTTGCCATGTTGGCCAGGCTGGTCTCAAACTCTTGTCCTCAAGGGATCTGCCCACCTCAGCCTCCCAAAGTGCTGGAATTATAGGCGTGAGCCGCTGCGCCTGGCCTAATACTTTAAAATTTATTAATGTAGTTCAAATTCAGGAGAAAAACCCTCTTATCTCAAAAGATCAAAACATCAAAAAATTCAAACGTTTGTGATAAAAATTCTTGGCAACTAGGCACAGGAATGAATTTTCTTTTTTTTCTTTTCTTTTTCAGACAGTTTTTTTCTCTTTTGCCCAGGCTGGAGTACAGTTGCACAATCTCGGCTGACTGCAACCTCTGCCCCGGGTTCAAGAGATTCTCCTGCCTCAGCCTTCGGAGTAGTTGGGATTACAGGCGTGTGCCACCACACCTGGCTAATTTTTGCATTTTTAGTAGAAACGGGGTTTCTCCACATTGGCCAGGCAGGTCTCGCACTCCTGACCTCAGGTGATCCAGTCACCTCAGCCTCCCAAAGTGCTGGGATTACAGGCGTGAACCGCCGCACATGGCCACATTTTCTTAACCTGTTGACAGATATACTTTCTGTGAAATTTCAGAAATTCTTTTAAAAAATCTTGTTTGAGTCAACAGTGCTTACCCTCACTGCTTCTATTTTGCATTGTATTACATGACCAAGACACCACAATAAAGGCAAAGAAGTAAAAGTGAATTATTTCAGGGGAATAAGCTGATGAGTTATTTGTGGGTTTTATTCTATTTAGATAACCCCAAATCTGTATACAAATTAGTAGAATTAATAAAAGTTTAGCAGAATCCTAGTGTGTTAAGATCAAAATATAACGATTCCATTCTTACCTGCCAAGAACAGACAATATAATTTAATAAAATATAAAAATAAAGCAACTTTAAACAAGTCTATAAAAATTGAGTAAGAACTTTGAAAAAATGATCAAACTTTACCAAAAGACATTGAAAAAGTTAAACATAGAAGATACAATGAATGAGAAGACCAATGTTATAAAGCTTTTCCCCTTAACCCAGACTTTCACATAATGCCAGTCAGCATTTCAACAGGTATTATTGTGTCTGCACGTACATATGGAAGAGAGCAAAGGGCTTAGGAAAAGGTGAATTTACTTGTCCTGCCAATTAGCAGGATGTCCTTTAAAAAAAAGCTCATCACAGGCCAGGTGCAGTGGCTCCCGCCCATAATCCCAGAACTTTAGGAGGCCAGGGCGGGTGGATCACTTGAGGTCAGGAATTGAAGACCAGCCTAGCCAACATGGTCAGATCCTGTCTCTACTAAAAATACAAAAATTAGCCAGGTGTGGTGGTGTGTGCCTGTGATCCCAGCTACTGGGGAGGCTGAGGCAGGAGAATCGCTTGATCCCAGGAGGCAGAGGTTGCAGTAAGCCAAGATCACACACCACTGCACTCCAGCATGGGCAACAGAAAGAGACTCTGCCTCATATATTAATTAATTAGTTAATAAAAAGCTAATCACAGTATTGTGATGTCATGTAGGTATGAACACATTGACTAGAAGGCTGAGAAACCCAGACACACATAAGTGCTGCTTGATAAACAATGAAGGTGGCATTTTAATCAGTAAGAAAGCTGTTAAGTAAATTTATTTCAACATTAGTTAGTTATATGGAAAAAATAAAGTATATCCGCTCTTATCCATACGTACATAAGTGACTTTTCCAGTAAAATACTAGCGAAATAGTATGCTTTAGAAAAATATAGACCTTGTGTTATAATTTTAAAACTTTCTAAATATGTAAAACAAAACCACATAGTTACTGGTTGTGAAGACATGTATTTACAAAAAAAAAAACAAAACAAGGGAATGCTGAACACTGCGTTTAGGTTCATGTTACCAAATGCTGGGGGAAAGTAGAATACAAGAGGGTTAGCAAAGAGAGTTTGTATTTTTTAAGCTAAATAAGTATACATGTCCATTTAAAAAGTCATTGTGACCTAAATATTTTATAATGAGTTTAAGAATTTAAATTCAGTTGGTTTTTCATGTTCACTTTGCCTTTGTGACTGCCTTGATTTAGCTCGGTGACTTCCTTAGGAAAGTCAAAGGTCATCACTCATAGCCTTGCCAGCCAGCCAGGCAGGCACAGGTATCTAGACCAGTAGTGTCACATTGGACAAATTGATTTATTTCCCTGTTTCTCGGTTTTCTCATCTGTAAAATGGGAGTAATTACTTTATGTGCTGTGAGGATTCTGAATTGACTCATATATAGTTGTTAGTAAATGGTATAGCTTTTCACTTCTGTATAGATTCTAGAGTTTGTTTATAAGTTTTTCCTTAAACTGTTATTAAAAGTCATTGATTCTTAACTACTTTTACTATTTTTTTAATGCCAGCTTTCTTTCATTGCTCTTTACCTTCCTTTCTTGAACCTTTTTCAAGCTTTAGGATTTGCTTTCTGCGTTACTTCTCTGTAAGCTTTTTTGCTTGCGGGGGTGGAATTGATTTTGAACAACATAAAAAGCCAGTGGGAGTTCAAGTTGGTTGTGGTTTTCCCATTGAATTATGACTGGAGAGGCATTTTGTGCTCTTTGGAAACCAAAAAGGCCAATTTTTTTTTTTTTTTTAAGTTTAATCGCTACTCATACTAGTCTGATCACTAATGATTTTGTGTTTCTGAATTCATTTTCAGTTTTATGTCTTCATGGTTCAATAATTGCTGTAATTTTTTCATAACTGCCTACAGCATTGAATTATCTTTGGGCCATCATTTCTCTTGGTACTCCTAATACTGATTCTTTTTAGCTGTATCTCTCTCTTTAGCTTTATCTTTTCTTTATCTTAGAAACTTACTGACATACATGCTTTAAAAATAGAAGTTTAATGCTACATATCAAAAACACGTTTATTCACTGGGGAGCTATCGCTTCTATGATGGCTGAGTTAAGAAGGTAGACTTTTTTGTTTTGGGTTTGTTTTTTGTTTTTTTTTTTGCATTACTCTTATTTTCTATAGTTTTTTTTTTTTTTTTTTTTTTTTTTTTTTTTTTTTTACAGTGACAGCTAATATTTTCTGTTTTTGGAAATTTGCCAGATTCGTAGACCATAGAAAAGAAAATTTAATCTGGAAAAAATTATGGGAAATGTCCTCAAATGGATATCACTTCCTTGTCTGAAGAGATAACATACTAAGATAGTTGGAACCTACACAACTGCAGGTCCATGGCTCCATCTCAGGAGTTCCTGCTGTGTCCGTAGAACAGTTACGCGTGGATCATATGCACGTGTGTGTGCATTCTCACACAGGGGGACGTGGCAGACCTCATGTGGAGGATCTGCTCACACATGCCGTTGCTCCCCTGTAGTTGGCTGGTCAGTGCCTCTCTTCTGGGGCGTGGGTTCTTTTCTTGAGTAGGTGGCACTTACTGGAAATGTTGTGAAACCCTCTTTTTGCTATGTCCTCCAGGTCGGATCCGCACAAGACGGCAAAGCTCTGGGAGTGCCACCAACGTCGCCTCTACACCTGATAACCGGGGCCGCAGTCGCGCTAAAGTGGTTTCACAGTCCCAGCGTAAGAAACATATTTTATGCTCTTGCTTACCTCAGTTTTATTCAACAGCTCATTCTGCGGTTGAACATTTTACAATCTTTATATTGACTTCAGAGGGAAAAACACATTTTTTGTGGCTCTAAGATACTGTGAGTATTCTTACTGTTTGTTGGGTAAGCTTAAAAAATGAAACATTCCAGGCATACATTTGTCTCCTGTCCAGGTGATTTACATTTTCGTATTGTTAAACATTAAACATTAAAATGTAGTTTTTCTCCCTCCTTTGAAGCCTGTCAAATTGTAACTTAACCTGTTCTGTGACTCATTTTTGCATTGATAAGGAATCCTTCTGATGTAATTTTAGAACGGTACCTGGGCAGAAAACTATTAATGCTATGTTCTTTCCAGTGGTAAATAAGCAAATCCATTGAAAGCTCTCCCCCTTTAATTCTGTGCTCTAACATTTGCAGCCCACACCTCTCTTCCTGCCATGTGGGCTCTTGCTTTGCCTAGCTGCTTCCATGATTGCGTCTCTGTATATGTGAAGTCAGTTGGTTTGTTAGCCTTAGCCATGAAAGCAGCCACAGCTGGAATGAATTTATTCTGGCCACTCTTCAGATCCTCCCTTGGTGTCTCACTTTCCAGCCACACATAAACTTTAAGGGGCCCGCTTCCCCTGTGTGCATGTCGAGTAGAGCTGGGTAGCAGAGTGCTCCTGGGCAAGGTGAGCATGGGAAGGAAGTCTTCCTGTCCCCAGGAGCTGCATGTGGTCCCACAGCATAGCACTCACTAGCTGACATTTGTCTGCCTCCTTTGTGACCCAAGGAACTGTCTGTCTGTTGTAGAGAGTGCTCAGTCTGCACCAAACTTTAAGAGCTCTCTTAGTATAGAGAATGGCCTTGCTTAACACCTTCTGAATTTAAATTCTTTCCCTTTGATAACTGCAGTCCTCATGTTATATAATTTCTGCAAAGAAAGCAGAAGATCACTTATAGTGCTGCCTTTGGTGAGGCTACAGAACCTTCCTGTGGCCTAGGTTGTATTGTGTAGTGTGATACACTACAAGCATGGGCTTCAGTGTCAGACAAAACTGGGTTTGCATCCTGGTTCCAGTGTGATGTTGGGTGAGTCTTTTAACCTTTGTGAGCCATTGTTGCATTGTCTGTAAATTGAGTGATAACAATTCCCACCCGCATGGGGTTTTCATGAGGATTTAATGAGCATTAGGAGCTTAGCATGTGATAGACAGTAAATGGACACAAGCTTTATAGTCATAATTGCTTCAGATCAGCAGACTCCCATCCTAGCTGAAGTTGAGCGTCCTTGATCCCTGTCTACTTCAGTAGGTTTAGGAAATAAGGCTAGGAATGGAGTTACATGATAAGGGATGCAGTTGAAGATGGCTTTTGAGTCCATTAAGACCAAGAATGCTCTCCTTACTGTAGAACTTAAACCGAGTTTTCATTCAGATCCAGGGTGCAAGTGTAGTCCGGAAGTGTCTATCTTGGGAACAACTTCTTGGCTCTGGTTATTCTGTTGAACCCTAGTGATGCCTGGAGACACAAAAGGTTATTTGACTCATACATATGGGTCAAATTTTACTGCAAAGGAATTGTTGACAAAAAGTGTTCAAATCTCAGAACCTAGGTCGATATAATGAAATTAAACCAAATAAAAAATGTCTAAGCGTGTAACTATGCAGTGTTACTTCCCTCTGTGGAGGCTGAGGGTTGAACAGTATTTTACGTGTTTCATTCTAATGCTGTTTATCAGCATTGGGGTCTTTGGGATTCCCTGCCCCAGCTAGGTCAATGCTGTAGTTTTCTCTCTTATATTGTAGGTTTTAGGAATGTGTGGGTTACCTTGGCAGGTGGTGAAGATTACACTTCCTTCTCTAATAGTGGTTAGGGTGATAATACAGCTTTAATTTTTCAGTCTTATAAAAATACTGTACCTAGCCTTGGGGCTCCCCTTTTAAAACTCCTTAGTTTTACTTCACTCACCAAATTATACTCAGGAAGAGTGACCACACTAGCCAGTGATCAAGCCTGTACTTTCAACTTATGCATGTAAATTAAAAGTTTAAACAATTATTTTAATAAGTGGTAAATATAAGCATATATATCACAAATGTAGATATACTAGTATTCATAGTCCTGATTTAATACTAAGTAGGCTTCATTAGTATTAGATTTAGGGCCCTTAATAATTGGCATATTTTAAATATTTGAGGTTTAGGGGAAGTCAGGACAGGTGAAACTAGTTAACAGCAGTTTCAGTTAGTTGATGTTTATTGAGCACTTACTATGTGGTAAGCACTTTTGAAGATGGTAGTGATACACAGATGAGTACGTTACAATCACTTCCCTCAGGTTGCTTAAAGCTAGAAAGCAGATATGAGCCTCGCACATTGTAGGTTTAAAAGTGTTTTATGAACAGATCTGAAATAAATGCTAATGTAGAATGACAAAGATAAACATAAACATAAGTACAAAAATAGGAGGAACAAGTCCTAGGAAATATAGCTGTTTTGCTAATGTATTTGTGAACAAAGACCTTTGTGTCGTGTTGCATGCTGACCTTCTGTATTGTGTTATTGTCTTTTAATCCACTTTTTGCCTGTCCTTTGGTCTGCTCTCATAATCAAGGATCCAGATCTGCTAATCCTGCTGGTGGTAAGCCGTTTCTCTTCTTGCCTTTTTGTTGTTGTTGTTGGCATTCTCCCCGACCCCATGCTCCCTGCACAATATTAATTTCTCTCTTTATTGTAAGCTTAGTTAATCTTTCTGCATTTTTCTTTGTGTTCAAATTCTAGAGTTTGAAATGGATTTCTTTCCCCTTTATACATAGTTTAATAGTTTATTAGTATGCCCAAATTTTATGGGTAAGATTAGTAGGTCCTGAGACAAATTCTTCATTGGTTTTTATAATGATTTTTCACTTCAATTTGTAGTTAAATCATTATAAACTATTAATTTTTGTGAGTATTCACCTAAGTGTTTCATTTGAATGATGGTGGTTTTGATTTATATAATACTTATTTTTAAATAATATATATTTAAAATAAACACACATATAAATTTACAGGTAAGTGTTGCTTCAAATGTTTTCTTCCTCTGGGTCATTCTATTCTAGTACATAAAAAATGCATCCTTTATATTTTAGAATTGTATTGCCTTCTCTACTTAGGGAGGTAATCTATCAATGCAAATGATTGCCATTTGAGTGTATTGGTGTGATGCTTAAAATTTTGTTGTTTTCTCTAAGAGAGAATTATGTCCCACAAGAAATAGTAATATATGTATCTAGCTACTTATCTATTAATAAAAATTATCAGCCATATTATTTGTTTTCAATTTCCAGTTTTATTGCATACTTCTCAGAGATTGTGGTCCATGTTATTTCTACTTTTGTAGACTTTTTTTTTGAGATTTACTTTGAGGCTTAATACACGATTTTTGTTTTTAATATTCATGTGCGGAAAGGTAAAAAGAATGTGTGTTCTATTTGTTGGGATATATATGTGTATGTGGGAAGTGTGTGTTTGTATACATACATGTACACACACAGACACAATTTTGACTGCTCTGTCAATTTCTGTGAGGTATATAGTTTTTCAGTAGTATTAGTCTTTCCATGAGGTCTTTCGGTAGGTGTGACTTTTTCCATTTCTCCCTGTACTTTTATCATTTTTTAGTTTTATATTTCAAAGCTGTGTTGTTTGCAGCATAAAGGTTCGTGATTATTGTATCTTCATGGACAATTATTCTTTCATAAATATTAAATATCCTTCTTTGTCTTTTTTAAATGTTGTGTTTTATTCTATTTGTTTTTGTTTGTGGTGTATTGTTTGACTCTTAAAAATACCAGGCAGCTGAATTTCATTTTATTTTACTTTGCATTTTCTTTTCTTTTTTCTTTCTTTTTTTTTTTTTTTTTTTTAAAGATACAGGGTCTTGCTCTGTTGCCCGGTCTGAAGTGCAGTGGTGTGCTCATGGCTCACTTCAGCCTTGACCTCCTGGGCTCAAGTGATCCTCCCACCTCAGTCTCCTGAGTAGCTGGGACTAGAGGCATGTGCCACCATGCCTGGCAAATTTTTAAAAATTTTTGGCGAAATGGGGTCTCCCTGTTGTTGCCACACTGGTCTCAAACTGCTGGGCTCAAGTGATCCTCCCACCTTGGCCTCCCAAAGTGCTGGGACTACAGACATGAGCCACCAGCCCAGGCTTGTTTTAATCTCTTTTAAATAGATGAATTAGTCCTGCCACCTTTGTTATGATTAACTAATATGTTTGAACTTCTATCTTATTTTGTGATTTTTATTTACCAGGTTTCTGGTTATTTTATCCCCCTACTCCCTTTTATATCATTTGTCAGATTAATAGAATTTTCTTGGATCTATTTTCTGTAGCTAATGCTTAAGAAAATTGTTATAGTTCTACTTCTGCTCTTCTAGCAGTGACACCTAAAATTTTTAACATAATCAGCTCTTACAGAATAAAAAAACCAGAACAAGAATAAACACCTTTGTAGTATTTGTAGATATTTACTGTGGAATAAGGAGGCTATTCTACCAGTAATTCTTCTAAGTATATTCTTTTATGATATTCAGTTGTCTTTTATGCTCCTACATTTTAAAAAATTACCACCAAATAAAAATTTATTTTTATATAAAATTCTGTATTTTAGCCAAATTAATGTGTAAAACCTGGCTTTTGAAAGTATTATAGTTTATTCCTACATTTACATTTACTATTCATTGTCATTTTGCTTCACTTTTAGCTGGCAGCCGGTCAAGTTCCCCAGGAAAATTGTTGGGAAGTGGTTATGGTGGACTTGCTGGGGGCTCCTCACGAGGCCCACCTGTGACACCGTCCTCAGAAAAGCGAAGCAAGATTCCCAGGAGCCAGGGATGTAGCCGGGAAACAAGTCCAAACCGAATAGGATTAGGTAAGGATTCTCAAAGATCTTGGAAAACCATTCCCAGCTTGGTCATAGTTTTGATTATAAGCTAATGACTATGTCTAATGTAGGAAATATAGATCTATTTTTTGAACTGAGGATGTCACTTTGCCTGCGTGTGCTTTATACAGATTTTGGCACATTGAGGTTTCAGTTAGAAAAATATGTGAGACTTAACCATTCAAATTGATGGGAAGGAATTATGTCATTATAGGCTTTTGTATTTTGCAGTCGTTGTACCAAGCACTGGAATTGGGGAAATAGGGTGATTCCCCCACAACTAGAAGCAGTGTTGCTTTTCATTTTCCTTTTACTGATTAGCACTAAGTAGACATTAACCTATATGAATTTTTCAAAAACAACATTTAGGGTCCACATTTATTTTAATTCTGATCTTCTCTAATTGGTGAAACTTATGGTTAAAAAATATGTATAGTTACTTTTGACATAGATTTGTTTAAGCATGCAAGCTAGGAATTGATTCAAACCAATATATAATATTTATTTTTGTGTTACTTAGCTTCTTTGTAATAGTGTGTAGAATCATGTGAATTACTCTCAGTAGCTTAAATATATTTTACTCCATTAAAATCTAATTCATATACTACCTTTTTAAATATAAAATTTAGAAGTCTTTGTGATATAATACAAAAAATCTAAATTAATACTCTATGACTTCTTTACTTCCTAAGGGTAAAATGTATTAATATAAAATCAGACTACTGTATTCTTACATTGTGTTGGCTTGTCTTTCTCATTTATTCATTTATCTCATCAACAGTGTTTACTGTGATGTACCAGGCACTTTGTTAGACCTGAGAATTAGAAGATACATGACATAGATTTAGATTCTGACTTCAAAAAGCTTGATATCTGTTGGGGAGAGGTGGAAATGTAAGACAGTAAGACAAATACTATGATGGGGTGCTCCCCATAATCAAAACTATGACCTAAAAAAGGAGTATCTTAGACCCTTGGCCACCCCAGATTTCCTGCTAGGGGAGGCTGCCCAGTGTAGGTTCTGGTTTCATGAAGTACAAGATGGGATTGGTCCAGGTGGGGAGATAAGGGAAAGGTTTCCAGAGGAGAGAGAAGCATCTGCAGAAGCAGTCAGGCAAGAGGCAGCCATACGTCATTCATTTGGCTACTGTACCGAAAGTCAGAGTGGGTGGGAGTTGGGGGCAGAGACTGGTAGAGTCCAGCTCATGAAAGTCTTTGAAGGCCACCTTAGCTACGAGAAGGCAGGAGAAGATATTTAAGAATGGATAAGGTTTGATTTGAAATCCTATTTCCAAAGCAAGTAGAAAGTATTTCGTGGTTTTAGTAATTCTCTATGATGCCAGCTTTTTACTGGCATTGCGTAGTGTGGTCTCTTAGCTGACAAGTTATTTGGTTGGCGATGTGGATTCAACAATAGAAAAGGGCACAGCTGGAATATCTGAATTTTATGTCTGATGCTGTAACATATTTGTGTTTGGAAAATGCATTTGATTTTAAATCTAGGTGTTATGTTTTAGCTGTCTTTTTCCATAGTTAGTTGTTTAAGTTTATAGGATGTCTGTCTGCAATCCATGTTAGTTTTATACATTGAAAGATTCTTTTCTGTTTTGAGATTTTTTTCTTTTTATATTATTGAAGATGCCAATTTAATCTTCTTCTGAAAACTGGGAGATAACCCAACTTCATTTATCTAACGTAATTCTAATGTGTTCCATGATTTTAACTAAGAGGTTTGTGTTGTGTGTAGTTGAAAAGACAGTATTTTATACGTTTTTAAAACAGGTATTATGGAGCATCAGTAGGAACTTAAGAGAAGCCTGTTCCCTTCCAAAGAGTTATTTGAACCTTTATTTGAAGAAAGTTACTTCCTTGATGCTAAAGGGATCAGTTATGTGTGGAGCTTTGAGGTCATATGAAGGAAGATATTTTCTTTAAATTTCCACACATTGTGAGAATATATGCTTATAAAGAAATATATATGAATAAAATGTATTTTCATTTTTTTCCTGTGGTATTGCTTAGAAATTCCGTTTAATAGGGTGGCAGACGTAATAGCATTATTCAGTAATAGATTATATATTACTATTATCGTTTAGTATATACTGGATATATGCCTATGTTTCTTAACATTTGACTCATTGTATAGCAATTTTCAATATAATTGTTGAAAAAAAGAGGAGGAACATCTTTTAGGAATATTTTCTATAATTCCCAAACCAACGAATTCAACAGTTTTAATGATAGCTAAACTAGGTTTGGAATTCGCACTGAGAATTAATTGTAGTTATCTACAAATTGTGTTTGGTTCACCTATGCCTCTTTTTGTTTGAAATGATACTTCTTAACAAAATTTTCTTTTTTCATTTGTTTTAAAACTAATGCCAAGGATCTTCTTTGGCATTTAAATTTTCTTAAGCAAAACAGCCTGCAATTCCTGTTGAATATTCAAGAAGCAAAATATATCCCTGCTGCTCTCTTTTTTCTTGGTGATTTGTTCCCTCATAAGCTGTCCGAGTAGGAAAATATATTTTTAAGTTGTTTTATTTCTGTATGTCCTAAAGATAATACTTTATAGATACAATAATGTCACATAAATCACCAATATCTGTAGTGATTATATTTTGGAAGTTTGCCCTTGTTCTCTTCTCCCACTCATCTATGGAAAGGCTATGAAAACACATTTGATATTTTTGCAGCTTTCATTCTGTGGATGTGTATTTAAAATGTTCTTAAAGTTTTCTGGTTAAAATACTTTGAAATAATTAAACATTAATAATAGTTCATTTCAACTGTGAAATGAGACTACTGTCTTAAGACCAAGACATGAAAATGTCTAGACCAGAGAGACATTTCATGTCTTTAACTTCTGGTGCTTTTTATTAATTCTCTTATATTCTGCTTTCATGAGTCCTGGTTGGACCCTTCCTTAAGATGTAAAAGTCAAGATTACCATTAAAACACTGAAGTAGGGTAGAGTGTCTATCAAGAAATGTAAACCAATTAAGTGGGTATCTTATGGATCTTATGGCTTCCCAGCATTTCATGTAAGCAGAAGACCCCAGAGGTACCTAGGAATACTGCTTTTTTAGGAAGTTCACCGTACAAGTATGTTTTCCTTGTCTCTCCCTCTTATGCCTTCTCCTCTGTAACATATTTTCACATAGAACATTTACTTTGGCACCTAAAGAGACAAATTATTTTGTTGTTGTTTTTTTCTTTTAGTTTTGATCACCTAATTAATTCATTTATAAAAAATCATGTATATACTTATTTTAGGCCAGGTGCATTGACTCACGCCTGTAATTCCAGCACTTTGGGAGGCTGAGATGGGTGAATCCCTTGAGGTCAGGAGTTGAGATCAATCTGACCACCATGGCAAAACCCCATCTCTACTAAAAATAGAAAAATTAGCTGGCTGTGGTGGTGCGTGCCTGTAATCCCAGCTACTTAGGAGGCTGAGACAGGAGAATCACTTAAACCTGGATGGCGGAGGTTGCAGTGAGCCAAGATTGTGCCACCAAATCCCAGCCTGTCAACAGAAGGAGACTCTGTCTCAAAAATAAAATATAGGCCGGGCTCAAAAATAAAAAATAGGCCGGGCGCAGTGGCTCACGCCTGTAATCCTAACACTTTGGGATGCTGAAGCGGGTGGATTGCCTGAGTTCAGGAGTTTGAGACCAGCCTGGGCAACATGGTGAAACCCCGTCTCTAAACTACAAAAAATTAGCTGGGCGTGGTGGCGTGCACCTGTAATCCCAGCTACTCGGTAGGCTGAGACAAGAGAATCACTTGAACCTGGGGGGCGGAGGTTTCAGTGAGTTGAGATCATGCCATTGCAGTCTAGCTCAGGTGGCAGAGCGAGACTCCATCTCAAAAAAAGAAAGAAAGAAAGAAATGAAATAAATAAATATGCTTATTTTAAATTCTTTTATATTAGTCTTTCAAAGTAGTAGTATAAGTGAGTTTGTATTTCTCTTGTATTTTAAATTATTTAACATTTGAACCATTGATGTCACCACTAGATTTACTTTGAAGAGTAAATGATGCCAGAGCTCTTGAAGTTTAGGGTAACTATGGCCATATTTTCACAAAATCATAAACAGACAGAGTTATTTTTCTTTATATTGCTACTAGCCATATGTTAAAGGAGAAAATCAGCTCAAATGGGTGAATAAACTGTCTCTGGGTGAAATACGGGGGGTGGGGGGTAAACCTTGTTAAGAAATTTATGCATACTGTTATTTCAGAGCATATCTGTTTACTACTGTTAATGCTTTTTATTGTATTCACAAAACAGACTCAGACCAAAAAGAGAGCATTTTTTCCCCGTTGTTCTAGCATGTATATGAATTTAAGGAAGGAGATGGGGCTGGGAAAAATTCAGAAATAATCAGGCAAGAACTATTAAGAAAATGCTCAACTAAGCATGAACTTGTTTAAACAACTATCAAGACTTTTTATAGCTTTTTTATCATTTGTTTTGGAGTGAGCAGTGGAATACGACAAAATTTTCACGTGTGCTCTTCAGCAAGAGACTTGGAAATACTTATGTATGCGCATTATCTCACAGTACCCTTCTCATTTAAGATGAGGAGACGTGTTCTTTTTCCTCGTTTTCCTAATGGGAGGCTTGAGACCCAAAGAGGCCAAGTGGCTGGACCAGTGAGATGGCGTGGAACTGGAATGGTCAGTTTTTGACTCAGATTTGGCACTGGTTTTCTAAGGATGAGTGGTATTGCTATGTACATTCTAGGAAAGTTTTCCAGATTGGTAGAGCCAGTACATGTTCCCTAGTTTTTTAAGCATTTAATTTGGCATCTCCTTTTGTCATCATTGTAGGAGCTGTTTAGAATGTCATCAAGAATTGCTGATTAAATCGTCACTACTACTTTGAGTAAAAATTCAGTGCTTTCACATCACTCTGGCAAAATTAAGGAGAGCTTAAGAATTTCTGGTGAACCCCCAAATAAAGCCCTTTATGTCTACATTGTTGAGATTATGTTCCTGTGCTTGACTTCTTTTTTTTTTTTTTCCTGACCAGTACTAAGCATTTGGATTTCACTTAAATGCCTTCAGAGTCTAGTTCTACTCTAGCACTGAGCAGCTGAGCACAATAGAAAGTTGACTTTGGTTTTCCCTTTCATATTCTTTTTTTTTAATCAGGGAGTGTTATGATTCTGGTTTATAAGACATTCTTGTTATACTTTCGCTGTATAACAAATCTTTGCTCTTAAATAATAGACAATGTTTGTTGCAGGATGGAAACATACTTGTTTTTAGATCAGTGATGCAAGTATTTTCTAAAATCTCTTGACATTTTTTCTAGTCCATCCTCTCAAGATGGAAGCGTATATTGTCCCTATCAGCTGTTACATTAGGCAGTCCACGTTCATGTATTCAATATCTAAGGTCGTTTTGGAGTATTTTGCCAGTAATGTATCTCCATTTTCTCAGATGGAGAAACAAGGGTATTTTGTGAGCTTCACAGCCCCGTTTTTATGAGACCCTGGGCTATCCATGCAATTCTGTCTTGTAGTCTCGGTGTTTTATAACATGAGAATGATTAACTGTATCCGTAGATGATCAGAAAGTTATTTGCTGTTCTCAGGTCAGTGGAGGGATCTTTCCCCCAAGTACTGAGAGTATTGATCTACTTGCTGTAGACACAGTGTGGAAGACTGGGTCAGTGGCGGTGCTTGGTAGAGCACAGGCAGATCTTTTTGGATTCTCATAGAAAAAGCAGGGATAAAATGTTGGGATCAGTTAAGGAAAGGATAACAGTCCCCACTTTTTCTACCTGCTGGTTTCGAGAATTGGATATGTGTGAAGCATCTGCACACTTACTTGGAGTGGGTAGGCTGTCTGGTTATGTCAACCCTTATGGCTTCTCTTGGTGAAGATGGCCAGCCTGGGAGCAGTGAGCCCTCTTCCTTTTCATTAGGTAAGTTCATGGACTTCAGTGACCGACATGGTTGTTCTGTTTGTTAATCCAAATTAAATTACCTTTCTAAGAAACAAGTGCATATGAATACAGCTTTGGTTTTTTGTCCTCTTGTTGAGAATCTCGTTTGCTAAACTCATAAAAACTGATCGTTTCTAAAAGGCCTTTGATCTTGTATTTTCTGATGCCAGTTTGTTGTTCGGAAAGATTTCTTTTCACTTCTTACATTTAGGTGTAATTTCACCTTCATACTGAAATTCACAGCTTTCTGAGGCATTGAGCATAATCACATTTTACCCAAACCCTCCCCTGTTGGCATGTCAGTCAGTGAGACCTCAGCATGGATAGGTGGCTCAGTCATCAGAATTCCCCAGCGTGAACAATGTTGTAATTACATTAACCAAATGTGACTGACATTTTGTGAGTTTTTCTGTCTTCATTAAACTTGTTCACCTTCTCTGAAACCCTTCATGCTGCACGCTAGCACGGAGCAGCCGTATCCCTCGACCCAGCATGAGTCAGGGGTGCAGCCGCGATACCAGCCGTGAGAGCAGCCGAGATACAAGCCCTGCTCGGGGCTTTCCTCCACTTGGTGAGTACACGTAGGCGCTGGCTGAGGAGCAAAGAGTTCCTTACCCTGCTTGTCCAAGACACTGCTAGGTGGAATGACCTGCTTTTCCTCCTTTACTGTCCTTGTGGTCCTTTCTTCTTTCTTTCCTCTTCCTTAGTTACCCCGTTGTCCCCCTCTGCATGCTTGAATTCTGGCAACTTCGAATTTTTATATATTAGAGGAAAAAAACACCACTTCACTCTGTACTGTTGTCATTGATGACCACTTGCTCTCAGCAAGCCCATCTGTGTTGTCATTTCTAACCGAAGGCAAAACTCAGCCGAAGTTCGTTGCTGCTTAAAAATAAAGTTAATCCAAAGTTTATTCTGAGTCATTGACTTTTTACAATTTATCTTTAATTCTACTACAGATCAGTCTGTGTGTAATTTAATTCAAAGAAGGAACAAAAGTACAATTGCAATAATGTTTAGAAAAGTAAATGAGTTTTCTGTTTAGTGTTAATAGTCCTGCCTTCTAAAATGGACACATAATAAACCCTTTTTAGTTAGTATAAACTGTTGATCCCCAAAAGACATCTGTCAGCACATACTTTTGTGAAAAGGAATATTTTGTATTCTTCAATAATTATTTTTGGCTGCTTGCCATGTTAAGTGCTGTACAGATGTCCATTTTCCTCTTGATAAGCATAAACGTAGAAATCATTTTGTAATAATTAGACCTAGACCTGAAATTATATGGATCTTTGGACTCCAGCAGTCTGTTAATTTTAACTATGTATTTATATAACTGGTCTTTTGAAAACTATACATGTCACTACGAAAGAGGGATGTTAAAAGCATAAGGTCTTAATATATGCCTCTACCTAGCTTGTTCTAAAAATGTTATTCACTGCTTCTGATCTTTTTTCCCTAATCAGTATCGATAATAAAAATCTAGATACATTTCTTTATGACCCATTGTCCTTAATGAGATTCTGAAAAAGAACAGGCAACCACATGCCAAAGCCCTGCTAGACGGTCCCTGTGATTTAGCGAGGCAATACCTGTTGTGAGGTGTTCCACCTTGTTAGCATGAGCCCCTGAGTGGGGCAGCTTACCTATTGCATGTCACCTATTCCACAGCAGTCTGAAGCATTACAGCAGAATTCTCAATAATCAGAGGTGGCAATGATGATTTTTTTTTTTTTTCTGAATGAACTGGTGATTTTTCCTTTTAAATTAAGGCTGTATATCTTTGCATCCTTGCTCACTATTTGAACTTCTGAACAACCTATTTATGAGTGAACAATTCAGTCCTTTATTCGTTATTTTGTCTCTTAGAAGCAATTCAGTGTTTTCCTTTCAAATATGTACTGTTATTTTTGATACTGTCCGTGGAAGCCTCCTTTGGTATCTGGCACGTGGAGCAGGCGAGGTGTGCTGAATTCTTGAGACCCTAATTGAACTCTGAGTGGTTGAGTGAATCTTGTCTGTTTTGTGCATTGTTTGATTAAGTGGATCTGCTTAGCTGTCTTGGTGACAACCCAGAATGTTGAAATGTGTAATTGCCACTACCAAGGCAGAAGGTGTGGGTCCTCACAAACTCTAGCATCAGCACATGTCTTCTGTTGTGGTCAGGGCAGTAGTTAAGTTCTTCGAGCTAAATTTTTGTATCATGCGTTTCCCCTCCTTAGGTTAAACCTAACCCTAAAACTTATGTCCGGCAAGAACAACAGCATTGCTCATGTGTATGCACACCATTTGGAGCAGTCAGCAAGCATAATGCTGTGTGGTCCCTGTTCATCCTCTGGGACAGGTATCATCATCATCAGAGTCTTAGGGAGAATAAGCCACTTTCTCAGGATCACACAGCTAAATGGTGGAGCCAGGGTTTGAATTCAGATTTGACTTCAAGCCTGCCTCATTTGGAAGTAGTTTGGATAATTCAGTGTTTTTCATCTGTTCCTTGAAAATATATTAAATGCTCGTTCTGAGGCTTCTTGATGGGAGGGTGATTAGAAGATGTTTCTGAATCATTTATTCCCAGGCTTGGGGTTAGGACCTGGGAACTCAAAGATACATCCCAGAAGGTTGTTGTCCTCAGGGGAGCTTACTACACATCCTCTGAAGGTTTCTTCTTTAGCTCATTAATTTTAATAATCTCTTCCCACCCCTTTTGGAAATTAGTGAGATCGTGTGTCAGTGCTTCTTTGAATCCACTTACATAGCCAACTCTTTAACAACAACAAAAAAAAGAGTAAAAGTACTTATATTCTAGTGAATATATATTTTTAAGTTTGCATTTTTATTGTTTTGGACCATTTCGATGGTACGAATGTATATGGTTATGGTGAGAATTTTTGATTAAGGGAAATAAGGGCTCTGGGGTGCTGTAAATTAGGCTCTCACATAAGTGGGTCTGCCTAGGATTCCAGTGTTGGGTGTTAACTTGTGAATGTGACAGAGGACTCATGGCATGACAGATTTTTTTTAGAATATTCTGTTGAAACTGAACCAAAGGACCACCTGGTAAGGAACCTGCATATCAGGTACTGCTTAAAAACTATTTCAGTCTGAACTATCAAGATAGTGATGTGCTTGTACAAAAATGTATAGTTTGCTTCAGTCTTAACACAAGATATTTTACCAACTTCCTTTTTTAGGGAAAGTGATAATTTTATAATATTCTTTGCCAATTTAGTTTTAATTTTTGTGAATCTTGAGAAAGGGATATTTTCCTTTTTTTGCAAACTGGTAAAATTTGCCAGGTAATCTTTGCTATTTAATACCACATGTGCCATAGGGACGCACATTTTACAAAGTAACATGGACCTTAAAAATTATATTAAAGAATTCGAGGTATTGATATTTTATGACTGAATGTGAGAGCGTTAACATGTACAGAATAGTAGTGTGGATAAAATGTGGCACTGCTCAGTATTATTTTGTTAAACCTATAAATTTTCTGTGGTATAATCACTGTGAATTTTTCAGAGTAATGAATGGAAGAATATTATCTTTTGTTTTTTCCTGAGGTTAAGGAAAAGCCATATGTTGCATGGAACTATAGTCAATAAGTTAATGTTTTGAACCAAGTCTTTATTTCATAATTATTTCTAAAAGTTATTTTCTGTCCACATGAGGACAGAATTTAGCATGTATTTCCTCAGGTTGATGAAGTAATATGCTCTTTAGGAATACTTGTTAATAAAATGGTACTATAATAATGTCAGATCGTAAATTGGAGGTTGCTCTTATCTGTTACTGCCACCACCAGCACTACCAACGCTACTAACCATTGTTTAAGTGCTTTATAGCCTCTTTTAATCCTCTCACTAACTCCCAAGAGGTAGGTAACATTAACCGTTATTAGCACCATTTTACAGATAAGATACTGAGACACAGATAGATTTAGTACTTTGCCCAAGGTCAGTCCTATGGCTAGTTGTGATCCAACCAGGGTTTACAGCTGCATTACTGAGCTGGTACTCATAACCAGTGTACTGTAACTGCTTCTCCAGGGAAAAATCATTAAACTTAATACAACCAAATTCCAACAATTACACAAGTACTAATAATTAGGATATGGTCGGGCGTGGTGGCTCACGCCTGTAATCCCAGCACTTTGGAAGGCTGAGGTGGGCAGATTGCTTGAGCCCAGGAGTTCGAGACCAGCCGGGCAACATAGGGAGACCTCGTCTCTACAAAAAAAATAAAATAAAATAAAAAAAATAAAAAGCCGGGTGTGCTGGCACATCCCTGTAGTCCCTGCTACTTAGGAGGCTGAGGCAGGCGGATCTGCTTGATTCTGAGCCATGATTGCGCCATTGCGTGTCAGCCTGGGCAACAGAGTGAGACCTTGTCTGAAAATAATAGTAATAATAATAATTAGGATATTCATGCAACAGAACAACAAACATTTTGACTGGGGAAAATGGAATTCCAACTGTTGAATCCCCTTCCTGTGATTTCATTTTATTTCCGTTGAAGTAACATTATGAACTTCTATGCTTGTTTTTGGTGCATGGTTGCATATGCATCACGTACTGATAAAACATCTCGTGAGCTGAGTTAACAGTCCGTCTTACTGCCGTTCCACTCTGGGATGTAGACGGTGCTCTGTGACTCCTGCTGTTCTTCATGTTGCATATTTCCATACTGGCTGATAGAGGCTTCATGGCGTGAAAATAACCCTGGAGTCCGAGTTGGTTGATGCATAGTTTGGAGCACCTTTAAGAGTGCCTTTGTTGTGCCTGTGTGTTTAATAGCTGTGCGAGAGCCAGCGGGCCACTGTGGAGTTTGGGGACTGGCACTTGCTGTCCATTCATATCCAGCACCATTTCTTCTCATGAGAAAACATGGCCTTGTTGGTAGCAGTCCCTGCATTTCCTTTGGACTGTGGCGTTTTCTGTCTCTGGTACTTCTGTGTTAATCCTGTGGGTGTTGCCATTCCTTTTACCTGCAGCCTCTCGACGTCATTCCAGGTCCACTAGTGCTCTCTCCACTGCTGAATCTGTTGGGCAGTCAGGTGAACAAGTGCTAACTGCATGACTTGGCTTCTTCATATGTTCTAGTTTCACACCCATGTTAACATTTGTTTTCATCTGTGTCGGCTAGCACTTGGCATGTATGCACCTCATTTTTTTCCCCAATGTGCTTTAATTTTTTTAAGTTATTGAATGTTTATAGTTCTGTTAATAGGCTGTAGATGCTTTATAGCCTGTTTGACAACATCGTTTCTCCAGTATTCATATTTACGTTAAAACAAAACATAAAACAGGGAAGTAATTCCCTTCCTGCCACTCTGTCCCCAGGAAAATAACCAAAATTAGGTATTATTTAGGGTTCCTGTGGGGCAAGGGGGCATGGATATCACCCAACAGATTCCCTTCCAAAGTCTTTACTCCGAATAAACTGCCAAATATTAATGCTAGTTATTAATGTCAAGTTCACATTTTTTAAGGTACCATTTAGTTAACAGTGTTGCAAATTATAGCATACATAATTTCATATGTATGAAAATAAGTGTATTGTTCTCAAAGTTTTATGGAAAAACAAGATCAGGATTCAGGTAATCAATTCAGGCCAGAGGTATCCTTTGCAGCCTGCAAGCCCCAAACCTGCTCCCTCAGTTCTGTTTAGCAATACTCAACATCCACTGGTTAGCCACAGTGGCAAAAAGTAAGCATACAGTAATATATCAGTTTGTTAGATTTCATGCTAACAGTCCCTAATGACTACAGTTTTCTCAATTGAGTAAGGTAGAATCTATGAATTTGCAGACCGTTGATGGTGACAATTGTTACCAATTCACTGAGTCTGGTATTTTCTCTTTTTTCCTCTAGATGAAGCCCCCTATACTTTGTTTGTTTGTTTTTGGTTTTTGGGTTTTGGGTTTTGCAACAGGGTCTCACTTGTTGCCCAGGCTTGGAGTGTAGTAGTGTGATCTCGGGTCACTGCAACCTCTGCTACCTCTGCTACCTGGGCCCAAGCGGTCCTCCCACCTCGCTCCCCAAGTAGCTGGGACTACAGGTGCGTGCCACCACACCCAGCTAGTTTCTGTTGTTTTTGTAGAGACGGGATTTCACCGTGTTGCCCAGGCTGGTCTCGAAACTCTTGGGCTCAAGCGATTTACCCACCTTGGCCTCCCAAAGTGCTGGGATTACAGGCAAAGCCACCATGCCCTGCCTCCTGTATATTCTGATTATGTACATTTCCCTGAAGATTAGGGGCCAGACTGAGAGCACAGTCATATGTGTTCATCTCTTGGAAAAATTGAACTTTTAATAGTATCAGAGCCTTGAGACTATGGAACAGATTTTGCTCTGGTGAAAACACAAAGCTTATAGTTTTGCTTAGATCTGGATAAACATTTCCCCTTAAGATTTGAAATTCAAATTGTCTATGATATATATCAAATGATCTGTAGTCACTATGTATGGCAAAGCTGTATGCATCTTGGAAGCACAGAATAATTGCATTGTTCTTATAGTTTTAATTTTGTGTCTGAAAAAATCTGTATTCTCCCTGGAGCAAGAATTGCTGGCATGAGATTTTTTTTTTTTTTAATTTTGTTAGACTTCGTTTTATTTAAGTTTATGCTGGGTAATTTTTTAATGGCTTATAATTGAATTACTTTCATTCTGTTACTCATAAATCTACTATCTACCCTTTTTTAATGAAAAAAAACTTGAACAAAGATCGTCTATAAAACTATATGTGCACAGTAAATCTCACATTTATACTTGTTTCATATTTCAACTGATAAATATAGATATATGTAATTTTTAGTGGCCTGTTTTAGTTTATATGGCACATTACCTTTTAAACATAATGACTAAGATGACAGTTGGAATGACCAGCAAATGCATTAAAAAAGGGGATAGTATAACATACAGTTTTTGTTTCTTTTAAAAAATTCATGACTGTATAACTATTGATAAGCAGTGTTTAAATTTTTCTCCCTTTCTATGGTGGTGGAAGGTATAATGTTTTGAAATTGACATTTTTAAAAAGCTAAATAACAATTCGCTTTTTAAGTTCACCAGTTTGTAGGCACTGTCTTGTTACATATCTAAAATTTTAAATATGTTGTTTTATAGGAAAGATCAATTCATGTAAAATTAGCTTCCCTTTTATTTTAGATGCTTCTAGAATGTGGCTAACATAGAGATTTTCCTTGTCCAATGTCTTATTTGTTAACACAGAGAAAATAGAAAATATTTTATCGTAACATTTTTCTTCCAAAGGTTTTTATATGTTAGACTTTTTAAATAAGAAATTTTTTACTGGTAGATAATGTATAACTCACTTAATGAAGATACGACTTACACTGCCTTTCTCCTAGTGTAGTTTTAATCTCCAGCACTTCCTAAGGAAAGCTGGTCAGCTAATTTAATGGGACTTTAAAAAGTGAGTTTTCATTTCCATGTTCACAAATAAACTTAAAATTATTGTTTGAACTACTAAATTTGTTTTAAATTCTTTGGATTCTTTCTGTTATTTTGTTTATCTGTATAAAGATTACCATTCTAAATTATTTGAGGAACCCAAGTAAAACTTATATTATCTAAATTTTTAATGTTCATCAGTGAAAGTGCAAGATTTTTGGTGATTATTAATTTTAATAAATTGATTTTTAAGTAATTTTTGTTGACACAGGTATCATGACGAACAAATATCTAAAATGAGTTTAGCAATAAACAGTAGTGACACTAATAAAAATTTGCACAGAAATCAATTTGTTTCAAATTTTAATTTTTTACCACACATTGCATTAGAACTCTTATGAAACCATGAAGCTTTCTAATTAGTTTGACCAAACATCAAGGCCACTTGCCTCTATAGGGAAAGCTAAATAGATTAAAAGATTCAACTCATAGCCCAGCTCCCATAAGTTCCCCCTTCCCTCTCATATCTCAGAAACTTTTCAATAATAAAATATCATGTTTGAACAATTTTGAGTGACAGTGCTTTGTGGCACAATAGCATTAAATGTGAACAGCTTAACCTCTACCACTGGTAAAGTCAAGTGTAGTTAAAATTGGCTAGAGATTTTTCAGTGCTTCTGTCTACTTGGTGGGAAGAGGCAGTAGTCCTTGCAAGGAATTGAGATAATTTCAATTAAAGTGACACATCTTTTGCTTTTGTTTTTTAAATAGATCGATTTGGGCTTGGCCAGCCAGGAAGAATACCTGGTTCTGTGAATGCCATGAGAGTTCTGAGCACAAGTACAGATCTTGAAGCTGCTGTTGCCGATGCTTTGGTAAGAGGCACAGTATGTATGTAAACAGAGTCTGTTTGAAATACTCATCTGCATTTCTCTCTGTCTTAACAGGAAATTGCCCCCAAATCAGGTTATTAAATCATCTTTGACACTCTTTAAAATTGTGTAACTGTTGGGTAAATTTATATTGTTATTGTTTGCTCCTTAAACTTTTATCTCTGCACACATATAAGTGAAAATGGACTTTACAGAAAATATTAGCGTCAAGTATTTCTTATCGGTGCTCTTCAGTATCAAGGAGCTTTTGATGACACTGGACTTCTCAGATGTCACTGGGCTTCTTTTTTTCTTTTTAACCATGTTTTTTTTTTTTTTCCCCTGGCACTTCCTTTTTTCCATTCTGTTGCTTCTATTGCTTTACAGACTTTGATGGCATAACCTAGACATTTTATTATAATAATAGGTAATAGAGTTTGAGGTTTGAAAGTCTTGCGTTTATTCTATTATCTTGTCCGTTTGATTTTATGTTGTTTTTCCTAAATCTTTGAGGATGTGAAGCAATGGTGGAGTATGTTTTTGCATCATTATAGTGTAATATCTGAAAACCATAAATGATCATGGATCCTTTAATTTTTTGGTTATGCCAAAAAGTTCCTTGGTAGAATCGGCTTGTGGTCAAATTGCTTTTTAAAGATGTGTTTCAGCTAGTCACACAGTCTCTTGCATATTCCGGTTTATGTGCTCAGCATTTGAAATGGATGTTCTTTAGAACTGTCTGATCACTGGCCTTGCTCTTGCTGTTTTAAGATTTATTCTCTTGTAAAGGAAAAAAGTATGTAATATCCTGCTTTCAGATTCTTAAGTTTTTAATCCAGCCATGTTTTGTCAGATCAACATTTTACAGTTTATGGCTATGGTGATTCCAGTTTTCGTTCCTTCTTGTCTCGCCCTCATTTATTCCTGCTCAGTCAGGTTCTTTGACAAGTATCTGTGAGCAAGCAGTTTGCTACTCTCATAATGCTTTTCCTGTAGGCAAGCTGCCTGGCCATGTTATTCCTCAACCTTATGTATAGAAAGACTTTTTTCTGGCAGGTGCTAGAGTTCAGAGTAATTGCTCTAACTATGGCTTTAAGAGTCAAGAGCTTGAACAGAATTCTCTGAAACTGTTTGTCCTTCCAAGTTGCAGCATTTAGAATCTGTATCTTATTCGTTCAGAGACCCTGGGAAGTGGAGGTCAAAGGGGTGGGAAATGATGGATGTGAAGCCCTTAGTTGAGATTTCCACTTAAGTCAGGGGAATTTCTTAGTTCTTTAAAGAACTGCATAAGGGACTGTGTGTAAAGTTCTAGGAGGCAGAATAGGACTTGAGAGTTTGAGCTTTGGCTTGACTTGACTTGAGCTTTTCTCTGAGCTCTGGCTCCCATTAGATTCATACTGCCCTTGTTACTTTTTGTCCAAACTTTAGTCTCTCCAAGTGACCTGCTTCTGAAGAGAAAACACAGAAATGGTACAGAATCTTTGCCTCACTGAATAGACACCACGGTGCCAGACAGAATGTCTCAGAGGAAGAGATAGAATTAATGGTGACCTTAGAGATTTGCCTCACTGGTATGGGAAAAGTTTTAGCAAAGAATTACAGCAAGTTACCAGAAGGTCTTCTGAGACATGGAGGAGGGTTAGGAAATGCCATTTTGAAAGCATTCTTTATTATTATTCGCTTGATATGAAACGCTTGCTAACCTGTGTTTTTGGTTTGCTAAGATATGTTTTGCTGTACACTTTTGTTGCAAGAACAGTCCCTACATATGCTTCTGACATAATTCTCTATGCTTTTTCCCCATCCTTCAATATTTTCCTGCCTACAGCTGTTAGGAGACTCCAGGAGCAAGGTACCAGTGCTTTAACTTTTGTTTTACAACTTTATTTCTTCTGTTGCAAGTATTTCTTTCAGAAGCTAGTGAAAACCAAAAAATATAGTATAGAAATTCTGATCTGAAACATGATTTTGCTGAATCATAACAGTGATTCACCATCATTGTTGTCTTTATTCATGGTGGAGTCAGTCACCTTTCATGTACATCTGTTTGAGTATTTATTTCGAATGTCAAGCTCTGCTCGTTCGCCTAGTAGTGTTTCATTTTATTAACTCAATTTGTGCCTATTCTTACGTCGTCATGATTTCATGAATGGATTTATCAACATTTTTCTTATTTTAGGAATCTGGTTTTTGTGTGACCATATAATTTATTATCCAAACAAAAATGCTTTTGAGATTAAAAGGGAGATGCTATTAATAATTATGACAATAGGCTTAAGGCAGAACAGTCCTGAGCAAGTTGGATTAATAATAATATGCCATATTATTAGAGAAGTGTATTTGTATGGTTTAAGCCAATAGCTATTTGTTTTGCTTCTATCAATTTTATATAGTTGCTGCTATATCATATTTATGGGTATAGCAGTTTTGTGTTCAGGGTCAGAGAAATGAATAAAGTGGGTATTATAGTCTACTTTCAGAGAAGCCTATTTGTGTTTCAAAACCCTAAGTCTTTAATAAAAGTGGCCAGGAGTTAGAAACCAGCCTGGGCAACAGAGGGAGATGACTTAGGAATCCTTTTACATGGGCTGCTTCTGCCACTGACATTTCAAATTCTGACTTTTTCAGGAAACATAAATATTCACACAAGTTTATCCATAGACCATGCTCAAGATATATTGCTTTTGACTGCGGAGGGGCTGTTGGCTGCATGTATTTGCATTGTGCCAGGTGCCCAGCTGAAATATTTAACATATAATTTCATTTAATCCTCACAACAAGCCTGTATGATAGGTATAATTATTGTTGTCTTAAAGATGGGGAAACCGAAGCAAAAGGCCTAGGAGGCTTTCAGAAGTCATGCAGCCCAGTCAGTGTTGGCACCAGGATTGTGATCTGTCTGTCTTCCTGTAAAGTCCACACACTGTACTAGAGGCCACACTCTTTCCTCTCTACTACAGAGTGCTTTGCTTATTAGTTATTTTACCTAATGGAAAACTGCTTTTCTGTTTGTATTTCCATAATCTGTAAGCACAGGAAAAGTGTGTGTGTGCATATGTCTTTCTACACTTAACTCTTTGTTGTAGATTTTGTTTGGTATGACTCACGGTCATTTCACCTTTCTATTTCTTCCTCAATCACTCCCATCCCTCATTGGTCCTGTCAGAAGAAGCCTGTGAGGAGGAGATATGAGCCGTATGGGATGTATTCTGACGATGATGCCAACAGTGATGCCTCAAGTGTTTGCTCTGAGCGCTCATATGGCTCCAGGAATGGTGGCATTCCCCATTATCTGCGGCAGACTGAAGATGTAGCAGAAGTTCTCAACCACTGTGCTAGTTCAAACTGGTCAGAAAGGAAAGAAGGGCTTCTGGGCCTGCAGAACTTACTGAAGAGCCAAAGAACACTGAGGTGAGGACCACAGCAAGAATATGAGCTAAGTTTGAATCCCCTGTTGAACTCTTCAGGGGCTTAAAGGGTTTTCCTATAATTAATGGAGTTTTCAAGAGGTCGCTTGCAGGAACAGGCACTAAAGGTACCAAGATGACTGAGAGACAGTCCCTGCCATCCAGAGGCTTTGAAATATCTGGCAAATATCCTTTTTCTCTTTCACTTTTTTTTTTTTTTTTTTTTTTTGAGATGGAATCTCGCTCTGTTGCCTAGGCTGGAGTGCAGTGGCATGATCTTGGCTCACTGCAACCTCCGTCTCCCGGGTTCAAGCGATTCTTCTCCCTCAGCCTCCTGAGTAGCCGCGCCACCACGCCTGACTAATTTTTGTATTTGTAGTAGAGACAGGGTTTCACCATATTGGCCAGGCTGGTCTCAAACTCCTGACCTCGTAATCTCTGCCTGCCTTTACCTCCCAAAGTGCTGGGAATACTGGCGTGAGCCACTGCGCCCAGCCCATCTGGCAAATAGTCTGTAACTTATTAGGCTGATAAAAGATTTAGGGTGGACACAGTGGCTCATACCTGTAATCCCAGCACTTTGAGAGGCCAGGGCAGGAGGAGCACTTGAGTCCAGGAGTTTGAGACCAGCCTGGGCAACAAAGGGAGACCCCCATCTTTTCAAAAAAGTTAAAACGTTAGCCAGATGTGGTGACATGCATCTGTAATCCCAGATACTTCAGAGGCTGAGGCAGGAGGATCACATGATCCCAGAATTGGAGATTGCGGTGCATTATGGTTACACCAGTGCGCTCCAGCCTGGGTGACAAAGCAAAACCTTGTCTCAAAAACAAAACAAAACAAAACAAAAACCCCATGTTTGGTTCCCTTCTGTTTCATATTTGTCCAGTAGATGTTATTTGAGAAATGTCTATGTACAGTATGCAATTCAGGTTTAAAATAAATAAATAAAACAACCCTGCAGGTTAGTACGGTTCATTATACTTTAGAGTCCTAGATAGGATGTTATCAGTCTTAGTCTGGAAAATGTTGATGCACATGTGCATATATGTAGCTTATAAATGTACATAGTAAGGAGGTAACAAAATGGAGCACTCTAGTAACAGCATTGTCTTTTAAATGGATTGTTTTTGCTTTTTTCTTTGTTTCTGTTTCATGAATTTTCTAAAGTAAGCGTGTATTATACATACCAAAAAAGTATGTGGTTATACCATATTTTGTCAAATCTAAGGCACCGTACACACACACCCTTATTTTTAGCCCTTTAATAAATGTCACGTGTATTAAACCGTGACAGCACAAAAATGTCATTGATTATAAGATGACTCAGTTACAGAGATGTGAAAATTAGAGAAAGGAGATGTGAATGGGAACTAAGAAATGGGCGACTTAGAATACATGAAATGCAGTCTACTTTATCCTTTGGATAGTTTTTGTAAGATAAGTTAATGGTCATAGATGGGCATCCGTCTTGGGTTCTGTAAGGCTAAGTGAGCACTGGCTGATAAGTCGCCCAGCTCTCACTGTGGCTCTTCAGGCCATCTGACTCCAGCCTCCTGTACTCATACCTGACCCCCATTATTCATCTGTTCATGAAGGCGATATAGGAAGTTTTGTCATGTGCCTTCTGAAACACAGGCATCCTGTGACGCTCTGGTCACCTGTCAGAAACAGAAGATGGTTTGTCACGATTGTTCCTCAAGAATCTGTTTAATCCTGGTGGTCCCACTTTGTAGATTCTTAGTGTTCACTAAGTACCTATTAAATAATTTCTAGGAATCTGTTGATTGGCATTGGTCTAATCTAGGTTATATCGTTAACAATATTGAAGGGTCCTTGAACCAACTGTCTCATCCACATAAGAAGGCATTAATCAGGGATGATTTGTGGAAGAGAGGACCCTTCTATCAAACTTTAACCATGGGACTTGGTGGTTGTCAAGGATCAGAAAAGACAAAGGGCACCAATGTGAAATGAATGTTTGCTTTGTCCTAGGTGCAGTAGAAGGTACAATGTGTTATCTTTTTTCATCCTCTCAGCAGCCACATGACATGGCTTACCCTGTTTGACCAATAAGGAAAAACCAGGCTTAAAGATAGCAGAGTACTTATTTATTTTATGTATTTATTTTTGAGACTGAGTTTCGCTCTTGTTGCCCAGGCTGAAGTGCAATGGCGTGATCTCGGCTCACTGCAACCTGTGCCTCCTGGGTTCAAGCGATTCTCCTGCCTCAGCCTCCTGAGTAGCTGGGATTATAGGCACTCGCCACCATGCCCAGCTGATTTTTGCATTTTTAGTAGAGACGGAGTTTCACTATGGTGCCAGGCTGGTCTTGAATTCCTGACCTAAGGTGATCCACCTGCCTTGGCCTCCCAAAGTGCTGGGGTTACAGGTGTGAGCCACTGCGCCCGGCACAGAGTACCTTATTTACAGCAGAACTGAGATTAAAATCCAGGTCTGTCTGACCCTGAAACACATGCTGTTTTGTTTTTTGCCTTTTTCGTTTTGTACCTCTCATTACAATGCAGGATAGACATGCTTTTTAAACTTTATTCCATTGCTTTTCAATCGTGGCATGTGGAAGACACAGCTGGGATAAAATGAAAAAGATTTTGGTGCATGGCTTTATCACTTCCAGATGTGTCCCCTTGAGTAAATCACTCAGTCTTAGTTTCCTCATCTTAAAATGAGAACCGATCTCTGGTTTTGTATTCCTATTTGATTTAGCTACAAATTAAGTAAGAGTTTGTGAAAAAAAACCTTGTTATGTAGATATAAATTATGTAAAGCTTATGTAGTTGACTGATCAAACAGATTACCCAGGTGTGGTAGTGTTCACCTCCCAGCTACTCAGGAGGCTGAAGTGGGAGGAACGCTTGAGCTTGGGAGATTAAGGCTGTAGTGAGCTATGATTGCACCACTGCGCTCCAGCCTGGATGATAGAATGAGACCCTGTCTCAAAAATAATACGAGTAGTCAATTCATTGAATCCTGTTTTATTTCTTCTAGTCGAGTTGAACTGAAAAGGTTGTGTGAGATCTTCACCCGGATGTTTGCTGACCCTCATAGCAAGGTAGGTCTGGAAGTCATGCCTGCCCTGTCTTTCCCCCTGCATGTCTGTGTGCTCTGTGTGATATACTATCCAAGAATGAGAGCGAATTCCCGATAGTGCAGTTCCGACCTTACAGAGTAACACCAGTTTCAGCACTAGTGTATGTTACATCTTTCAAAAACAGAATTCTTGGAAACTTACATGTGCATAAAATTTCAAGTTAATTAAGTGTGCTTCAAGTAAGAGTTATCAGGGAGAGAATCAGATGGTCTTTCTTACATTCAGCAAATATTTCTGTATGTCTCCTGTTAGCCAGACAGTGAGGTAGGTGCTAGGGTATAAGATCGTATTATAATATCATGCATTTTTTAATGTTATAGTATATAGTGAAGAAAATAAGTGTATAATTATTTTTGTATCCCATGTAGAATATGTCTGTATAGGACAAGATAGAAAAAATGAAAGTATTTAATGGATTTATTGAAAAACCAGATTATTTCTTAAAATAAGATTTTGCTGTTCCCAAGAACTTGCTGAATTGGTGATCACTTAGGTGGTGCCCACACCTCCTGAGGGCCATAGGGAACACTAAGCCTGAGGAATGCTTTTTCTGAGGAGAGAGTCCCAGCTGAGGGGGAAACGCCCATGCGTATGGGACAGAACACTTTCCAGGGGTGGTGGAAAAGGGGTGAGAGAAGGACTCTTTACAGAAATTTACTTGGGGTCTAGATTTTAAATACCATTGTTTGGGAGGAGGCCCTTAGAGACTATTAAATGCTTTTAGAGGAAGAAAGTAGAGGGCAGGATGAAGATTTAGGGAAAGGGGTAGATAAAGGACAAAAGTAAGGTATGGAAATGGATAGAACCTTAAATGAGCAGAAGCAAATCTTTAATGCTGACATGCAGGATCAACTAGTTTTCCTAGTAAAGATGGCCTCCTCCGAGTCTTCCTGGAAGAAAGAAACCGGTGGCGGCCAGAGAGCCCAGCCAGTTAGTCATCATCATCTTTCTTTTCCTATCCTTGCTTCCTCGTAGGAATTGTCCTTGAAATATCAAACATCCATCCACCCATTCATTCACCCAGTCATTTAACATTTACTGAGTAACTGCTTTGGGGCGGGGATATAGAAAAGAAGATATGGCCCCAGCCTTTTGAGGTGCTCATGAGCGTAAAGGGGAGTGAATGCAAGGGTTCTCCTCCCCTCTCCCCACAGCTCTCCTCACTCAGTGTCATTCTTGAAGCATGTCTTAAACTTTCTGCTATGACCCTCACAGCAAAGTCAACATTAACAATATTAATAAAAATCCACTGGGCACGGTGGCTTACACCTGTAATCCCAGCACTTTGGGAGGCTGAGGCGGGTGGATCACTTGAGGTCAAGAGTTCGAGACCAGCCTGGCCAACATGGCGAAACCCTGTCTCTACTAAAAATATAAAAATTAGCTGGGTATGGTGGCGTGTGCCTGTAATCCCAGTTATTTGGGGGGCAATCACTTGAACCTGGGAGGCGGAGGTTACAGTGAGCTGAGATCGCACCACTGCACTCCAGCCTGAACAACAGAGTGAGATTCTGTCTCAATAAAAATTCAGGAAAGACTGAGCTTAAACCTTTAAAGGCCACATAGATATCCAAATTTAAAATGTATCAAGATTCTTCTCTAAGGTAGTGTTAAAAGCAGTAAGATTTAATGCATAAGCATAATTAGATTCTTAAGATTTAAAACATAAGCACTATTAGATGGTTTAGAACATTGATAAATTTCTGTTACCTGTCACCCCTAGATTGCTGATTCAGAAGCAGAATGTGAGGATAAAGAAGGAAATTTGTTTCCATCAGAAGTCTCTTGTACAGTGAGTTTGGAGGTCTCAGTTTAGTTAATATTTGTTAGCTGCCTGTAAGCTAAGCCAGGAATCCCACAGCTAAATGACCTTTTTCCTGAGCTGTCTCACAGGAGACCCCTGGTGGTGAATAGTTGCTCTACTAGAAATGAGGCGGTATAGGGTTCATGGGCTGTCCAAGTAGAACAAGTTTCGTTAGCAAGGTAGGGATACTCAGTGCTACTTTTCTCTCTGAAATTGGTTCAGAGATATTCCACTATGCACTCTATTTTGCCTTAGCAAAAATTATTACACAACAGCATGAGAATTATGTTAATATCTTTTATTCTAAGCTGTAACCATCTGTTACTTTATGATAGCTGAAATTGGTGTACATCAAAATATCTGACGTGAAAAGCAATAGCTACACACTAGTGAGTAGGTGTTTTTATTGGCTTATTTTATAATAGTATGTGTTGACTGCTAGATAGTGAATAAGAATACTATAGAATTAGGACACAAGGATTTGTTGTTGTTTAAGAAAGAAAAGCCTTCATGATTAAACTCAGAAAAGTTCATTTCTCTCTGTACTGCTTTTTAAAGACGTATATTGAGGGAGGAGAGAATATTTCATTGGTTTGTAGCCTTTTCAGGTTTTCTTAAACGCATGAAAATGGTATTAATTCACTGCCAACTAACATGGAATTTGTTTTGTTGCATGGCCTCGTTTGCGGTGGAATTCACAACAGAGAGTAAGTTCCATTCCTTTTTCCTTTATCTGTTTTCTGCACTACATTTTCCTTCTGTACTAGGAACAGTTGTTGACAGTGTTAACCTAAGTTACAAGAGTCTGGGCAAAGCACGTATGGGCATTTTTAATGTTTTGTAGACTTTGGAGGAAATTGTGAATTCAATATGTGAAGTACTTGGTTTTCATTTGTGTCTAGGTTTTCAGTATGTTTTTGGAGACTCTTGTGGATTTCATAATAATTCATAAGGATGATTTACAAGACTGGCTTTTTGTTCTTCTCACACAATTACTTAAGAAAATGGGAGCAGATTTACTTGGATCTGTGCAAGCAAAAGTTCAAAAGGCTCTAGATGTCACAAGGTAAGTGTTTAAGAGTTAGTTTTGACATTACAGGATACTTGTAGGTGACTTTTTGCCATTCTCTTTTGTTACCCATGGCGTTTGTCACTCACTTGAATATCTTTTACTCAGTTCTCACTTTCTGTTGTTGACATACTTGTTGACATGTCTCACCAATCCATGAAATGAAATACCATATCTTCCTTGTGTTGATATTACTTTTGTATTTAAGACATACATAACAAACAAATGTAAAACTTTGGAAATTGATTCTCTTCTCATTAAAAAACATTTAAAGAAAACATTTAGAATATTTGTTTACATTTTTCTGAAGACCTTAGTGTTTTTATTACTTCAACTTACAAGTCATACTAGAAATTGTTCTATCAGTGTATGATGTAGAGTTTCCATTGGTCCAGGAAAATTCTCTAAATTGACAGTACATTGGCTCAGAGATTAATAGCACATTTGCAGTAGTTGTGACCCTTCTGGCTGTTATGAGAAAAGGAAAACTGCTGAAACCCAGAAAAGTTAGAAAAGACTATGTGCTGCTGCTGTTCAGAAACTGCTTCTCTATCGTCTGCGCAGTTGTGGGTCCTCAGTATGCAAGTATGAGAATTAAAAGATCTTGGAAGACACTTTGCAGTAATGTCTTGGTTGTGATTTGGTGGAATATGGATGGGGGGGAATGTCAAATTGGTGAACTTTTTTAAAGAACAAAGGAATAACTTCCAAGTGACTCAGAAAATTATCAGGGCGATAACTTTTATAAGTTACTACAACCTGGAATAATTATAGTTATCATAGAATTTCAAGATGAAAGGACCTTAAAGATGATGCTCATTTTATCAGTGAGAAACAGACACTTTACCTTGACTTTGTGTTAGTGGCTGTTTGGGAATGAAAATCCAGGATTTCTGATGATTGCACTGTTGTCTGTTCTTATTGTTGCAGGCTGTCTTGTGGGTGTGTGTCCTCACCTCCTGTCAGGGCAGGGGGGTGGTATGGATAGCACTAGAGCCTTCTCTTCCCTTTCTGGCTCCCTTGACTAGCACAGTAGCATATCCTGCCCTGCCAGCTTCCCTATATGTGCAGCTGTTACATGACTCTGACTTCCAAGTATGCATCTGTTCCTCTACACCATGATGCCAGCTGTTTTCTTTTGGCCCTTGACCCTGTCAATCTGTGTAATTGCATTGCTCTAGAATTCTATTATCCAGAGAGATTTCCCTTCTGGTTTTTAATGAACTCAAAGTAATGTACTTGCGTCTGTTGGTGAGGCCTTAAAAAAAGAATAATAATAAATAAATAAGAATGAAAGTAACGTACTACATTTGCAATAAAGCCTTCAAACTTTGTCATTCCTTTGCATGGCTAAACTTAGTGGAGTTAGGGGGCATTACAGTACACCATTATACCAGTGAATTATAAAGGTTTAGCCAAGATTGACTGAGGGGTAGGCTGATAAGCTGGTATAATCGAGTGGAGTAGATAGGAGGGCTCTTGAAAGGCTGGGGCCAGTTGTGACCACATTGGGACATGGGCTCAGTAGTACCAGACTTTTAAAGAAATGTGAGAAATGTGGATTTGGGCAACATATTTGAGAATTTTTTAAGATACTGTGAAGGCCAAATAAAACACATATGAGCCAGACTTGGCCTATAGGTCACTTAATTTAGGTGAATTAACCAATGACCAGATCCATTTCATATTTTTAGGAATGGTAGGACTATTAAGATTGTATTCCTAAACTTTGGTGATTAAGGAATACAGTTGTGACTTCCTGTTAGTTTTCCTGGATGCCCCTTTAAGAGTCCTCATCTCAGTAGATTTGGTCTGAGTGCCTAAAGCATTTTTAATATTCCCTTCTTTTTCTCAGCAGTTGGGATACACAGTTGTTTAAGCTGATCTACAATAGTCAGTGACTATTAATAGGAGGTTTTAGTGATGGCTGAGAATTGCTTCTCAGTTTATAGACTTCAGTGCTAATCTGCCTCAGTTTCCTTTCCTTTGCCTGTGCCTAACAATGGCGTATTTCCCGATTATACACACCCATTACTGAAATGTCTTCTCCATCCACCCCATGCTGCCAGAAAAAGGGAGGGACATTTTGTGGGTGGCTTGTTGACAGTCACGTAAATCAGGTATACTAAAGTGTACTTTCCTTCCCGAAGCAATCTTCAGAGATTCCAGGGTACAACTAGATGGTGGGAGGAAAGGGTACTATTGGATCAAATTCACTTTTTATTAGTAATTGTATGTAGGCTAACACTGGTACCTAATATATGCCATGTGCTTTTTATTTTTGTTGTATGATTTTATTTACTTTTCAAATCAATTCTATTTGCTTCATTTTAAAGAGTCAAACCTACTTCTTTATTTTACTACATTTATGTAGATTGGGAAAAATCTCTAAGGGGGTCCAAAGAAAGCAGTGTAGATACTTGCCTTGCATTTATCTTTCCTGTTAATATGGACGTTACATCACCATTTTCCACATGGGCCCCATTGTGCAATTTTTAACTAATACTAGTAATTACAGCATTTTAACAGAAAGAGCACTGACTCTCTGGCCAAGAGTCCCTGAGGGCTACTTGATTGGATCAGAGATGCATGATGACCACGAGAAATAAGATCAGCAAAGGCAAGAATGGAGCAAGAGAAGGGGCTCCTGGGGCCCCAGGCTTCTGTGTGTGATTTGTGGCTGGATGGGAAATGTTTTGTCGCCGTCTCACAGGCGACACACTTTTGTGGTGTGCAGGGACCCTAAGCCGTGACCAGGACCAAAGAGGATGGTGCGGTTAGTTTAAGCAGGGTCAGCTGTAAGCAGCCCAGTCAGGATGTAAAAATGAGATTTGGGTAGCAGAAGCGATTTTTATGTTGACGCAATATCCAGAAAGGTAGCTGGAGGGAAAATGAGCAACTCCCTAAAAAGGCGGGTAGAAATTTCTTCCTTAGTTTATTGCTTAGTCTTAATTTTTTGAATAGCCACTCAAAGTAAGTTCAGTTTGTGTTTGGGGACTGCAAAAAGATTTTCCTTTTTCCATATTTTCTGTATAACATGTATTACTTTACATAAAACGAAAAGCACTGTTAAAAATGTGAACAGGGTTTTACATACATTAACTTACAATGATATGCTTTTGTTAAATAGTTTTATATTGTTTTGTAATAAATTTCTTTAAAAATCACTTTTTTCCCACCATCCTAGGGACTCCTTTCCATTTGATCAACAATTTAACATTTTGATGAGATTTATTGTGGATCAAACTCAAACTCCAAACCTCAAGGTCAGTAATTATTTGTCGTTACAATTCAACCCTGGAACTCAAATTTGCTTAAATTTTCTTTTGTTTGTACATGACCCATGTTTAGCTATTGTGAATAAATCTGCTGTGAGCATTCTTGCTTGATTCTTTGTGGACATGTTCCTGTTTCTCTTGGTTTGGTACCTAGTAGTGTATTTGCTGGTTCATTGGATAGGTATATGTTTAGCTTTTTTAGAAACCACTAAAATGGTGGTACCATATTGTATTCCTACCAGTAGTTTATGAGAGCTCTAGTTTTTCTGCATCCTCACTAACATTTGGGCAGTACTAGTCTTTTTCACAATTAATATTTAAACTAGAAAATTAAGACATTCTTATGTGTGGAAATAGGTATCTTGTTGGAATGTTTAATATTAACATTCTAAGCTATGCAAGTTAATTGTTACATGTTGTGGAAAATCATACCTGTAATAACAAGACCAAGTTTGAGGGAGGATGTGTGTTAATTTGAATTAGGTCACGTTCATTGTCTGTTCTTTGATCATTAACTTTTTGGAGGTTTTAGGATGAGCCTAATAAATAATTACCTTTTTCTCCTGAAGTCAAAACTAGTTGAGAAGTTGATGGTGAAGTTAGGGCAGAGCATCAGCTTGATTACTGAAAATGCTGCCTTACAGAACATGGCCTAGAATGTGTGACAAGACTAGAGCTGAACGTACCCTGCAGTCAGTGGCAGAGCTGGAAATCCCACAGGCCTCTCGCAAGGGCTCCTGCCCCGGAAATGTCTTGCAGCATAGGTGAGGGGGAGAGCACACTTCTCTACAGGCACCTAAAAATGAAGAGAACTGGAGTCGTGTGCTTCTTCCTGTCCCCAGACTTACCAGTCAGTCATTTCATGCTTTTTCCCCTGTTGGATGTCGCTCCATGTGGAAACTATCAATACAGGAGAAAGAAAGGAGATCCCTCTCAACAGGGTTTACTTTTCTCTAGCACCTGATAAGAACTGTGTTCAAAGATGCATCAAGTGTACTTAATGTTTATAGTTATTGGCTCTTTCAGGTCAAAGTTGCAATCCTGAAATACATTGAGTCTCTGGCCAGACAGATGGATCCAACAGATTTTGTAAACTCTAGTGAGACAAGGCTTGCTGTTTCTAGAATCATAACCTGGACAACAGAACCAAAGAGTTCAGACGTGAGAAAGGTATGTCCGAGAGAACTGATGTATAATTACAGATTGTTCCTGGGCTTGTGGTAGACAAATGTATTTAGAAACTTGAAAACCACGCCGCCCACACACAAACCTTTTGTCCCTAAGGCTCTGCTGTTGCTCTTTTCTCTCTCTGGCTCTGCCCAGTTTTGAACATAAAAATGAAAATCTGAGCTCTTGCACGATGGCCTTGTGGTTTCCCCAGGCATCTATTTTATATATTTTCTAATATGAAATCACTAGTAAATTAGTGTCTTTTACACAGATGTTTGTTTTCCTTATATCAGTTTGTAATACATACTTTGAAGACAAAATTGCAGACCTAGGGCTGGCTGGCTACAGGGTCCCTGATCGTTAAAATGTAGTTGAAAAGTTTGATAAGATGCAATAGATTCTTAAAAAAGAGCAAACGTCTTTCAATATGTAGCACATAAGTATGGGTGTGATATGTGAGTATGTGCTTCTGCGATGGAATGTTACTTAAGTATTGCCTGCTACAGGCTGAAACATATTTTAGATTTGCATATTACCTCGATTAGGGCCTGTTTGGAACAAACGAGCTTTGATGATAATGCCCACTCCCTGTGGACGTGCACATTAGAATATTTGAACAAGGACTTATTGTCCTTACTATTCTATTCAGAACATTACAGATAATTTTGAATTATTAGCCTGAGGCTCCAAAAACCTCAACTTATTTTAATACTAGCTCAAGCCAAATATAAATAGAACATTAGATATCTTGCCAGAAATCACTTCGTTCATTTACTGTTTGAATGAGCTTCAACACTTGTTTCAGTTATTTTGGATTATACAGTGTTACTTCGCAAAGCTTTATCTCCACTGACGTGCTACTTTCCATGCCTGCCCCCCTACTTCTCCTTTCCCATTGTGAGGTGTACTTAAATCCTCACCTTCACACCTAACTTATACCTAGGTTCTAGGACAATAATCCTGATCTTCAGAGGAATTTGAGAAGATTCAGATTTAATAGTTCCCAGTCCTGGCTGCAATTAAAATCAACGTAGATTTCTGAGCTCTATTCCCAAGGAATTTGATTTCATTGGTATAGGGCAGAACCTAGACACTCTGTTGTTTTTTTGATGGGCGTTCCTTTCACTCTTGGCTGATTTTTAATACACAGACAAGGCCTAGTATTTTGGGCCATGGCCCTGGAATGAACCTCAAGACATACAGACTACTGATGTAGTCTTGATCTGTTTCTTGCAAATTCTCTTGCTAGGCAGTGTTGCTCCTCAGTATCTTCAGGACTAGGCTTGGCCTCTGTGTTCCCTGGCATCTTCCCCACCACCCTGCCTTGGACCTAGAGTTTTTGTGCTTCCTCTAAACCCACTTTAGTGGTTAGGGCCCTGTTACCCTGGGCAACTTCCTTCAAACTGATGGAATACTGGCCTGGTTTTCTGTATGTTGTCACTCAGTGCACTCTGTATTAATCATAGAAAGCTTCCTAGAGAAGATAAGATTCATCCTCAGATGTGGAATATGGATGCAGTTTGCTTAAGCGATGAGTTTAGGGGAAGGACAATAGTCCTGTTTAAGAAATGAGATTTGTCTGGGAACAGTGAAATAGACTGATATGTCTGAAGCAGAGGGTTTGGGAAGTTGAGCAGTAAGGAGACTGTTTTGCTCACCCTGCATGCTCAGTGCCTGGCATATGCCTGGAGTAACATAGTAGGCATTAATATATTTTGAATGAATTAATGAATGATAACTACCCATATGGAATGATTTCATTTCAAATGATATTTTGAAGCCATCATTTTTAAAACCATAGTTTTGGAAGTTCCCTTCTTTTGACTTCTTTATTCGTTTTCTATTGTATAACAAATTACCACATACTTCCCTTGAAACAATACAGATTATCTCACGGTAATAAATCAGGAATCTGGCATGTGTTCTCTGGGTCCTCTGGTCGGTGTCTCAGAGGCTGAAACAAGATGTCATCTGGATCTGCAGTCTCATCTGAGGCTGAGATCTTCTTCCAGCTCATTGGTTCTTGGCAAATTTCAGTCTCTCGCCGGTGTAGAACTCAGCCGCCTGCTTTCTTGCTGACTGTCAACTGGGGAGCCATTCTCAGATAGTAGAGGCTACCAGGAAGTTTGCTTATTCAAAGCTATCGGGAGAATACATGAAGAAATAATAACTAAGAAACTCCCCAAATTCGACAAAAAACATTATACATCTAAGTAGCCCAACAAACTAAAAAAATTTGGATTTTTTGTTTGTTTGTTTATTTGTTTGTTTTGAGATGGAGTCTCGCTCTGTCACCCAGGCTGGAGTGCAGTGGTGCGATCTCAACTCACTGCAGTCTCCGCCTCCCGGGTTCAAGTGATTCTCCTGCCTCAGCTTCTTGAGTAGCTGGGATTATAGGTGCACACTACCACACCTAGCTAATTTTTGTATTTTTAGTAGAGACGGGGTTTCACCATGTTGTTCAGGCTGGTCTTGAACTCCTGACCTCGTGATCCGCCCGCCTTGGCCTCCCAAAGTGCTGGGATTACAGGCGTGAGCCACCGCGCCCAGCCAAGATCTTTTAATAAAAGGATTCACACCTAGACACATAATATCTAATTGCTGAAAGCCAAAGCTTGCTGAAAGCAGCAAGAGGGGAGAAACTCATCCCATGCACAAGATCCTCAATAAGATTAACAGCTCATTTCTCTTCAGAAACCACGGAGGACAGAAGGCAATGGATGACATTGAAGGTGCTGAAAGAAAAAAAGCGATTAGCCAAGAATTCACTGTTTGGCAAAACTCTAATTCCAAAATGAAGGAGAAATTAAAACAAAGCCAGCCATAGAATCTCTCTCATTTTGAATCTCCCTGATGCCCTTTTTTTTTTTTTTTGGTGAGACAGAGTCTTGCTCTGTCGCCCAGGCTGGAGTGCAATGGCCCGATCTCAGCTTACTGCAAGCTCCGCCTCCCAGGTTTACGCCATTCTCCTGCCTCAGCCTCCCGAGTAGCTGGGACTACAGGCGCCCGCCACCTCGCCCGGCTAGTTTTTTGTGTGTTTTTTTAGTAGAGACGGGGTTTCACCGTGTTAGCCAGGATGGTCTCAATCTCCTGACCTCGTGATCCTCCCGTCTTGGCATCCCAAAGTGCCGGGATTACAGGCTTGAGCCACCGCGCCCGGCCTCCCTGATGCCTTTTAAGGGCTTGCCTGATTAGGTCAGGCCCACCCAGGATAATCTTCCTTTGGATTAACTCAAAGTCAACTGATTAAGGGCCTTAATTACATTTTTCGAAAATCCCTTCTGCCATGTAACACAGTCATGGGAGTGATATCCATTATATTCACAAGTCCCGCTCACTCTAAGGGTGGGAGGGATTATATAGGGTGTAGTACGTTATGGGGAATCTTGGGGGCCGTCTTAGTGTCTTGACTACCAGGACTTCGATGTCTCTTTTAGGGGGTTGGCAGAAGGCTACCGTAGTTATTCCATAATTCCTTGGCTCTTATTTTAGGAGGGAGCTTTTTTACCTATCTATGCAAATTATGATGTGGTTCAAGTTACTTAGCAGACGCATTTCTGTGTTCTGTCACCTAGATTTTTTTTTTTTAAATCATCTAAGATATCCGTGGCTCTAAACTATTTGGCTTTCAGTAACATTCCGCACTAACTAGTAAAGCATTACTTTTGATTCAAATAGTTGTATCATAGGACAGTATTAAAATAGATGTCCTCAAACTCTACATTAGGGCGCTGCAGATTAATCCTTTTTGGAGGTAGTTTCACTTTTATTTAAATTCCCTGTTTTGATGTACCATCCATTGAACATTTATAAATATAGTTGCTTTTGTCAGTGATGCAGCTGCCTTACCCAGGAATATGAGATGTTCTTGAAGTACTGTCAAAATGAAAGTAGTGCCTAAATAAATTAAAATACTTAGAAGAATTGTGATATAGCATATATCACTGCTCTAAGATCTAAAATTGATAAGATTTAAAATTATTTTAAAGCTGTATAAAAATAAAACTAATACCATTCTTATCTAGATCATTTAGCACACTAAACGTAAAATACATGTCTGTATAAATAAACTTTGTTCTGCCTCATCCTTCATTTCCAGAGTTTTTTAAAGGTTGTATTAGGGATTATGGAAATCTTGGTGATTTAAAAGCATTTTGTGACCTTAAACCAAGTTCTTCTGTTAATGTCCTGCTTTAATTTTTTTAGGGTGGGTGTTCTAAATACAGAAGAGCCCTTCAGTCTGAAATTTATACAGTAAATTCTCAGACTCATCTCTGGAGAATATTTTATGTAAACAGAGTACCTGGGGACTTTTCAGACATTCTCTAAGTCCATACAACCATGTTTGTGAAAGCACTTTTGAAGCATTTTAAACTAATACAAGCTGATATAACTCAGATTCATTGATTTTAGCATTTTTAATATTTTGTTTTCCTTCTTAGTATATTGGGGTGTTTCACATTGTGGAGGGAGGGGTGCTTAAATTGTTAAGGTGTTTTTAAAATCAAAACACGAACGAATCACCAGTGAGGTGTGCTTACCACACTGAGACTGGTTTGGACAAGACGAAAAAGCCCAACCCAGTCTGTAACTGGCCTACTGTATTCCAAAAGTAAACTTTTCCATTTTCTCAGTGTGGGAGCCCTGACTAATTTAGTTGTGTGATGAAACTATGCAGACATACACTAGACCTTTCTTAATGCACTGTATTGACATAAGATAATAGTATATATTACTGATAGAAGGTGGGTTCTGGAGTTTGACCTCCATTTGACTTCTGCGTCTGCCACTCACTGGGGTCAGAGCAAGTAATTTAATCCCTGAGTTCTTGTTTATTGTCTATAAAATGGGAATAATAATACTTGCCTCAAACTGGGCATGGTGGCGCGTGCTTACAATTTCAGCTTCTTGGGAGGCTGAGGTGGGAGGATTGCTTGCACCCACAAAAAGAGACCCATCTCTAAAATACATAAGTAACACTTGCCTCAGGCATTACTAAGCGGATTAAATTTTTATTAATATATTAATAAAATATATTAAAAACTAGACATTTTATTTGCAGTTGCAGCTCTGCTATTATTTTTTGGTGATTGTTTTGGTTTTGCTGCTGTTGTTATTTATGGAATAAACTGAGTACCAGAATTTTTTCTAAGATTAGGAAGCCATGTGATCAGTCAGAGGGAAGGTGGTAATGGCAGTAGAATTTTAATTGTATGTTTACATGTTGGAATTTAGAATGCCTGTATGTTAGCTTATCACATGTGATTCTCTTTGTCAAATGAAGCAACAGATTTAGCCCCCAAACCTTGTTTTGAGAAGTGTGGGCAATGAAGGCATGGCAAAGAAACCTAGAAGTATAAAGATGCTGTTGGCTAGAGCAGGGAGAAGTATTAATGCATAAATTGCATTGAAAAGGTGAGATTTCTAATTGACTTTAAAAAAATATATGATTATAAAGGCAGCATGCCTCTAGTCTGAAAGCTAAGGGTTTTACTATCAAATAACTGAATCTCAGCTTAACTGTGACTGTGAGTCTCTTTCAAGTCTTTTCTTGTTGTTGTTGTTGAGACAGTCTTGCTCTGTCATCCAGGCTGGAGTGCAGTGGCACGATCTCAGCTCACTGCAACCTCCGCCTCCCAGGTTCCAGTGATTCTGCTGCCTCAGCCTCCTGGGTAGCTGGGATTACAGGCACATGCCACCACACCCAGCTAATTTTTGTATTTTTAGTGGAGATGGGAGTTTCATTTGTTGGCCAGGCTGGTCTCAAACTCCTGACCTCAGTTGATCTGCCCACCTTGGCCTCCCAAAGTGCTGGGATTATAGGTGTGAGCCACCATGCCGGACTCTTTCAAGTCTTATTTGGACATCTTCCATTTCATCACCTGAAGCAAGAATACTACTTTTAAGTTTATTAAGTAAAAGACCTAGTGATGCTACTGAGGGTTAAAACTGGCAGCTACTGTTATTATTCTGATTCTTCCTAACTTTCAATCATGTGTGTCTCGCTGATTTTATCTAAGAAGCCAAATGCTTTTGTAGCTAACAGATTGCCATGTTTAGGCACTTTCTGCTTCTCTCTGATTCAATCCTCCCACCTTTCCTGTTTGCCAGTCCTCGCTTCAGCGTAGTCGAGTAGGTGAGGATTTCCCCACTAGGTCAGCTTCAACCTGCTCTGGGCCTGGAGAAGGAAACTTGGAAGAAAGTTGTAAACAGGTAGATTGAAAACTGTGTACTAATTTCAAACAGCACACTTCACTGTTTGCATTTTAGATTATTAATACCAGTTGCCCTTATGAAGGCACTGGGAAGCTTTTGATAAATCTAAAATTAATATAATACTATATCAGCGTGTGTATGTGTGCCTGTGTCAACCTTTGTGTTGTGGTGTGTTTTATGATTAACTACCTTCTCAGTGATATAGCCATGTTTGTGTCGACTGCTACCATATTTTAATAGAATAGTAAAAAGGAGAGATAGTAGGCTGGAGCAGTAGCACACGCCTGTAGTCCCAGCTACTTGGGAGGCTGAGGCAGGAGGATTGCAGGAGTTCGGGTCTGCAGTGCACAGTGATCATGCCTGTGAATAGCCACTGTACTCCAGCCTGGGCAATATAGCAAGACCCCCATCTCTTGAAAAAAAAAAAAAAAGGAGAGATGCTAAATGAGAAATGACTGAAGGTTTTGAAATAGTTTCTCTTTGGTGACTTCATGAAGCAATTTTTATTGAGAGTCTGAAGGGAGCAGTGAGTTGTTTAATAAATTGGAAAACTCTGCTTTTCCTCTCAAATTTTGTTTTCCCAAATTAATAACAACACTGAAGTGTTTGGCAAAGCTTTATTTTGGTCTGATCTGCTAGGAAGAATTCCTTTCTGCTATAAGGTGTGCAACATTCAAGACAGTTGATGTCCCTGGGAGTTCTCTTCATATGGTAGCAGTGAGATATGAAGAACCTTTTACAAATCCCACCTCTCAAATTCCTCTATGAGGGTGTGTGTGAGAATCATTTCATTTTAAGTTGCCATGTGATCCTTAAAATAAATTGCCCTAGGGTTGCCCATTAGAAAAAGTCAGCAGTACTCTTGAGTTTTTCATCTGGCTGCCTAATGGTCTTGCCTCTTACGAAGACAACAGTTCAGATATGCAGACAAGAACAGTGGCGTACTCCGCTTTTTGAGTCACTGGTGAACATGAGCTATGCCCCAGGCTTTTTAAATGCATCTCTCCAGCCCAGTTCTATATCTGGAATTACTTGTTTAATGAGATCATATTGATGGTAATGATAAATATAACCCAGTTTTCTTCCTTGCTTGGATTCCATTTTAACTTCTCACTAATTCAGAGGGTCAGAGATAAAATATTTGAAAATAATAACAGTCTAATTCCTTGCAAAACTCTGATATAAAATCTTTTAAAAATTGGATACTTGGGCCGGGCACTATATGCCTATAATCCCAGCTACTCCAGAGACTGAGGCAGTAGGATTGCTTGGAGCACAGGAGTTCGAGCTGCAGTGCACTGTGATTGGACCTGTAGATAGCCACTGCACTCCAGCCTGGGCAATGAGACCCCCGCCTCTTTTCGTAGGAAAAAAATGTATATTTCAATGATACTTTCTACCAGTTTCTAGAACTTGGATCTTATTTTTAAAAGATTTTACTTTGGAAATACTTTAAGCTACTAAGTTTATAATTTGCATCATGAAAAGCCTCAAGTTAGCTTGAGACATTAGATAACATTCTGGGAAGAAATATTGTCTCTTAAATAAAGGCAGTGGCACATTTGACATAAAAAGCATACTATTCAAGAAGGTAATTATATGTTTTATAACCTTCAGATGCCATTTTCAGTCAACAAAATTTAAGTGCCAATATTTTTTAATTAAATTGATGACATTGATGTGTTTTTCCTGCTGCAATTCCAGGCTGCTGCTTGCTTTCTTCTTGTAGTGCATTATTTTTCTGCATGCATTGGTTTTTTCCTAACACCTAATACAATGTGTTTTAAAAATATGCAGGCTATTTCGCATGAGTTTTGGAAAAACTTGTTCTGTTATACAAATGTACATATCAAATTAACAGTACATTAAATTGTTGGTGAAGTAGATTCCTTCAGATAATTTGTTTAAAATGTTTCCAAAATGAAATGTAGAAAAGCATATTTTAGTAAAATCAATAATAATGTTTTTTGCCCATGTCATAAAAATATTTTGGCCACTTATGATTTAATTTGGGTGGAAAAGGTATTGATGACTGTATTTGAAATTAAAGGGGGGAAGAGTAATGTACTTTTGCCCAATGCTTTGATGAATGATTTCAAAATGTTAAAGTAATTTTTGATTATATTTTTAAATTCATAATTCTTATTTTTGGTTAAATACCTTTGGGTTTTTGGATTTCTTTTCCTTCTCCATGCACAAAATAGTAATTTTGTCCTAACTGGACGTATAATTAATTGTAGCCTTATAAAATCCTTGAACTATTTTGTGATTTTTATTTCCAAAAGATTCTCTCTGCAAGCACATTTTTTGTGTAATATTCTATGTCATGGAAAGAAATTCTGAATAATTACTGCAATCTTAAAAATTACGGTCTTTGGAAAGACTTTATGTTTGTAAAATCTTTATGGTTAAAAACGAAAAAGAAGTGATTATATTCACAGACAGTTTTTTGTGTCTTTTTCTTTCCCTTGACTCTTAGAAATTAATAAGAAATGCCAATTAGTATTTACTAAATTTTTTTTGGCTTGGCTTTTGTAAATGAAAACTATTATAATTAATTCCTCAGGCATTGTGCTTTAAGCTCAGATTGCCTGCTACTAAATCCATAGAAAGCACATCACTTACTAGAAGCCCAAGTCTTGTTGACTACTCTTACTGCTTTGCCTACCTCGCTACCGCAGTCATTACAAGCAGGCTTGCAGTGTGTTGACTCAATTAATAAGCAAAAGTAGAACATTTTCCAAAAGGCAGAAGAGCACGTTTTTAATGTAGACTCCTTCAAAGTCCGGTTTGCTTCTCAGAAGTCTCTCTCCTTGGTTTATAGGTGTAAAAGTAGAAGTTTTTCGGAGGTATTTATACTCGTTTTCTCGTGTTTCTTAGTCAAGAGAAATGTGGCTTCTCAGGATAACCTAATGCAGCTTGTTTAAAAATATGTGCTCTCCAAGGTGCACTGAGATCCCTGTTCAGTTCTGAATTATTCAAGTGGGATCAGTCTTAAACTTTTTAAACTTTTTAATTGTTTCATTTAGCTATTTACCAGCTTCCTTCCTAGTACCAGATAACGAAAGAAAAGTTCTAGGAATTTATTATTAGTGTGCTGTGGAATTCCAAGGCCAGGACATTAAAGTGAAGCCAGAGTTTATTTTCCAGATTGAAGTCAGACTAATGATTGATATTATTTTCTTCAGATGCTTCTTTGTTTTTGATGCCTAGAATGCCCTCTTGTTAGTGATTTTATGTATAAAATATTTTTTAAAAACAACTTTTATCAACATTTTGATGAAGGACCTATTGTACGTTACATAGATTAATCATGGTTCCTTTTTCTAGGCAGCACAAATTGTGCTAATCTCTCTGTTTGAATTGAATACTCCTGAATTTACCATGTTACTTGGTGCCTTGCCAAAAACATTCCAGGATGGTGCCACCAAACTCCTGCACAACCACCTCAAGAATTCCAGTAACACCAGTGTGGTGAGTGCTTTGGTCACGGTTGGTGCCTCTGTGATGTCCATGACCTCTGCGGAGCCATTACCTAGAACCTACTCTCATAGAGTACCCCGTTTCCTTGTCCTCTTTCGGGAAATGCCGAGCATCCTGAGGATGGGGCCATCCTGAGCCCCGTGAATGAATGAATCTGATATTTAAGTATGGCCTTTTTCCTTAGGTTGTTCAGTCAGCTACGTTTTCACTAGGCTATCCAATTAGTCATTCATTCACTGAGTTGGTCTTATTTTTCAACACTGGAAAGATGCAGATGCTCAATTTTGTCTGTCACTCTGGCACACCCAACATCAGGCACTCGACTCCAGGAGTGCCTGTATGATGATTATGCATTTTTGGTTTATATGCACTTAAAATTGGCCTTATGATTCTGAGGGGCGGGGGAACCATCCTGGGCAGATTCTACCCATTTATTTACATGTGGATTAAAAGACCAAGGAGAGAATAGAATAATATTCTATGTACAGCACTGGAATAATGATGCCTATTCTGCTTCACCCCAGGGCTCTCCAAGCAATACGATTGGCCGAACGCCCTCCCGACACACCAGCAGCAGGACCAGCCCCCTAACCTCACCCACCAACTGTTCCCATGGGGGTCTGTCTCCAAGGTAAGGTCATTTCTTTACTTTCCACAGAATTAAACAAACTAAAGCACCTTAATTGCTGTGCAGCCTATTTCTAGATTTTTTAGACTAAGCTAAATAACAAAAAGAATATTGAGTATCAAGAACCATGGGTTCTAGTCCTCACTCAAATTGTAACTGTATAATCTTCCGCAAAGGGGTTAACTTCTATGGTAAGATGAGTGGTGTGTGCTGAATGTTCTCTGGTTCTAGTAGCTCTAAACACTCACTGGTACCTAATAGTACCTACAACTGAAAGTTTACATTTAGTACTGTTTTGCATAGAATCCATGTAGAAGCTCATTACCTGTTCTGCAAGTGGTAGAACCTGAAGGTATTTAGTCATCCAAGCCAACTTGTTATAGTCAGTTACACCAAGTCTGGGATCGTTTTTTAACCCAAGTAGTCATTCTAAACATAGTTGCTGTCATGTTTGAAGCAGAATGCTGCTCTGAAGTACTGTGATTTAGAATCTGAGAACTAAAATTGGGTCCACATTTCATACTCTTATTGGGACCATGCAAATATTGGCCCTATAGAAGCTGAGGCAGTGACTTAAAAAGAGAACCTGCTTTGTCGGGATCTTTAGTAATACTTCACCATCTGACCAGAGCCTTTAGAAGTCTGTGTGGTGGCTTTAGTGACCCCCCTCACATGAGCTGGGAGTGACCCATGGCCCCACTCAAAGTAGTTGCCCTACAGGCGAGAATTTTGATGAAAGAGCCAGTGTCTGGACCAGCAAGGGGCACACATGCTCTGTCTACAGGATTAACTCTTTGGGATCACTAACAATACAAACCAGTAAGCTTTTGTCCTGAAGGCTGCTGGCACCGAGATCTGAAAATGAAATGAAGTACGACAAGTATGCTGTTTTCCTTTTAATAGGACCTTGTTACTAGGAAGATATCAAAACATAATTGCTTTTACATTTAGTTTTTTAAATGATCGAGAGTCTCCCACACTTCTTCCTTATCACTCTAGATTTCCAGTTCCTCATATCCTTTAAATACTTTGGAACATAAGAAATGTGTATTTTCCTCTTGGTGAAACCAAGTATTTTCTGTAGCTGTCTTATCTTGCTGTTTAGATTGCCCTTATGTTTACTCCCCCAAATGTCTCTCTGCACTATATTTAGGTAGATGGCAATGTGATATTATGTCTCCAGATTTGGTCTGTATTGTCATGGCTTCAACAGGCTGTTACAATTAAAAAATTGAGACCAGAGACTAATGAAAATATGCTTGACTTTCCCCAGGTGTGACTGAGGTTTAGCCATTTTTTTTTTTTTCCTTAATACTACCATGTATGTCTAAAGAATATGGTGGTACAGTGGTGACAGTAAAATCATAAAATTGTCTTTCCTAGTGGAGAAACTTATATGCAAAACTTGAATTTTCTGTAAATTGTTGCCTCTGTCTAGAAGAGATAGTTACACAATATTAATTGGGAAGTCTTTTCTTCCATAACATACAGTTCATACGTCTTTTAGTTATTGCATTCTTAGGGTGGCACATTCTTTAGATAGTAAGTCAAAAGGTATAACTCATATTAAGCATTTTATTATTATTTGTGCTACTAATCTAAGTAAAAACTTGTTAATGCTGTTAGTATCATTCATCAGAGCTGAAACTGGCTAAGTCAATCTCCATGGGTCCTCAAGTCATTAAAAATTTTGTTTTTCAAGGTCATTATCCCTTCTTAATTGGCCTCATCTTAACTTTTATTTATAGTTACAGATCAGTGGAGGAAACGAGATTTATTTTCAATATTCGGTAGTTCATGTGTGGTCTAAATATTTTCTTGTTTTCAGATTCTTCTTTAGGGAGTTATTTATGTAGTTTCTTTCTTGGAAAAATACATTTTTTTAAACTTGCCATCATTCAGTGCATAGATAGCCAGATGGCCTCAGCCAACTTGAGCTCACGGAAGAAATAGTTTTTCTTGCAACTAAAACTGTCCGGCAGTGGGAAAAACTGCCTCATGTTATCATGTCACTAGAAATATTCAAATAGGCTACATATTTTCTAAAGGAAAATGATAAAAGAAATGGATTACTGCACTAAATAGAATTGAGTAGGTTACCTCATTTAAGGAGACTATAGAAAGGTAGACAGATCTGTTTTATATAATCTCAGCTATTTTTTCTGAGCATTGCTCTTAAATTGTTGATTTTCTGCAACCTGCCATTCCTTTGAGTTATCTTGACCAAACAGTGTTAGCCTTTTATTCTGTAGGGGAAAAGCTATTACCAATTATTTGTTTTCAGTCAAATTTATTTATTTATTTATTTGGAGACTGAGTCTCACTCTGTCACCCAGGCTGGAGTGCAGTGGCATGATCTCTGCTCACTGCAACCTCTGCCTTCTGAATTCAAGCGATTCTCATGTCTCAGCCTCTTGAGTAGCTGGGACTACAGGCCTTCACCACCACGGCAGGCTAATTTTTGTATTTTTAGTAGACGGAGTCTCGAACTCCTGACCCCAGGTTATCCACCCACCTCTGCTTCCCAACGTGCTGGAATTAAAGGCATGAGCCACCACACCTGGCCTGTTTTAAGTCTAATTTTAACTGTCAAAATGAACTTATACTTGGATCATGATGATAGTAAGAAACTATTCTAAAATGATAAATCTGATAATTGTTTAAAAATACCACTAGCGGCTGGACATGGTGACTGATGCCTGTAATCCCAGCACTTTGGGAGGCCAGTGTGGGAGGACTGCTTCAGCCCAGGAGTTTGAAAGTAGCCTGGGCAACATAGTGAGATCCTGTCTCTACAAAGCGTAAAAAGTAGCCGGACATGGTGCCACACGCCTGGGAGGCTGAGGTGGGAGGATTGCTTGAGCCCAGGACATGGAGGCTTCAGTGAGCTGCACTCTAGCCTGGACAACAGAATGAGACCCTGTCATATTTATTTATTTATATATATACATATATAAAAAATATATATGGATATATCTCTCACCAGTGAGGAAGTAATTTTTTTTTTTTTAATCAACCCAGTAGTAGTAGAGATGCTGTAGATAATAGGTTAAACTTTTGTAAAACATTCTGTTAGACATCATTTCTGTGTGAAAGAGTAAACTGCCTATATAAATATGTGAAGTACATATTTATATTTTACCCAATGTGATTTTATGGTAAATGAAACACTGAGCTGCACGGGGCTTCAGAAATCATCTGAAGTCCATTTCCTTTAAGAGAAAAAAGTATATGGTGGTCCTTGCTCTGGTCTGCCATCTGTTCTTGGCAAACATGTCATAGAGCGGGATGACTCTGTAAATAGCGTGCGTGTCCCTAGCAATAGGAAGTCATTTTTAGTGGCCCTCTTGTGAGAGGATCCAGAGTATGGATCGAATCAAAGTGGGCTTAACAGGGAGACTCCGCCCCACACTCGGAGGTGGGTGTGTCTGCCCCTCCTTCCCCAAGCAGACGCCCAGCCGGAGGTGTCACCTGCATCCCTCCTGTGCCCTCACCTCCAACCCACTGTGTGTGTCTGACCCAGTGTGTGCCTCACATAGAGGCCAGTGTGTCTTTAGGCCTCTGTACGGCAGTGACTTCACATCTCCATGACTTATTTTCCTTATAAAGCAGAGCTATACCTGTGCTCAGGGAAGACTAGCATGCAGAGGCTCCCGCTGTGATGATGCCAGTGAATGCCAGTGGCAGGCAGGGCTGTTCTGTAGGTGCCCTGGCGCTGATGCCATGGACTCCACCCTGGCCTTCCCCCACATCACCAGCCAGCCCAGCTCCCCACTTTCCCAGGCTTTCCCTCAATCCTTTTGAATTGCAGCAGTTGTTAGAACTCTCCTTCAGAGCCTCTGCAAGCCCAGGCACCCAGTGACATTTGCAAAGGGAAGATGAATACTTGTGTTCCCAGAAGAATTTCAGTTCTCATATTAGGTGACATGAGCAGAGAGGTTTGTTTTTTATGACCTGGTACTCTGAGCTGGCCAGCTGAGACTTAACACACTAGCCCTCTAGTGGTGCTACTCGTGTTTCAGAAGGAAACAGCTTGTGCTGTTTCTGAACACCATCCAACTGGATCACAGCCCCAGAGAATGCACTGCTCCACATTGGAGAGTTCTGGTCAGAGTAGCACGGTCTCTGAGTCCTCCTTCTGGAGTCCCTCTGGTCCCATTTGAATTGAGGCCCCATGATTTTTATTTGGTTCTTTCTAAAATAACTGATGAGTTAACTGAAAGTGAACATCCATATTTTCTTGTGTATTGTGTTATGTCCTTCCCAGTGCATGCAGATACACACACCCCCTCATACTCCCACATACACACAGTCTCTCACATAGACACTCTTGGAATCTCATGTGATTTTAAGTAGTAAACACATTCCATGGTTGGGAGGGGAAAGAATAAACCAGTCTCATCAAGGACCAAATTGTAAAACAAAATTTGTTCTTTTCTCTGTATGATGAAGTGCTAATTTTGCTCTGATTAACTTTAATAGAACTTTGTCAAGGAAAGAAGAGACTAAGACACTTAGTGTGTAGTGCTTTCCTGCTCCCCTCCCCTTTGCTTTTTGTGTTTCTCTCTGATTTTCCTCTTCTGATCACTGCAGTCGGTTATGGGGTTGGAGTGCCGACGGGTTAGCGAAGCACCCACCTCCCTTTTCTCAGCCTAACTCCATCCCCACCGCTCCCTCCCACAAGGCTCTCAGGCGCTCTTACTCTCCCAGGTAACAAGCTACCTGTCAAACTTGTCTGAGGTGTCACAATATTATTGCGTTTCCAAGGTCGTCTCAGGTCTTTGGGAAAGCCTCTAAGCTGCCTCCAGTGTGGTCCCTTTCTTGGTGTCACATAGCAGGAGTAGAGCCTTGGTGAGAAGTGTGAGCAGGTGCGTGATCTTTGCCAAATCTCACAAGTACGGTTCCTGCTGTGTCACAGGGACAGATGACCCTTTATAACCTGATCAGATTCATCACCGCCCACTATTGTGGGCCTTTCTGTACATGGCAGTGCTCAGCCCCCAGAAAGAGCTCAGGAAATGCTGTGAGGTCAGCGTGGGCAATAGTGGGAGCTGTTTCCTTAGCATGTGTCTAAAGTGCAGAAGGCATTCCCCTGAGAAGCCAGGAGACCTACTCTTTCCCAAACCACACCTCTCACTCTCAGCCATGCTATTGACTATATATAACTGATTTCTTTCCTAATATACTGTCATATGAGGGTAGTCTGAGCACACACATCCAGAAAGGAATCCCCACGAGGCAGGATAACTGTTTTAGCTCACTAAGGATGCCCTGCCTCTAAGAAGGAGAACTGTCAGTCACCTCATGCACCCCCACAGTTGATGCCGAGTGCAGCATCATGGACACTGGTTATGCAACAGTTATTTATGAGTCTGGAAGACGGGGTGGGCTTCCCTCAGATGCTGACAGATGGTGCAGAGAAGGGTCCACATAGTACTGCAGATGTCTATTTCAGGGTCTCTTGGGGATGCTTTTTATAAGGTCCAAAGATCAGAGAATCTCTTCCCTAGAAACCTGTTAGAGCACCGGGCAGTCCAGCTGTCATTGTGCTTTGTGAGATGAGTTTCTACCCTCTATGATAGAGGGTGTGATAGGAAAAGGGTTAAAAAAAACAAAAAACAAACAAAAAAAAACGGTCTGTTACTTTTGAAATGCTTCATAGATAGCTTTTGCACAGATTTGTATTCTGACTTTTGTGGAATACAAATAATCTACATAGTGAAGCCAAAAACAGTAAATGAAATATTTTAACAACACCTTCCTTTTGAAGCTCTTATACCTCTAAAAGTCATTTCTAAAGTGTACAGAGAACCCTGCAATGAATGTTTCTAGATACACAAGGTTAGGGCAAGCAGACGAGGAGACGGCTACTGTCTTTAATGTTAACAAAGCAGGTCACTCCTTTTTCTTTTTTTTAAGGTTAGCTGTGCCTCCAAGTGTAAGATCAGTTTGTTGACTATCTCCCAGTATGTTGACCCGTATGCCCTCATGGGCACTCAGCTTCACTGCCAGCCACACATCAGGATTATCCCACCAGAGCACATCCCATTCCTAGGATCATGTTTCACATATGTACACAATAATACGTGTTGACCTAACTCATTAAGAGAGAATGCTTACTAAATGCTTACAACTTCTGTTGCCCATTGGAGGCAGGGATAGTTGACTAGAGACTTTTACATTTAGAAAACCTATCAGTTACATAAAACTAAGAGGGAATCTATATGCCTGTTTCTTTGCTCTGTGCCAAAATCCTGTTGATTCCATAACAAAGAATGACTATGCTCAATCTATACATTGTACCCTTTTGCTACAAAATGACAAAGAAGGCAGACTTCTCTCTCCAGTTTCTCTCTCTTGGAGACCTGACCCCATGCCCTCCTCCCTCCCCACGACATGAATCCTTCAGCGGGCAAGCCCAGGGCCGCATTCAGCTTCCATGTTGGGTGGCATGGCCTGACGTAAGCCTAACCTTAGGTCAGTGACTATTGACTGATTAAGGAATTCTCCCTAATCTAAAAAACCCTAAGAGAACCCTTCTGGAGTCTAACCAGAGTATTTACAGGTGATCAGGGCCTGACCTCTAACCCAAGAATTATGTCCTGGGGTTGTCTCAGGGCTGAAACAAGACGGGCTGTGGGGCAGATGGCAGACTGAGGTTTCCCCAGTTCTCTTCTCAGTCCACTTCTGAGGCCGTCCTGCGGCTCCCTCATATACCGCTTGTGAGGACATAATATCTACCCTCCTTGATAATGGCTTTCATGGGAAATTCCTTTTTCCTTTAAGTGAGAACTTAACAGATACTGATTTGGAAAACTACAAATCAAGCCAAAGCATAAAAATAGCAAAGAAAGTAGCATGGTCCATTTCCTCCTAGAGCTAAGCAGTTATGCCTCTCACCTGCAGCTCACTGTTTTAGCTTCATACCAAGGAGATACTTCAAACCTCAGGCTAGTGCGTCTAAAAGAAGACACCTTCGATTGTTCTTAGTTCTGCAAATGGTGCTCCTAAATTGGGAGTTTGAGTTGGTTTATTAATTCAAAGTGAGAAGGAGGAAATTACCTGGCAGAATCCTTTATTTTCTTATTCTAAAAAGAGGCTATTGTAATAGTGAAGTGATGTGATCTGAAATGAAATATTTTTAGGAAAGTTCAGGTTAAGAATAATGAGATGAATTATCTGAAAGCTGACATTATCTGAAGCGACATATGGAAAATAATATTGTGACATCCCTTAAAAAACTTGAACGTTCCGCCAGACTTCCTCTTGTCCATCCCATCGTTCTTTCAGTTTTTTGGATTTTTTTCTTTTGCATGGGCTATGCTGTTATTTTTGGTTGTTGTGATTAAAAGTATTTTAAGGCATTTTTTTTTTTTTTTACATCTTGTATATATATTTTTTGTTTGAGTCATAATACTCAGTCTTTATATATAAAACATAGTGTACTGGCCAGATGTATAAATGCCTTGTCTGTACATGAGCTAGTATTGTGGTGTCCTCAGAAGGAGGAGGGGAGCCTCTGGCCCCTTGGTCCTGCCTTCCTCACGTCTAAGGAGTGTTGCCTCTTTGACAGACAGCCTTGTGAACATAGAAGAGGTTGAGATCTTAAATTCTGTTCAAATTTTTTATTCTACCTCCTATCAGTTGAGACATGGAATTTCAACAGCATACCTGTTTAAGGTTCACATTTCTTTTTGGTTGATGCTCAAGTCAATCTTCGAGTTGAAATTTTTTTGTTGTTGTTGTTTGTTTGGTTTTTTTGTGAACGCTCCGAATACAATTGGGTTATGTATTTTCTTTCATTCATCAGGAAAAGTGGGTTTTATCTGGGCCGTATTTGCAATTCTAGACAAATAGCTCCCATCTTTGAGATTGTGGTCAGCTCTTGGGCTCTAGAACTTACCAGCCCTAGAAAACACTTGGATCATTGCAACATCAAGCCAGTAGAGATCTGGCCACTCCAAGTGAGAGCTCTCCAAATCTTACCTTGCTCATCTGCCCAAACCTTTTTTTTTTTTTTTTTTAAGGGCAGAGTACTTAAGGAAGAGTACTTAGTAAATATTCATCATTTTTACATTACAGGAAACTCACTTTGGGGGAATGTATAGGATTGGTCGTGTAGGAAGGATACTTAGTTTCTTCAGTTACTACTCTCTTGAAGAACAGGAAGATTGCTTTTCTTTAGTCCTTAAACAGTGTTGCATGCTTACTTACATACAGCCAAGGATTCTTTGCGTGTCCCTAGCAATCCTCAGTATAGCTCAGGACTATTTTAAAAATTAAATTAGGTGAATTCATCTGATCTTTTCTTGAAACAAGTGACATTTAAACTAAGATTTTTTTTTTTTTTTTAACTTGCCCTTGGTTGACTGTTGCTTCATGTTTTGTTTGCTTTATGCTGGTATATCCATCCCATGCTTTTAAAACTTTTATATTCTCAGGATGGTTTTTGTTCTCAGGATTCTCCCTGTTTCAGTGCACTTTCCAGACATCTACAGGGCACTTGTTGACAAACTATAGTGCACCAGAAAGGATTGTTTGGCTTTTTTGCTTCATGTTTTGCTATGCCCAATGTCTATAAAGACAGCAGTCAATAACACTTGTCCATGAACAACAAAGATTTCTTGCTTTTATGAGGATTCTTAGATGTCCATCCAGGAATGTGACTTTTTATAAAATCTGCTTTGGTTCTAAAACTCCAAACAGAAGCATGTAGAAGAGTCAGGCTCCTGGGTGAGATGATGTGTGACTTAGACTTTCTGGGCCCGTTTGTAGGGTGGATCTGACTTTGAGTCTAGGATTGTTTTGTTTTTTTGTTTTTGTTTTTGTTTTTTTAATAGGGTTTTATTTGTTTTCTGGATTGGATACCTGGGAGTATAACCTTGTCTCGTGAGGTTATTTACTTTGCCCCTTTGAAATTTGCTAGTAGTACTAGCTTTATTTCCAACTGCCCATTCCTCTTAAGTTTGTACATTTGGGACCAGTAACAACCAAACTCCTTTTTTCCATCTTCAAAATGAGAAAGTTATTTTTCCACTTTCATTATCTCGTGCCTTCAGTCACCAGTGTCACTCTTTGAGTTCCTACATTCTCGTGGTTACTGTTGTTTCCCGCTGGTTTTTATTGAGTGCTGATGTAATGTGTTTGGTAGTTTTAACAAGGAAGATGTGTAATTGTCCGGTGGTGGTACTCTAACAAAATATGCCTCCTTTTCATTCCAAATCACCTGATAAACAAAACTATAAATATGTCTTATTCTTTAAATTATGGGAAGTAACTTATGCCCACCTCTCAGTTCCATGTATGTACCTCAGTTTAAGAAATAAATTATTTTTTATCTTTAGCATGCTGGACTATGATACAGAGAACCTGAACTCTGAAGAAATCTATAGTTCTTTACGTGGAGTTACAGAAGCCATTGAAAAGTTTAGTTTTCGAAGCCAAGAAGATCTGAATGAGCCCATTAAACGAGATGGCAAAAAGGAATGTGATATTGTAAGTATGCCTAGGCTAAAAGAGAACTCTGTATCAGTTAAATGACAGATAATGAGACTTCTGAACACTGAACATCATGATTACTGAGCTTCATCATTATTTTTTTCCTGTAGTTAAAATAATGTTTTCCTTTTCGTTTTAGTTGGCATGTAATAATTGTACACATTTATGAGCTACAAAGTGATATTTTGATACATGTGTAGAATGTATAATAATCAAGGTAATTAGTACATCCATCACCTCATTTATCATTCCTTTGTGTTGGGAACATTGAAAATTCTCTCTCCTAGTGTTTTGGAGGTACACAATAAACTGTTGTTAACTGTATTTACCCTACAGTACTATACAGCAGCAGTCCCCAACCTTTTTGGCACCAGGAACTGGTTTTGTGGAAGATAATTTTTCCACAGACTGGGCCACATGTTGGGAGGATGGTTTGGGGATGATTCAAGCACGTTACATTTATTGTGTACTTTATTTCTGTTATTACTATATTGTAATATATAATGAAATAATTATACAACTCATTATGTTGTAGAATCAGTGGGAGCCCTGAGCTTGTTTTCCTGCAACTAGATGGCCCTATCTGGGGGTGATGGGAGACAGTGACAGATCATCAAGCATTAGACTCTCATAAGGAGCACGCAATCTAGATCCCTTGCATGTGCAGTTCACAACAGAGTTGACGCTCCTATGAGAATTTAATGCTGCCACTGATCTGACAGGAGGCAGAGCTCAGGCAGTAATGTGAGCAATGCGGGGTGGCTGTAAATAAGATGAAGCTTCACTCATTTGCCCACTGCTCACCTGCTGTGCTGCCCAGTTCCTAACAGGCCACAGACCAATACCAGTCTATGGCAAGGGGGCTAGGGACTCCTGCTATAGAGGATTAGAACTTATTCCTCTTACCTAGCTGTAGTTTTGTAGCTATTAACCAGCCTCTTTTCCTCCCCCACCCCCACCTTTCCCAGCCTCTAGTAACCACAGTTCTACTCTCTACTTCTATGAGCTCAACTCTTATTAGTTCCCAGAAATGAGTGAGAATATATGATTTTGGTCTTAATGTACCTGACTTTTTTCACTTAACATAATGTCCTCCAGTTCATGCATGTTGCTGTGAATGATAGGCTTTCATTTCTTTTTATGGCTGAATAGTATTCCATTGTGTATATATGTCATATTTTCTTTATGCATTCATTTGTTGAGGGACACTTAGGTTGATTCTGTATCTTGGCTGTTGTGAATAGTGCTGTAACAAACATGAGGGTGTAGGCTTCTCTTTGATATACTGATTTCCTTTTCTTCGGATGAATTCCCAGTAGTGGAATTGTTGGTTGTACGGCAGTTCCATTTTTAGGTTTTTGAAAAACCGCTGTTCTGTTTTCTATAATGGCTATACTAATATACATTCTCACCGATGGTATATAAGAACTTCATTTTCTCCACATCCTCACCTTTGTTATTTTTTGTCTTTTTGATAATAACCATAAAATAGTAGTAAGAGGCCCAAGGTAATTAATTTTACAAAATTTCAATTTCAAAAGAGTAGCCCTCAGCTATCTTTTCAAGGAATGTTAAGTGCCTTTTTTCTCAGTTTGCTTTTGTTTATTCTGGACATAGTTATGTTTCATGATGTAATAAAAATAGTGAGCCTGAACCAGACACCACCATGGCTTTCTGAGAGCTCCAGTCTCATGGGAGAGGCAGACAGATAAGCACAAGATCCTGGTGCAGTGAGTATGGCCACTGCTCAGCATCCAGGAGACCCGTGGCTAGTTGTGGTACCTAGGGAGGATGTTGTATTAGTCGGTTCTCACACTGCTATAAAGAACTATCAGAGGCCGGGTGCGGTGGCTCACACCTGTAATCCCAGCACTTTGGGAGGCTGAGGCAGGCAGATCACAAGGTCAGGAGATTGAGGCCATCCTGGCCAACATGGTGAAACCCCGTCTCTACTAAAAATACAAAAATTAGCTGGGCTTGGTGGCGCACAGCTGTAGTCCCAGCTACTCAGGAGGCTGAGGCAGGAGAATCACTTGAACCCGGGAGGCGGAGGTTGCAGTGAGCCGAGATCACGCCACTGCACTCCAGCCTGGCAACAGAGTGGACTCTGTCTCAAAAAAAAAGAAAACTACCAGAAACTAGGTAATTTATAAAGAAAAGAGGTTTAATTGACTCACAGTTCCACAGGTTATACAGGAGTTGTGGCTGGGAAGGCCCCCGGAAACTTACAGTCATGGTATAAGGGGAAGCAAGCATGTCTTCACATGGTGACAGGAGAGAGACAGTGAAGAGAGAAGTGCTGTACAGTTTTAAACAACCAGATCTGGTGAGAACTCACTATCATAAGAACAGCAAGGGGGAAGTCCACCCCCATGATCCAGTCACCTCCCACCAGGTCCCTCCCCCAACACTGGAAATTACAGTTTGACATGAGATATGGGTGGGGACACAGAGCTAAACCATATCATTCTACCCCTTGCCCCTCCCAGATCTCACGACCTCACATTTCAAAACACAGTCATGCCTTCCCAACAGTCCTCCAAAGTCTTAACTCATTCCCCCATTAACTCAAAAGTCCAAGTCCAAAGTCTAATCTGAGACAAAGCAAGTCCCTTCCAACTATGAACCTGTAAAATAAAAAACAAATTAGTGACTTCCAAGATACAATGGAGCTACAGGCATTAGGTAAATGCTCCCATTCCAAAAGGGAGAAATTGGCCAAAACAAAGGGACTACAGGTCCCATGCAAGTCTGAAACCCAGGAGGGCAGTCATTAAATCTTAAAGCTCCAGAATAATCTCCTTTGACTACATGTCTCACATCCAGGACACACTGATGCAAGGGGTAGGCTCCCAAGGCTTTGGGCAGCTCCACCCTTGTGGCTCTGCAAGGTACAGCCCCTACAGCTGCTTTCATGGGCTGATGTTGAGAGCTGTTGGTGGATCTACCATTCTGGGATCTGGAGAACTGTGGCCCTCTTCTCACTGCTCCACTAGGCAGTGTCCCAGTGGGGACTCTGTGTGGGGGCTCCAACCCCACATTTCTCCTCTGCACTCCCCTACTAGAGGTTCTCCATGAGGGTTCTGCTCCTGCAGCAGACATTTGCCTGGACATCCAGGCATTTCCATACATTTTCTAAAATCGAGGTGGAGGCTCCCAAACCTCATTTCTTACCTTCTGCATACCCACAGGCCCAACACCACATGGAAGCCACCAAGGCTTGGGGTTTACACCCTCTGAAACAACAGCCCAACCTGTACTTTGGCCCCTTTCAGCCATAGCTGGGGCTGGAGCAGTTGGGATGCAGAGCACCATGTACCAAGGCTGCACAAAGCAGCAAGGCCCTGGGCCTGGCCCACAAAACCATTTTTCCCTCTTAGGTCTCCAGGTCTGTGATGGGAGGGACTGCCATGAAGGTCTCTGAAATGTCCTGGAGACGTTTACTCCACTGTCTTGGCTATTCACATTTGGCTTTTAATTACTTATGCAAATTTCTGCAGCCTTGAATTCTTTCCCAAAAATGAGTTTTTCTTTTCTGCTGCCCGGTTGGGCTGCAAATTTTCCAAACTTTTACCCTCTGCTTCCTTTTTAAATAGAGGTTCTAGTTTCAGGTCATTTTTTTGTTTGTGCAAATGAGCAGAGGCTTTTAGAAGCAGCCAGGCCACATCTTGAACACTTTGCTGCTTAGAAATTTCTTCCACCAGATACCCTAAATCATCTCTCTCAACTTCAAAGTTCCACAGATCTCTAGAGCAGGGGCACAGTGCTGCCAGTCTCTTTGCTAGAGCATATCAAGAGTGACCTTTACTCCAGTTCATTATCTTCATCTGTGACCACCTCAGCCTGGACTTCACTATCCATATCACTATTAGCATTTTGGTCACAACCATTCAACAAGTCTCTAGGAAGTTTCAAACTTTTCTTTCATTTTCCTGTCTTCTTCTGATCCCTCCAAATTGTTTCAACCTCTGCCCATTACCCAGCTCCAAAGTTGCTTCCACATTTTCAGGCATCTTTATTGTAATACCCCACTTCTGGTACCAATTTTCTATATTAGTTCTTACACTGCTATAAAGAACTACCTAACACTGGGTAATTTATAAAGAAAAGAGGTTTAATTAACTCACAGTTCTACAGACTATACTGGAGGCATGGCTGGGGAGGCCTCAGGAAACTTACAGTCATGGCAGAAAGGCAAAGGAGAAGCAGGTAGGTCTTCACATGGTGGCAGGAGAGAGAGAGCAAAGGAGGAAGTGCTACACACTTCTAAACAGCGAGGTCTTATGAGAATTCACTCACTATCATGAGAACAGCAAGGGGGAATTCCATCCCCATGATCCAATTACCTCCCACCAGGTTCCTTATCGAATATTGGAAATTGCAATTTGACATAAGATTTGGGTGGGAACACAGAGCCAAACCATATGAGCTGTGCAAAAGAGAGGATGTCGTCACCTCTGAACTGAAGCCTGGAGGTCCAGAGGAGTTTGTCAGGTTGAGTAGGAGGGTTGTAGTCAGAGGAGGGCCTGTTCGAAGACTAAGACATGGCCGTGGGCATGGTGTGATTTCCTGTTTGAAGTGGATGAAGTGGAGAAGACTGGGCATGAGGAGTGGTTGGGGAGATTCAGAGCAGAGCTGCAGAGGCCAGCTCAGTAAGGATGTGCTCACTGGGGTATTCCCAACCAATGCTGTGACTTTACCCTGGTGATATTAGAGTCATTGAAGGATCTTTAAGCAGCGAAGTGGCATAGTCATACTTATATTTTAGACAGGCTACTGTTAACTTTGGAATGGAGAATAATTCAGGAGGAAGTGGGGTTGAATAGGGCATGAGCAGAAACAAGAATCAGAAGTCTTCTGGGGCTATTGAGCAAATGCTAGTGCAATTCAGTGAAATATTACTCTAGAAGGAGATGCTGTCTTTGAAATACAATGAATGCTCTTTTGAATACATGCAAGTTGCAGAAATTGTGGAATATCTAAGCAAATATATCCATCAGGACTTTGGATATACCAGTCTGTTTCAGCCAGTGATTCAGGCTGAAGTTCGACATTTGAGAGATATTGATTAGTTGCTTGAACATAACTAAAGAAAAGTGAGTAAGTGAAATCACCAGGTAAAGGATAAGGACAGAATCCTAAGGAGCATCAGCACTAAGGGAAGGACAGAAGCTAGAGCTGACAGGAGGGAGACCAGGAGAGGGTAGTGGCATAGAAGATAAGGGAGACTATTTCAGGAAGGACATTCTAGCCAAAGGGGCCATGCTGCAGAGATAACGGGTCACATATGAAATGAAAAGGCTCCATTGGATTATTTGTTTATTATCCACGTTAAATGTTCTATTTTAACCTAAAAGATATAAAATACACATTTACTTGCCAACGTTTTGATGTAAAGTTAAGACCTTTCCTTTGAGAATGGACTCACTGGACTTGCATGTTTTTTCTTCTTAAATAAACTTTACACGTAATTACAGTCTGCAATATCCAAATTTAGTTTCTTCCAGGAGTACATTGGCTCTTGTGAGCATAGTTGAGTGCAGGGTTGAGAATGGAAACCAGATCACAGTGGATGAAGACGTTGAGGAACAAACTGGAGAGAAATGAGGATCACGGGGCATTTCAGATGGGAAAGATCTCTCCCAGCAGGGCCGGTGGAGAGAAGCACCTTGCCTACACAGCGCAGGGGAGCAGATGATTGGATGCGGATCCTTCGGGATGTGGGGATCTGAGGTTAGGACCCAGGTGGAATGACTGGTCTTAGCTAGGGAGGAGGGCAGCTTTAGGGGCTTGAAGCAGGAAGTAGAGCGTCTTCCCACTGCTGGTTTCCCAGGGCAGTGGAAGGAGGCCTGCTTTGAAGCGGGGGACTTGTTGTGAGGAGTGTGAGGAATGGAGCAATCTGACTAGGGAAACAGAACTACCAAGAACAGTAGAAAAGGTGGATGCATGAGGGGTTACTTTTTCCAGTTACGGTGGCTCACGCCTGCAATCCCAGCACTTTGAGAGGCCGAGGCGGGTGGATCACCTGAGGTCAGGAGTTCAAGACCATCCTGACCAACGTGGTGAAACCCCATCTCTACTAAATACAAAAAATTAGCCAGTCGTGGTGGCACATGCCTGTAATCCCAGCTCCTTGGGAGGCTGAGGCAGGGCATTGCTTGAACCTAGAAGGCGGAGGTTGCAGTGAGCCAAGATTGCACCATTTGCACTCCAGCCTGAGCAATAAGAGCGAAACTCTGTTTCAAAAAAAAAAAAAAGAGAAAGAAAATCGAAGAATGAAGGAGCTTCAAAATTGACTTAGCCACCACTTACCATATTTTTAGCTAAAACATTGAGGTGAATATAAAACTGTGTTAAATGTGAAAGATTCAGGAGCCAGTACATCTCCTCTTAAGCCTAACAAGGAAACCAAATCTAGGGAGACAAGCCATAGGATGAATGTCAGATGCAGTAGGAGGGTGGTGCACACAGCAAAAATGAAGACATTCAACATAGGGAGAAAGCCCATCCTTATGGTCACTTACAGAAATACAGCAGACTTATATCAAGGTTCCCTTCTGCTCTGCTTTAATAGAAATTATAACATTTAATACTAGAAAGAGTATAAGGATCTAGTGTAATGTTGGTGCGATGGGAAATTGATACAATGTTTTGGAACTCAGCAAAATTATATTTAGCAAAAGTGATTTGCATATTCTTTACCCAGTATGGTTAGTCTACACTAAAGAAAGAACTCAACAGAAGAAAAAAATATATATGTCATTTCCATAAGGTAGCTTATTTCAGCATTATCTACAGTAGCAAAAATATTAAAGGGGAACATCTGAGTAAATCTTTTTAAAACCCAAGTAGAGGTAGTGGTGTGATTAAACATGGTGGTTACAAAAACTTCATCCACGTGGGAAATGCTTGCACTGTAAGGAAAAAAAAAACAGAAGGCAGCGTGCACACAGGATTCCTGCTGCGCAAAGCCTGCGTGGAGACACACACTGAGGTAGTAAGGTTTTGTTGTTAACAGTGATTAGAATTGGCAGTTGAGCTTTATTTTTAAAATGTCTGAAGTTTTTAAAACCTTTCTCTTTTTTTGTTGTTTTTTTTAAACCTCCTGTTCAATGGCTTACCTTTTTCTTTTATAAATAATTTTTCATTATAATAGTAGTATTTTTAGAAGACTTATAAAAAGAAGCAATTAAAACCATCCGTGAATTTTCTTCCACCCAGAGAAAACCTCTGTTAAGATTTGATTTATACCTTTTTAGTCTTAATTTGTTTCTGTCTATGCATATATTATGAATTCTTTTTACATCTTAATTAATATAAAATTTTGTTTGTGGGTGTTAAAAACCAAATGCATCCTAGCACCTCCACTAGATTCAAGTCCAAAAGAATTGAAAGCAGGGACCTGAACAGATATTTGTGCACCATTGTGTCATAGCAGCATTATTCACAAGAGCCAAAAGGCGGAAGCAACCCAAGTGCCCATCAGCAGATGAACAGATAAACAGAATGTGGTATATACACACAGTGGGATGTGCTCAGCAATTCCACTTACCTGAGGTACCTAGCATAGGCAACCTCCGAGAGACAGAGTAAAATAAAGTTTATCAGGGATTGTGGGGAAGGGAGAGGGATGAGGATGCAGGGTTTTTGTTGGGGATGATGAGAAAGTTTTGGGTATACATAGTGGTGATGGTTACATATCATAAATGTATTTAATGACACTGAATTATATACTTAGGAATGATTAAAATGATATGTTACATCTACTTTTCTTTTACAACCAGAAAAAAGTGTAAATGCATTAGCACAAGTTGAGAGAAATGTATCCTGTCATCAGCACAAGTAAAAATTTTGCCATACGTGTCACCGACGTGTTCTGGCTGCCTGGAATGTTTCCACCGTTGTTGGATAGTCAGATGTCTGGGATGAGGAAAACAGTCTGGCCCCGTTGCCAGCACCAGCCCACACCCGCTGGGCTACACTGCCACCTGCAAAGGGGCTAGACCAGTGGTGTGCCCCATATGAGAGGACCCTAAGAGTAAAAGTGATTTGTTCTTGTCAATACCATGGCAAGGGGCCAGTCAGAAGGCCAGCGGTTGAATTTGTTGAAGACAACATTCAGAATATACTAGCAAAGAAAAACAAAATTCGGAAGATACTAAAGACCTGTTCTTTGACCCAGCATAACAACTCTGAGTCAGAAATATCTAAAAGAAGGATGATATGCCTAGGAGGTGCTGAGTTCTCTGTCACAGGAGGTTGTGACACATTGAGGCCCAGCACTAGGCAGGAATACATAGAGTACAAGGAATTAATTTGGGGATGGATGACACCCATTAGACTTAATGATGGCGGTTGGAAGAGCTTCTGTCTGTGGATGTGGGCAGGGCCGCAGTGCGAATCCCCCATTGCTGATCTGGTCCTTGAGAGCAGGGGTGTGAGTGGACAGCCTTTCCTTCTCAAGGAAAGGCTTCTGAGCCTTTCATCCCTCAGGAAACGTCTTGGTAAAGTGAATCACCAAATTACAAAGGAAAGGAGATTTGAAGTGTAAAGACTAGATGCAAATGCAGGCATATTGTTCCTTTTATGGTAGTTTATGGATTTGGTGTTTTTACACTGCAATACTAATAGCTGTCCTTTTGTCACTGGCCATACATATTTCAAGTGAAAATCTCTGGCCCTCTTAATATTTCTGAACATTCAAAGGAAATGTCCATTACAAGTCCCAGAAGGGAACTGACAGTGTGCTGTGCTCCAGGTGTCCCGCGATGGGGGTGCTGCCTCTCCTGCCACCAGCGAGGTAGAAGGAGGCCGGACAGCTCTGGATAACAAGACCTCGCTACTCAACACCCAGCCTCCGCGCGCCTTCCCGGGACCGCGGGCACGAGACTACAACCCGTACCCCTACTCAGATGCCATCAACACCTATGACAAGACTGCCCTGAAAGAGGCTGTGTTCGATGATGACATGGAGCAGCTTCGAGATGGTTGGTGTCTCTTTGCTTAACTGTCCCCACCCAGAAGTGCTTCCCTTGTGCTCCCTCCTGTCTGGCCAGTACCAGGCCCACTGGTCAGATGTAAATGGAGACGCTGGGTCTGTTCTTTCTGCTTAGTCATTTGTTCAGGCACTACTTACTGAATCCCTACTGTGTGCTTAGGCACGGGGAACACGGCAGTGAACAGAAGCACAAGTGGCAGGGCAGTGAGGAAATAAACAGTCACACATGATATGAAGTAGCCACTGCCACAGCTGAGCGTGAGGGAAGGCCAACTCTACTATCAGGGAGGCTGTGCTGCAGAACCCAGGGCCCAGGCAAGCCAGGGGCGTAGGAACAAACATGGCGAGCATGGGCTCAGCCTTTGTGAAGGCCTTGGACCTGCGCTTCCCAGCTCCCTGAGCTGTGGAGTGAGATCCTGAAGCACCGCTCCGAGGCTTCCCTCTCCTCTCACACCTGCTTTGTAACCAGGTCTTCCTGGAGCTGTGTTGACCTCCGTGCTGCATTTGGGAGGCAGGGGTTTGGCATACACTGACCACTTGCATTACCGTGTGTGGTGCTAAGCTAAGCGTGGGGTCAGAAAGATTTGCCCAAAATGTAACGTAAGCACATAACATAGGAAGTAGGGAGCAGAGGCAGAGCTAGTCTGGTTTCTTTCTGGCTCCTGTGTTAAGACCAGTGTCCATTATTGAATAAACTAGTGAGTGATGAGTATGTATTTGTGCAACAGTATTTTTATCCAAAACTTAATTATTTGTTTTTTCATCTCTCATGTTACATGATTTGGTTTATTTCAATTTGATAGTGCTTTTAAAAAATTATGGTTTTGAAGCCTGTTTATTTCTCAAGCTTGAATGAGTCATTAGAACCTACATTAGAATTCTAAATAGTTAAAATTCACTGAGGGCCTACTGTGTGTCATGAAGTGTATGGGTTGCCGGGGACTGAGGCACAGGAGACACAGTCCCTGGCCTCAGAGAGCTGACGGTCTGTCAGGGAAGTAGACTGATAGCGCCAGAGAAGGCCTGTGCTGGAGGCAGATGCCAGATCCAGTGGGGGCCCAGAGAAAAGAAAGCTGATCCTCTTGCAGGGATCAGATAGTAGGGGAATGCTAAGATAGAAGAGAAGTTCTCTGTTTGAAAGCAGAAGCGGCTGTAGGGATGAAAAGCCAAATCACTTGGCTATTCATTGCTTATGGACTGGTGGGTAGCGTCTCAGACTCTGCCCACACTCTGCTTACTGGGCAGTGAGCGAATAGGGTGTAGTGTTTGTAAGGACTGGCACTTCTTGGGAGAAGTGGACTACTTGTTTTCATTGCTTATAGAATTGTTTACCTTATCCTTGATAGATCTCGGTTAAGGTAGAAATTACAATGTTGGTTATTCACCAACTGTTTACTAAAAGGCTTAAAGAAAAGGAGAAAAAGGTAGGAAGGCAGGAGGAAATGACAGAGTTCTTTACCGTTTCAGGCTTTCTTGTGTGTTTGCTACCCCATCTTAGAGGCTAAAGAAGTATGCAAATACCCGTTTAAGTAGTTCCTAATAACTTGTCTGATGTGTTTGTTTTTTCATCCTCTCTATTTAAAGTTGAATATTCAGAGTTGAGGTTTCTTAAAAGAACATGGAGGAGAAAGGATGTGCCTTTCTGCCATAGAAACCGTGTTCACAGCCCTGCAGGTAACTATGTTGAGTCATCTTGGGCCAGTTTTTAGTCTCCACATAGATAGTCCACCAGTAGTCCAAACACCTTGATTGGTGTTTGTTCACCATGCTGGTTCCTAAGCTATAGACATTTGAGAAGGGGATGGATGATAATCAGATGTGTTGGTGAGGAGGCCTTGAGGAACATGTGTGTATGGGAGTGGATTTGACCCTGGTAAAAGGCTGTCCAGTGGTGGGGCTGACTCAGGACCATGGCAGTGGGAGAGAGTTTCAGAAAATAAGAGGGTTGAAAAGGGACTTTGGTGGATGCAGGCATTTCTCCTCTCTATCTGAAGTAGAAGGGAAAAGATAGCAAGGAAGGGTGAAGACGTTGACTGTTGGTACTGGACAGCTGGTCTCGCACCTCTGCTTTCACAGTGAACTTGGTGAGAAGGTTGGTGGAGGGTGTGTAGGCTGAGGCCGGACAGTGAAGTGGAGTGGAGGTTGGGAGGGGAACCATGAAGGAGGTGTCGCCTCTGGGAGATGAGGCAGGAAGGGAAGGACCACTGGGCACCACTGAGGAAGCCCCTGTGCCGGGCATTTCCTCACGAGGTGACGTATGTGTGGTGTGTTTCACCAGTGCCCATCGACCATTCTGACCTGGTGGCTGACCTTCTGAAAGAGCTGTCCAACCATAACGAGCGAGTGGAGGAACGGAAGGGAGCCCTGCTGGAGCTGCTCAAGATCACGCGGGAAGACAGCCTGGGTGTCTGGGAGGAGCACTTCAAGACCATCCTGCTCCTGCTGCTGGAGACCCTCGGAGACAAAGACGTGAGATGCTGGTTTGGCCTTACCTTGCCCCTTTCCGTGTAATGGGGTCACAATGTCCTTTTCTTGCTGGGCTTGGCTTCAGCTTTACTTTCTGGGTTGTGCTTACTGTTTACATCAAAACATTTATTTGTTCATTTTTCACATATTTTCTGAGCACGTTTAGTAAGGTCATGTTTTTATCAGCAACAAGCTGCTTCTTGGCTTACGTGCATGGTCTGTAACTGGGTTTATAGTAGTTGAGGGAACCTCGTTCCTGCATCTAGTTGCTTTAACACAGAATTTCTTAAAACTTCATTAGCATAGAATGTGGTCTTTTAGGATACACTTTTTCACTTGTGAGTTTGATTTTTGTTTCATATGTAATTGAGAAATAAAAAGGTCCATTTTAAAAGACCTAATTAAATGCTACATTCCATGAAATTCCATCTTGGTTCCCCCCTACATATGTTAAGAGTTCCAATAATTTTAATCAGTCAAGTGGCAGGTTCCAGAAGCATGATTCTGATTTTTGTATTATTAATTTTAAAATTAAAAAACTTCATTATGCTGGGACATTTGAATGTGACAAACTAGGCATTTGTGACATGCCTGGTCTGTGATCTGCACATCGCACATAGAGAACTCTTAAAAGGGGGAGTAATCTGGTCAAAGTCCTGCCTTCTCCCACCTGTGGAGCTGGTCCCTTATATGGAAACAGGAATAGATGCTGGGAATTACCAGAATTAAACCTCTGCAAGAAAAACTTTCTCCATCCACATTGGCTTTGTGTAGGCCAGCAGAAATGAGAAGAGAGTGCTGTGGTGAGGGGCTGGAGGAGGGGGATGGGAGGATTGCCAGGAGGTGACAGGCCATGCCCACGGCCAGCTAGAGGGGACTTGCATGGCCACCGAGTGACAGGGAGGCTGCTGCGTGCCATGCTGTGGAGACTCAGATAGCTTTCTGATGCTTCGGATTAATAGTTTGGTTTAGGGATAAGTAAAGATAGAAGAATGGTAATAAGTAATCTGTTTTACCTTTTTTTAAAAAAAAACTTCTTAAAAATACTTTTTAAAAAAGACAAAGTATTGGCTCGTAAGGCAGTTATGCCTTGTTAGCTCTGTTGGGAGACAAAGTGATGTCATGTAGAAGACAGGTAAAATGGTGTATTAGTGTGTGAATTGTACAGATGAGTGACAAAGAATCAGGATGTACTTTCTGGCTCTGTTTGGTGTAAACTCCATTCTCTTTTATTGAGATTAGGAGTCTGTTTGGAATGGCTTTCCTCCAGATGCATGACTCTGGCCTTAACCAACTTGAGGCCTCTACACACCCAGTGATCTCATCACATGGAAGGTCAGGAATAATGACAGGCCTTCCACTGTCCTTAGGTGGAGTTCAGTCTTACAGGCTGTGTTGATGAAACATCCAGGTGCTTTGTACACATTCTTTCATACATTTTACAGAAGCATAATTTGTAGGCTGAAGCCTCAGGAAATCTGAAAATCCCCAGAAAACTGGTAATGAACTTAGGTGTATCATCCTCATTTGGTCTCGAGTGCACGGCTTGTTTGAGAAGCTTTTTTCAGTGCCTGTCAGGCACTGGGTCCTGGGAATGTCACCCTAAGGCACAGTGCCTGCCTTCATGGAGCTGATGTCTAGAGAGCCAGTGTCAAGTAAAGCTGATTTCAAGTAAACCATGTGATCTGTGTAGAGGGTTCTGCAAGGTTCCAGGGAACCCAGAACTGGGTGCTTGGCCTTGCCGAACCTGCTGACTGCCATGTGTGAAAGTGCAGTGTGGTGTTTGGTGATGTCTTCCTTTCCCCTTGTACTCTAGCATTCAATTCGAGCACTGGCATTGAGAGTTTTGAGGGAAATTCTGAGAAATCAACCAGCAAGATTTAAAAACTACGCCGAGCTGACGATTATGAAGACTCTGGAAGCCCACAAAGACTCCCATAAGGAGGTGAGTCAGTCACGTGGCCGGGGGTGCTGAACAGGCGGGTCATGGGGAGCTGCTGGGATATGGAGATAGAGGAATCAGAATCAGCCCACGGCTTAAGAGCCCCTTCCTTGGGTCTCGGCCATGTCGAGTCCCATTGCGGTCGTCCTTGTTGAGCAGTGGCGCAGTTCCAGGGCCAGTGCCATTTGTTCAGTTCCCAGCTCCTTCTCGCTGTTTCCAACAGGCCTGCCCTGTTCCTTAGATGTGTTCCACGCCTGGGCTTCCGGCTGCCTTTGTGGGAGGGAAGGGTCTGCTGCTGCTTTCTGGCATTTAGCCTCTAGTAGTCTGGTGTGGGAGGTGGAGACCAGCTTTGGAATCACAGACATGCAAGTCCCAGAACCAATGCCTCCTTGCTCCAAATATGTGGACCAGTCATTTCACCTTCTGAGCCTCCGTTTCCTTGTGTGTAAAACAGGAATGGATATTTCCACAGAGTTTTTCATGAGAATTAAATGAGACGGCCAGGGGTGGTTCCAGCCCAGCTCCTGCCAACAGCGGGTAGCACGCTGCTGTACTGACCTTCCTCCCTGCCGGCATTCAGTGTGCTTGTCTCTGCAAGATGAGGCTGATTGGAGGTAGCCCTGCTATGCCCCTTCCACTCGCTGTTGAGTATTTAAAACGCTAGCAAGCCATCTCTGCAGTTTCTGGCATTGGGACGTCAGCTGCCTGGTAGAGAGCGGCAGAACATGTCTCTGTATCCTGCACACGTGCCATGGAGGGTGCACACACAGCAGAAACTCAGCCTGTTACTTACTGGATTGTCCAACCCCTGTGCCTTACCAGGCTTTCAAGTAGCTAGAAGCCTACAGAGAATGGGGAGGTGGCTGGAGCTGTCCTGATACAAATGATTCGGTGACACCCTTCAGTAAAATGAACTGTGGGAAACAAAATCATATATTGGAACTTCAGAAAACAGCCTGCCAGATAATGGGTTTGACCCCAAAGTGAGACATAACTACTCGCCCGGTTTGATCTCTTGGCTCATGTGTGACTGTCATGTGAGCACACTCATGGATTAAGGGAATTGTAATCAACACAATTCTTCCATCTACATAGGGAGACCGTAGATCATAGTTCTGTTTGGCATTTGTGTGGCTGCTTGAGCAGGGACTGATGTGACCTCTTCAAAACTCCACCACAATTGTAGCTCAGCAAGGGCGAGGGTCTTGTCCTCAGACTGGGCCTCTCTCCACCTGCTAGTCCTAGAAAACAGCACACAGTACACAGGGGATGGATGTGTTTTCAGACTAATAACTGGGCTTCCAAAATCTGGCTTGGTTGCATGATGGCGATAATCACTCACATTTGAACAAAGCACTTTTCATTTATAATAACTCATTTAAAAAACGTGAAGACCAGGTGAGCTGGTACGATCAATATAGTGATTCCCAGGTGAGGAGGGAAGGTCCTAGATTAGGGGGGTCCAATCTTTTGGCTTCCCTGGGCCGCATTGGAAGAATTGTCTTAGGCCACACATAAAACGCACTAATGATAGACGATGAGCCTTAAAAAAAAAAAAAAAATCACAAAATACTTTCATAATGTTTTAAGAAAGTTTTTGAATTTGTGTTGGCCGCCCTGGGCCACGGGTTGGACAAGCTTGTCCTAGAGGAACTGTATGCACAGTAGTTACTGGCAGAACTGAGATATAGCTAGGTTTTGTGTCTCCTTTAAGGGGCAGCTGGCATTTGCTAACTTTTTAAAACCATAATTGCTTCTCCTTCATGAGAATACATGATCAAAAAATGAAATTAAAATGTTCTTTTTGTTTTGCTTTGTTTTTGAGACAGGGTCTTGCTCTGTCACCCAGGCTGGAGTGCAGTGGCACAAGCTGTGCTCACTGTAACCTCCACCTCCCAGGCTGAAGCAGTCCTCCTGCCTAAGCCCCCCGAGTAGCTGGGACTACAGGCATGAGCTACCACACCCGGCCTGATGTTCTTTTACATAGAGATGATATCAGTTGTTTTCATGGGGCAGTACATACTTAGACTTGGGCATTTAAATGAAACGCCAGGCCGTCCATGGTGTCTTGGCACGCACTTACTGACTCTCCAGTTGGAAGATATCTATCTAAAGTGAGTCCTAAGAAGTATAAGTTAACAACATTAAGTAATTGATTTGTTATTTGCTGTTTTCTTGGAAGATCTTTTGTTTTTTCTGCAAAATTAGAAATTTAGGAGAGAAAATTCTCAGGTATGAGGCGCTTTAAATTGCCCAAGGGAAAAGAGCAGAACATATGTCCTGCTTAACATAAACTTAGCAGCACTCAGGTTCAGGGGCCTCCATGCTGCCGTTACTGACTTGTGGTAGAGCCGGTGGAGGAGATGTGTTGGGAACGGTGCCTGCATTGGCAGGCCTTCCTGCTTTGCATAGTTTGACTCACCTTGACTCATTGCCCTTGGAGTTTCCTTATAAAACTTTACTCTGTCACTTTGCCAGGAGCCACTATAATAACTCAAGAATCTGTATATTTAGGTTTGGGGTTGGGTTTTCCTTTTTCGTTCCTTTTTTTTCTTTTCCCTTGAAGTTCTTAGCTTCCTCTTATTTTAACCAATCTTTTTCCATTCCTTTTTGCTGTTTTTTTAGGGTAGAAGGCTGAGATGCGCATAAAGTTTGTGTTGTAGGCATCTTGTTGGCACATAATTGTTCTCTAGTCCTTCCATTTTCTCATCATTGTATTCAATTCTTACGACTCCAAACATTTATTGAAAAGGATCTGAAATGTTTCTAGACTTACTTTATTAGTCATACAAAGACATAGTCTATTTTCCTGTCTTACTAATACTTCCAAAGTATGTTTATCCCAGAGTGAGCTCTCTTGGAACTTCCTTCTCAATAAGAAGCTGGTTGGTTTTGTATTCCCAGACAAAAACTGGGCTTCAGCAGGAGATGAAGAGCATAAAGACTCGGCAGGTTAACATGGGGCTGCTTGTAGAGACACTGGCACCAGCTGCCCTGCTCTTGCCAGCGTGATGTTACCACACCAGCACGTGCACTGTGGCTCTGACTGTGTGACTGCAGTGAGGAAGGACAGCTTCTTGAAATACAATTTCTGTAAACTGAAATTTGTCACAAAAACTATTTGGGAAGATGGATGAGGTAGGACTGATGATAAGATGGCTTGTTTTCTCATGTAAGCAAGCATCTGCTTTCTCAGTTTCTTTTGAAAGGAGCTATATGTGCAGAATGTGTTTCTTACACACTGAAAATGTGCCAAGTACCAAATCTGTCTCAGACACCATTCATCCAAAGCTAACATACATGTTCTGTAGTAAGCAAGATAGATGAAGGATTTGGACACCGATTTAGAGTGTTTATTTTAAAAGTTGGTGTTTCTGAGCTTAGACATAATGTTTTCATAGTCCCTATTTGAATAAGTCTCTTTCATTATCTAACTTCTTTTTTATCTTTTTAGTAAACAGATTTTGCTATTGAGTTTCAGTGCCTCATTCATGAAGCCACTGTGGTCTGCAGTAGAGTTGGCACTTAGCAAACACCTTAAAGGGCTAAGGCCTTGAGAGCGATCTTTTAAAATTTTGAACCCGTTTTCTGTTTCCAAGAGAACTCCATTTATTTAAACTCTTCTTATGTTAGAATTTGTAATCTGTTTCTTAGAGCTGGTACAGAACCTCTCCTTTGGTGATTAAAAAGAGAGGATTAAATAAGAAAATTGATACTACAAAGAGATTCTGGGGTCAGTGTGAGATACGAATCTTGAGGCAGAAAACCTGGTTTTTAGTCTCGCGTCTCCTGTTGTCCAGCTGTTCCCGGTTTCTTCATCTCAGCATAACCCTGAATAAGCAGTTCTGTTGTGAGAATGAAAGATATTATGATATAGAAATACACTTTTAAAATTGTCATATGCTCTACAAATGTTGCTACATAGAACTGTTCTCAGACATCCTTATTCATTTCAGAAGTGCCCATTTCTGAGGAAACATACTAATTATAAATCATTGTATGCACATTTAATGCAAGAATATTTGTTGCTGCCAGTCATTGCGATGTGCCTGTAGTACCCATAATGTTGAAGTTCGCAGTAAATGTTTTATTTAAACCGGAAAGAAGCCCAACTCGAAAGAAGCCCAACTCTGTTTTTTGAAGATATTCTGTAATTGAGGTTTTCCGATCACTAGACTTAGCTTATTCTGAACTTTGCCACGTTAGTGCATATCCAGTTACACTTGTCTGTTAAAAGAGGAAAATATTAGCATCATTCATGTCACCGTGCTGGGTCACCAAACATTTCTTGCTACACACACAAAGGTCGTGGTGTTTAAGGCACCAGAATCCAGCTTCAAGTGGTTTGACTTGTTTTGGGAAGTTTGATTCTTAGATAAATATAAAACCACCAGTATTATGTCTTCAGGGGTTTTATTTTTAAATCATTTCTGGTTAACTTTTTATTTTATGACTTTAAAGAATTAAAATGGCAAAATCAGACCAAAGTTATTTATAAAAGAAAAGAGAACTTCCTGGGAACTTGTCTGGTTTCTGATTCGCCCAGCCAGCATGGTGTCTCATGCAGTCCTTTAGACAAACACCGTAGCCAGAGAAAGGCACCGGTGTGCCAGAGGTCTGTGATCAAATACCGGTTAGAATCACTAGCTGACCTCATCTCAGCCAGATCCCCTGCACTCAAGAATGGCCCTTAGATGCCTTTCAGGGCAGCAGTCATTTGTATCCGTGGACACTGGGAAATAATACACTGCATGAACTCTGGAGAAATGCCTTTACCCCTCTGTACTTTGGTTTTTCCTTATCTTTTATCGTACCAAGTGGACTAGATGATTATCTGTGTTTCATCCAGCCTCAAGATAATACAAGTTGCTATTGAGTAACAAACCTAAATCCTCAAATTCTAAATTTTCAGTTTTCCCTGGGCCCAACCTTGGGATGTGACCAGAAGCCCCATTTTCTTTGTAGGTTTTTGCTTTTTAATAAAAAGACAAAACCCCAAAACCTGTATAGCTTCATCGAGAGGTTCCAAGTTACTGAGCCAGCAGTCACACTAATAGCACAAACTCCAATAAATGTTTTATAATTGATGGGTAGTGGTGTACTGTAGTCTTCAAGGGCCTTGCGATTTAGTTGAGATTAAAGCAAAGAGTCATGTGTGCTTCCAAGTGAAGTGCACCAGGAGTTTAGGAGTGGGCCAGAATAGTCAAGGAAGAGTTCCTTAGGGAGTTAGAACCTGAGATGGGCTGAGAAAGAGCAGATAGGGAGAGAACTCTAGGAGCCAAGGCCACGTGGTCAAGGGAGGGGGCATGGGTTGGAAGACACTCCTGGGTTGAACCCCGCTGAGCCAAGACGGCAGGAGACTTACCATTTTGTGAGCCCTCATATTCTCTCTGGCGAGTGAAGAAACATAGCCCACCTCACAGGCTTGTGAAGTGCCAGGCACGGTGTCTAGTTCTGAGTGGCGGCTGTGGTGGCGGCTGCTCCTGCCGTTACTCATGGGTAGTTCCGCCTCGCCAATGAACTGACTCTCAAGGAGCCAGAGGTGACACCTGCCCTTTTAGCTCTTGTAGCTTCAGAAAGAGCCATTGCTTAATGTTAACACCTTTGGGTTTGGGGTTTGAAGGCCTGGGTTCCCATGCTGCTTTTGCTAGCTCGGGCTGCAATTGTGGACAAGTCACAGACACTCTGGATATCTAAAGCACTTGTATGCTGGGTGGGAGGTGGGGGGCAGGTGCTTTATACCCTGCCCTGAGAGGCTGGCATTAAGTCAAGTGAAGTAAGGTGGTTGACATTGTTGAAAATTGAAGATAGTATCTTTTTTATACTCTTCCATTGAAGAAAGTAGACTGATTTTGAATACAATTGTCAAGTTTTAAAAATTCTACATAAAGCAGTTACAACCGCATTTCTCTAAATACACCTAAGAAGCTATTAAATGCAATTGAGCAAATTCTAAAACACCAGCAAAAATACGACTTGTATCTTTTGGCTACTGCTTTGTTTGGAATCCGTCCATATTTGAGCTAGGGTAGCCAGTACATTGTCCGCGTTAGGCTAGGAAATGCCATGGGTGTTTAGAGATGGATACCAGAATTAGAATGCCGAAGAGGAGCCTTACACGTGCTGCCCAGCTTCCCATCTAATGCTGAGCACCTCCTGAGAGGCCAGCCCAGCCTCTGCAGCATCTCCAGGACAGCAGGACACACCACCTCCTGGACTCTCTGCCACTCTTTCCACTTCTCATCATGTGCCCCGTTGGCCCTAATTCTACCCCTTAGAGTAGAACAGAATAAATCTCCCACGTAAGAGCCCGACCGCATTTGAAGACGTCCATTGTGTTGCCCTGAATCTACTTTTCCAGGCAAGGATGTGATGACTGTCTTGTTAGAGGTCATTTCATATAGACACTACTCCTCAGGCTCTTCAAAGTTCCTTGGAATTTTGTGCATGCACATTTTTCAGGGGAAGAGACTCATCAGGTAGAGTTGGATGATAAGATGTCATAATCTGAAATACCTTTAAAATAATTGATTTAGGTTCTCCCTTTCATTTTACTGATAAGGAAAACCAAGGCATAGAGATTGAAGAAATTTACCCCAACCTCACTTGGCTAGTTGATGCCAGAACCAGAGCCAAAACTCAGGTCTCCAGACTTAGAGCCTGGAACTTTTATTTCCCCTCCCACTGGTACTGAGCCTAGCTAAGTGAGGACTCTTGTCCCAGGTTCAGGGCCATGCTGGCACTCTGTTGTAAATCTCAGGACCATGTCAGTGCCAATCTGGGACATTGGTCGTTTTTTTTCCCCCAGTCTACTGGTGGATACTTAAACTCATAGTCAATCCAATTTTTTACGGTCTTCCTGGCCTTTCCCAGAAGGTGGCGCTAAACTCTTCCTTAGCTTCCACACGATTGAGGAGCTACGCTCAGGACATCTACTATGAAGAGTTCTTTGATTCCAGCCACTGTTGTTCCTGGACCTTTGCTTTTTTTTTTTTTTTTTTTTTTGACTCAACCAGTTATTCTGGTGTGTCTGTGACAGAGCCAGATCACAACCTTGTGAACCTAAACCATGCAATCCAAAGTTTGAAAACTTTATGTGCTAAAAGAAAGAAACCTTTAAGCAAACACTCACCAGTATTCTGAGTAATAATCCCATTTTTAAAAAGCTGGATGTGAAAATTATGTTTTTCTTAGCTAGACACTATTACTTCACTGACTCTGAAAGGGGAAGGAGTCCTGTGTTTCTAATGAGACTGTAGCAGAATTGGAACAGTTTTTGATGACTTCAAGGCAGATTAGAACCCAGAAGGCTTTTTGATCCTGTCCTCTTTGAATAGTCCCTCACCCCTTTCTAACTCCTGCCACTTCTGGCCACCGTGTGTACTAAGTGGTATTGTCTTCCTTTGTTTCTGCTGCCCATGTTGACTTTTGCTCTCTGTTTGCTTACATTTATAATCTTTGCTTCTTATGTTACATAGAACACAGGGGCAGAACCTAAAGTTCACCCTGATTCAGGCAGCTCGCCAAAGCCAGGGGTTTGGCATATAGAGGGAAGTTGAGAACACCTACCTGCCTTGCCAAAACCAGCGTCTGTCTTGGGAAACTTGCTGTAACTCCAGCGAAAAAGAGGACCTCAAACTACCCATCTTAATGTGCAGCTTCTGACTTTATTTTCAGACATTTTAGAACCAAAGCCCTCATCCACGTTAGATACATTTGATCATCCGGGTGTGGTGGCTCACGCCTATAATCCCAGCACTTTGGGAGGCCAAGGCGGGCAGATCACTTGAGGTCAGGAGTTTGAGACCAGCCTGGCCAACATGGTGAAACCCTGTCTCTACTAAAAATACAAAAAAAAAATTAGCTAGGCGTGGTGGTGTGCACCTGTTGTCCCAGCTAGTTGGAGGCTGAGGCAGGAGAATCACTTGAACCAGGAGGCTTCCACCAAGATGGCGCCACTGCACTCCAGCCTGGGCAACAGAGCAAGACTCTGTCTGAAAATAAAATAAAATAATAGATAAATTTCACCAAATGCTTCCTGTAGGCCACATCCAGAATTCCTGGATTTTTGTAAGATGAAGGGCTCCTTGGGTTTGGGTTTCAGCACAGCAGATCTGAAACAGCCTTTTTTCCCAGCAGCTGCCTGTAGGGTAATTCACTTTAACCTGCATGGCAATAGAGTGCGGGAGATGGGGAGGAGAGAAGGAAAACTGTGAGTTCTCACCATGAACCCCACAGTCGATTGCCTGGTCTCACTAATCCTCGTTGCAACCCCAAAGAGCACCAGGAGGCCTTAGCTTGCTCCTGTCAAGCCTGGAAAGCAACGCTGCCAACTCTTGAATCCTGTCTCCAGAGCCGTGTTCTTTCCATCCACTGAGCTGTTTCCCACCTCCCAGGGGACCTCAGATACTGACTTCTGTGCTTCAGGGCTTTCTAACTTTGATACGCTACAGAATCATCCAGTGTTTCCTGACCTTTTATTTCTTTTTCCAGGTTTAAAAACAGAGGCCTAAAAGTTCCTCAGCTTTTAGGCTGGTGTGTTAGGACACTCGTGCAGTGATTTCTTACAGTAGAAAGCCAGCAGTTTCTGAGCATGGTTTCATTGCTGGGCCAGATTAGAAAAGAGAGGGACTGTCTCCTTCCACTTTTCACCATCCACTCAGCCGTGTGTAACTCAGCCACATAGGTGCACAGCCACGTGCTTGGCTCTCCCAAACACACACAGATTCAGAGAAGCCCTCAGGACCTGCACAAATGGGGGAGGAAGAAGAGTACCCCGTCTGAGGTAACCCATTACCCGACGGAGCTCTTCCAAGAAACACGCCAGTCCTCCTCAGACAACTGGTGACTGCAAAGCCTGAGCTGAAGTCTCTTTTCCGAAGAACTAGTCTGTTGCTTTGCCAGTGTGTCACCTGGAATGGTACTCTCTGGGCCTTGTACAGTTGATTTTTCCACAGCCCAAGCTGATCATTTGTAGATAACCTGCCGTGCTCCTAGTTTTCTGTGCTAGCTCTTTAGGAAAAGTGTAAATCCAAGTCAATGCGGCATGCTCCAGATGTGACTTTGTGAGTCATGAGCATTAAAAATATGTACGCTGGGCTGAGTGTAGTGGCTCATGCCTGTAATCCCAGCATTTTGGGAGGCTGAGGTGGGCAGATCATTTGAAACCAATTTGGGTAACATAGCGAGACCCCATCTCACATACTGAGACCCTTCAAAAAACTTAAAATATTATGCGTGCCTGTAATCCCACCTACTTGGAGGCTAAGGTAGGAGGATCTCTTGAGCCCGGGAGATCGAGGCTGCAGTGAGCCATGATTACACTATCGCACTCCAGCCTGGGCAACAGAGCATAGACCCTGTCTCTCTCTGTGTGTCTGTGTCTGTGTCTGTGTCTGTGTGTGTGTGTGTGTGTGTGTGTGTGTGTGTGTCCCACGCTATGGGGAAAGTAGTTCAGCTATTTATTGAGCACCTGGTATATACTGGACATTGTGCCAGGCATGGGGGATAGAAAGATGGCTGAGATGGGATCTTGCCTTCAAGGAACTTTTAGTCTAGTGGGAGGGAAAATTTCAGCAAAATATTTACCTGCAGTGATAAAATGAAGCGTACACATGATGAGGCTTCCTGGGAGTTGTGCTGCAGTAAGTCCTCAAGGTGACTTAGGCCAGGGGCATAGAGATGTGGCTGGGCAGGGTGTGGGCAGGGAGAGGAGGCACCACATAGGCAGGAAGGAGCCAAGCCTTGCTGAGGAGCCTCTGGCATCTTAGAGGTCATTGGAGAGGGCAGGCCCGTCATGATGTTGGCACTGGACCCCAGGGAAGGAGCTGGCTTACCAGTGTTATCCATTCTTAGAACATTCAGTGTGATGACTGGCCCTCTGTGGAGTCTCGGGGTCCCAGAGCTCTGCCCCCCTCACTCCCCATCCCCAGCAACTTGGGAGCTCCCGGCTCAGCGGCTGTGCCTTCTGGTAGCGCCTGTGCTGCTCAGCTCCACTCTGGTGTCATTCCTCCACCAACACCTAGCTTGTGTTTTGTTTTTGTTTGCAATGGGGTTTCTCCATGTTGCCCGGGCTAGTCTCAAATTCCTGGGCCCAAGTGATCCACCCAGCACAGCCTTCCAAGTTGCTGGGGTTATAGGCGGGAGCCTCCATGTCTGGCTTAGCCATCATGTGTTTTGTAGCTGAAATATACCAAGCTGGTTCACATCTTGTCTCTCTTAATTCAGATAACTGTCAAAGTAGATACTTTAAAATCCTCCTTTTAGGCTGGGCGCTGTGGCTCACACCTGTAATCCCAGCACTTTGGGAGACCAAGGTGGGTGGATCACTTGAGGCCAGGAGTTTGAGACCAGCCTGGTCAACATGGTGAAACCCCATCTCTACTAAAAATACAAAAACTAGCCGGGTGTGGTGGCGGGCACCTGTAATCCCAGCTACTTGGGAGGCTGAGGCATGAGAATCGCTTGAACCTGGAGGCAGAGGTTGCGGTGAGCCGAGACGACTCCATTGCACTGCAGCCTGAATGATAGAGTGAGACTCTGTCTCAAAACAATAAAAATAAAATCCTCATTTTAGGAGTTTTTAATTTAAAAATGGAAGCTCAGACCAGGGAGGTTTTTTGCCAGAGGATTGAACTAAGGTTTGTCTCCTGTCCTTCCCTCAGAGGCTGAGAATGTGCTCATCTAACTCTGGAGGCTGCCCTTGTTGGGGCAAAAAAGTTAAAGGTCGTGTATACACACCAGGGTCCAAACAGTACTCTGCTTTCAGGTGACCTGTGTGGCAAAAGCTACCTTTGGCAGGAGTTTGAATTGGCAAGAAATAGAAATCACAGTGGGCTTTCTTCAAATAGGCTCCTTCCTGTACGTTCGTGGCATGCAGTGAATGCCATCAGCATTGAGTCTAACACTTTGGCTGGCAAGGGAAGGCCTGCTCACTGAGGTGCCTGGATGAGGCAGAGGCAAGGTAGGCTGGCCGTGCATGGCCGAGGGCCCTTGAGCTGGAGGAAGGCCCGCAGAACACCAAAGTAGCCTTCTGCACACATCCATTCTCCTTCCTCCTCCCGTCTAATCCTGGCCACCCACAGGAAGTGCATCAGGTAGCAGGTCCCCGCCATCTGGTTCCTTCCTGGGTCTCCGCACCCTCGTGCTGCCCCTCTGCATAGACTACCCTCACTCTGCCCTGAACCACCAGAGCATGGCCCAGTCCTCAGCTCTGTGGCCAGAGCTCTGAGCTCAGTCTCTGACACACAGGAGGCACCTGGTCAGTGCTGGGTGAACAAACGTCCACACAGAGCACAAATGAGAGGAAAGAATCCTGTCAGGTGCTTGAGAGTTGGACATGACTTTTAAAATAAAATTGCCTCTCTACAGTGCTTTGTCCTCGAGCCTGACCTTCACATTCATAGTGAGCATAGGCGAATCTTGGGTGTTGTGACCTGTACACAGTACTTACCCTTAAGCCATGCTGACCCGGGGCTCCATCAGGGATTCATCCATAATCCCGGTGTAGGCCCCAGAGGTGGCTGCAGTGTGTTCACTGTAGGGTGCCGGCTACGTGGTGATGCATGTGGTGATCTTACTTCATGAGACTCCTCGCCTTTCCTCCGCGCTGCAAGGAGTTAGCGGGTCCTCCCAGAGAAAGTACAAAAGGTCTCCACAAGAAAGACTTGAGGGAGGTAGGGCTTCTTTAAGTGGGACATAGTCTCGGACAGCCAGGAGAATGAATTATCAGTCCCTCAGTAAGTACTAAACTCCTGGTAAATGCCCAGCTTAGTGGGTACTTAGGTATGACAGAAATGTTTCAGTTCCTAGCTGTTTGGTAAGAAGAAACACACACGGAAATGCCACCAAAAATACAAAGCCGTCTGCATGTGATGCCATATGAGTGTCACAGACAGAAGAACAGAAGTTGGGGGAAAAGTGTCACCGGTCTGATAGGGAGGCCTAGGCAGGGGCTGGGACATGTGTGTCAGCCACATCTGAGGGACGGTGAGTTTTGTAGTTCAGCGGACGGGCTTTATGGAGAGAGTGGGAGGTCAGCAGGAGCAGTCATGATGATGGTGCTGGCTGCACCACAGAGCACCTCCCATATGCCGGGGTGGGGTTCCCTTCAGGAATCCAATGAGGCGCAGCCTGCTCCTCAAGTGCACCGCCCTGCCACCTTCCACCCTGAGCCAGGGCTGGGCTGCCGGCTTTCCCTGGCCTCACACAATTCAGGTAGATTTTCTGGAATACATTTTCCTTGCTACCAAGGTTATATTGTAATGGTAAAAACTGCAACTAATTTTGCACTAGCCTAATGTTCATTGCAATTTTTCTATCTAAAAAGTATGAAGAGGAAAACAGTTACCCATAATCTTACCGCCCTGAGAGAAGCAGCGTTAACCCTTGGTGCACTTCCTTCCAGGGGTTTTGTAGTGATAAGTGTCAGGTAGTGGGTGTGAGTAGCCAAAGCTCATATGGGGCTTTGTAATGAAAAACCCACTGTCAGCAGCACGGCCGGCCCCAAACATGTCCATCGTGAATGGGATGAACTCAGCTGTCTAGTTGGAAAAATTTCCCTTTGCCATTCCACAGAGCAGAGCTGACAGCGTGGACTCACGCACACTCCCTGAAGTGAGCCGTGCTCGTGCGGCAGTGTAGCCCTGGGCCGAAGGTGAAGCCGAGCCTCTTCTGTGCCACAGTCTCTTCCCAGAGCCCAGGAGAGCCTCAGTGAGGGCCCCAAAGTGACCCAAAGCAGCTTGTATGGCCTCTGAGCCCAGCCCTGGGCCTGTCTGCTACACAGCTCAGGTGGCCTCTCTGTGGGCCTCCTGTCCATTTGCCATGCTCCCTGACTTGTGCAGACTTCTTCACCCCCTCCATGCCCATAGCTAGAAGCAGCTTTCCAGATGATCCGTATGCTGTTTCCACGGGCCTGTCTTGCTTCAGTCACAAGGGCTGGGATGACTGGAGCTGTGGGCTGGTGGTCTTCACCTTTTTGTTGTATGAAGTTAGAGCTGAGTTACTTTGAGTAGCAGAACATAATGCAGAGAGGAATCTGGATGGAATGAGCAGCCCAGCCAGGGCAGGCAGTAGGCGGAAAGTGTTTTGAGTTCGGTTGTACTTTGTAAGAAAATGCATGTGTGTATAGCCTGGTGCCTGTCTTTATCTGTCATTTATACAATGTGGACTCTGTGCCATTGATAGGAGGAAGCATCCTTTACTGACTACTGTATCTTGAGTACTGCTTACCATTCATCTCTGTGACATCCCTGTTTTACAGATGAGGACATGGAGTTTTAGCATTTGGGACTGGCGTGACGGGGACTTGCTCCCTGAGCCCAAAGCCCAGGCTCTTTCCACAGGGCCTTCAGCTGTCCTCTTTCTTCCTCACTGGGTTTTTTGTTTGTTTGTTTGTTTTTTTAACAGAATAATAAACATTACACGGGTGAAGACAAAATGAGGATTTATTTGCCTTTCCGGGCCTTGATTTTCCTAAGATAGAACTCCAACTCTTTGCCCTCTAGCACATAGCCATCTGCTCGGCCACACTGTCCCGGCCTGGAAGCAATGCACGCAAGAAGCTTGCCCTGCTGGAACTGCTCCTCCAGGAGACTGCTGATTTTGACATTCTTTTTCCTTTCATCATATTTCTTCTGAATTTTTTTAGATCGTTTTTTGTTTAAAATCTCTTCTTCCTCAGGAGTCAGCTTGGCTCCCTTCTTGCGGCCCAGGGGCAGTGCGTGGTGGGACTCGTACCACTGTCGGTACGGTGTGCTGTCGATGAGCACGATGCAATTCTTCACCAGAGTCTTGGTACGGACCAGCTCATTATTAGATGCATTGTAGACAACATCGATGATCCTTGTTTTACGAGTACAACACTCTGAGCCCCGGGAGAAATTCCCTACGTCCAGCCTCAGGGCACGGTATTTCTTGTTACCTCCCCGCACACGGACTGTGTGGATGCGGCGGGGGCCAATCTTGGTGTTGGCAGCCGGGCGCCCCAACTCATACTTCCGCTTCTTGTGGTAGGGCTTTCTCTTGCCCCCGGTTTTGCCGCGCTTGTGCCAGTTGTCCCGAGAAATGCCCATCGCTCGGCGCTGGCTGGAAAGACTCCTCACTGGGTTTTGCATTTAGCTTCCATCTTTATTACAAGAGGGTCTTGTGGCCCTCCAGAGGTCAGAGGCCGCTCCTTTGACCATGAGACGGCCATTTCACGAACCTCCCTAAAAAATGGAAGGCAAAGGGGTCATCGTGCACAGAGTCGTAGAAAAGCAACTTTCCAGCAGAGATTCCTCAGGAAAACCCTTTCAGGGGCTTCTCTCTGTGCCTTCCCAGCTGCCTGGCAGGTGGGCCTCTTCCAGGAAGTGTCAGCATTGAAGTCACTGATCTCCTCCAGGCTGCTTTCCAGATGCTCCAGTTGTAGGTGTCCCACAAGCCATTGGGAAGCATTTCTGTATTCAGGTCCTAGTCTTCTAGGCCAGAGGTTCTCCAATTTTAGTGTGTCTAGAAATCACCTGATACTTACCAACACAGCTCGCTGCACCCCCTCCCTCAGTTGGGGCCCACCTCTGAGTAAGCAGGTCTGGGTGGGCCTGAGAAGTTGCATTTCTAACAGGCTCCCAGCACTGCTGCTGGCGCTGACGGGGGGCCGCACTTGGACTACCACTTTTCTAAGGTTTTTGCCAGAATCCCCCAGACCTGCCTTTCCGTGGCCCACACTCCCCTTTAAAATCGCCCTGCAGACCACTCTGCGTTTACTTTAACAATTGAGCCAGGCGAAGCAATGGCTGTCGTCTGACGTTGAGTGAGGTCATTGTCCTTTGGCCTCTGAAATCAGAAGCGATGTTTGATCTTTTGCTTCGTGTGGCCTGTGGAGCTCACTGTCTGGGGGAACTGGGTGTTTCAGGTGGTGAGAGCGGCTGAGGAGGCTGCGTCCACACTGGCCAGTTCCATCCACCCGGAGCAGTGCATCAAGGTGCTCTGCCCCATCATCCAGACGGCCGACTACCCCATCAACCTTGCTGCCATCAAGATGCAGACCAAAGTCGTCGAGAGGATCGCCAAGGAGTCGCTGCTGCAGCTCCTCGCCGACATCATCCCAGGCTTGCTGCAGGTAGGCCCGCGTGTTGGTGGGGCCTGCCCCCGGCCTGGGTGGGGCTGCCTAACTTGAACTAACGTTTAAGGGCTTTGTGCTCCTCCTTCACTGGCAACCAGGCAGGACCTGTGAGGCCGTGCGGCAGGGACACTTTACAGCCTCCTCTGCGGCTTCCAGCTCACCCCCTCTCCTGAATGCACTGAGAAGACTTTCCTGGCGGCTCACAGAATGAACTTTCTGTTTACTATAAACATATTTTGATCATTTTTTTTTGTCCATTCCTTCAACAAACCCTTGTTGCACACCTGCTGTAGCTGCAGCCCTGGGCGAGGTGGGCCATTGAGTGTACATCAAAAAATGGTCCTTGGTCTCACGCAGCACACAAATACTTACTGAAACTCTTCTAAGCATGAGACAGTGAGTGAGACAGACTGGCATCAAGCAGCTGTGTTCCACTGTGTGGACGGCCTCAGAAGATTTTCAGCCTACTCTGCAGCCACACAGACAACGATAGGTGTCACCATGGGCTCCATGACAGTAGAGAAGTGGTTCCGGGCTGGGGTGGGGGAGAGAGGGTTCATAGAAGAGGTGGGTTCAAGTTGGCCCTTGGCGAGGGAGTTTCACTGGGGAAAGGTAGAGAGGAGGCAGCATCACTTTTAATCATTGCTGCTGTTTGCTGGGTGCTTGGCTTGGGGATTAAACACTTAACTGTTGAGGACTAGATTATTCCAAACCAAAGGAAAGACACAGAGGCTGAAGAGTCCCCGGCTGTTTGGAGAACAGCAGCAGGTAGCCCCAGCTGGGTGTGGGCCAGGATGAGGCCGACAGATAGATGGAGGCCCAGCTGCAAAGGGACATGGACATCAGGCTGTGGGACCAGACGGTCCCCAACAATTCCTGGAGGGTAGAAGGGTTTGCTCACAAGAGCGAGTGATGTTGTTTTCATTTCTTTAAAGGCGTTTTCACAGGGAAATTTGCTTGACCTTTGGGAGAAATGGGAACAAAGCAAGTTCTTTTTCCCCTTCATTGCCTTTTCTCATTCTCTCTCCCCTGCAATGTTTCTTGGGTGGCAGCTTGTTACACAGTGGTGCCTGTGCAGACGCAGAGACCAGTCTGGGACTCGCCACCCTCCTGCTTCCGCGCCCCAGAAACCAAGTTTCTGTTGATGCTAAGTTGTGACCTCTTTGGGGTGAAAGCTGTCTGGATTCCATTGCGGGGCTGAGGTCTATCCTGGTTGTTACTGACAAGTCCAGGGTTGAGCTCAGAGGGCATTTGTGGAAACGCTGATGAGATGTTGGCTAGGGACTGAATCTTTGATCTGGTTTCCTTTTCGTGTTCCTCTGGCTCTCCAGGGTTACGACAACACTGAAAGTAGTGTGCGCAAGGCCAGCGTGTTTTGCTTGGTGGCAATTTATTCCGTAATCGGAGAAGACCTGAAACCTCACCTTGCACAGCTCACAGGGAGCAAGGTATGTATAGTGTTACCTGGGCTGAGAAGCACACCTGGGCTCTGCCAGCTCGTCCTAAACCCATTTGACTGCAGCTCTGGATTCCAGACAGGTTTTGTTCATTGTGTTTTAGCGGGGCCTTATTTCCCCAATAGCATTTTTCTAAATATAAAAATGAACTATACAGTGAAATCAGTTGAAGGTAACACTAACATTATACAACATAGTCTGCCTCAACTCCTGTTTATGAAATGCTGATTTTGAGCTGCTGCTTTATTTCCAAAAGAAAAACAGCTTTAATCAGAAACCATCCGGTTTTTCATGGAAACACTAAAGAAATGTACCTGCTTGCTTAGCAGTTGCTGAATCAGAGCTGAGTCCCTCATGGGCATCAGTAGTGGCAACAGCTGGCTCTCACCCTGAGCCTGCGGGGCAGCCCCACGCACTCTGCATGTGTTGACTCATGTTTACAGCAACATCCCTGTGGGCATGGTCATCCCCTTAACCTGCCCCGGGCACAGACCTGACTCCAGGAGGCAGACTTCTTCCTCACACTGCTGCCTCTCATGTTCCTTTAAGGGTGTCTGGAATTAGGGGAAGAAAATGGACCAAAATGGGTGTCACTGAAAATGAGAGTGGCTGGACTGCTTATTGGTTTTAGTTAAAAGAACAATGACATCACTCAAATCTGACGTGCTAGGCTGGTGAGAGCAGATTAAAAACCCGGCCTCATGCTGCAGCAGGAGAGGCATGGCGAAGAGGTGAGGCCTTGGCTCCCGGAGAGGAGGCCAGCTGTGCCTGGGGCCTCAGGACCTGCCTGTGGAGAAAGCACATCTCTGTGGGGTTTAAAATCCCCGCCTTTTTATACAAACCACTCTATCAGACAAAGCCAGTGGAAAGCATGAAACCAGAAGCGCCTGCTCTTACGAGAGGAGGAATTGGCAAGTGGGGCCCATTTCATTTCAGATTGAGCTGTTGCTTTGATACAGCTGGTGAGCATTACAGCTGGAGCCTTGCTTCTCCAGAGTTCTGGGGAAGCGAAGCTCTGGCTGGGGTGTTCAGAGCAGGGTTTCTCCACCTTGGCTCTGTTGACACTCTGGGCCGCCTTGTTGAGGTGGGCCGTCCTGTGTGTGGTAGGAAGTTTAAGCAGCATCTCTGACCACCACTGTCTATACCGACATGTGCCAATAGCACCCCCTGCCATCGTAAGCATCCCTGCTGTCTCACACCTGCCCAGATACCCTCTGAGGGGCAGAATCACCCCTGGTTGAGAACAGGTGGTCCAGAGGAGACACTTTCCTCTTTTTGTAATCAGGAATCAGCAGATAGGCTGGAAGAGGTGTATGAGGCAGGTGTGCAGTGCATAGTTTGGGAGTGACCTGATTCTGTTCTCCAGTTCCTTCTCCTAGCCCTACTGCTGCACAGGCTCCTCATCAGATCCCCTTCCTGATTATCTGAACGGTCCTGAGCAAAAGTCCCCCCAGCTCTCCTACCTCCATCAGGGATTTGTAGGTGATTCCTGCTGCCCGGGAGGACCTTCAATGGTACAGTTCACAAAGGAAATTAGATTTAGAAAATGGAAAATTCATCCAAAAATAACATGAGTCACACCTTGGTTTTGTCTGGCACTTTTTACTTTCCTGAGTAAGAGAGTTGCCCCATCAACTCATTTGACCCTTTGGATGAGGGACGGAAAATCCAGGCGCTTTCTCCTCCCCATTTGGCAGTGGACCCACTGCTGCCACTCTTGGTGAAGCTTTGGGTCCAGAACCCACGTTCCTGACCAGGAGCCAGCACCTTCCCTCACCCAGTTACAACCTTAGTTCCTCAGGGGTTTGGAGAGACTGGCCTTCACATCTTTCTGCTTTGGTAGCCCAGTTCATCCAGCCATTAAGATTTTTATTGTTATTATTATTTTTTTTATATATGGAGCCTCGCTCTGTCACCCAGGCTGAAGTGCAGTGGCACAGTCTCGGCTCACTGCAACCTCTGTCTCCCAGGTTCAAGCGATTCTCCTGCCTCAGCCTTCCAAGTAGCTGGGATTACAGGCGTGTGCCACCACACCTGGTTAAGTTTTTGTATTTTTAGTTGAGGCGGGGTTTTGCCCGCCTGACCAGGCTAGTCTCGAACTCCTGACCTCAGGAGATCCTCCTGCCTTGGCTTCCCAAAGTGCTGGGATTATAGATGTGAACCACCGTGTCTGGCCTAAATTTTTTTAATGTAATAGCTCTGGTATATTCGTATGAACTTCGTAGACTCAGGTACACATCTCCTAATACAAACTCCCTCCCTTCCTCAACTGGATGGTAGCTGGCAGAACCTGGTGCTAAGTCTGTCTCAGTTTCCTTCACCAGAAACAAAGAGAATGAAGTCATGGCTCCCTGTGTTCCAGTGTTACAGGCCTATGGGAACACCCTCTCCTTGTGCTTAAATGAGGTTAATAAATGAAGGCCGGGTGCAGCGGCTCACGCCTGTAATCCCAGCACTTTGGGAGGCCGAGGCAGGCGGATCATCTGAGGTCAGGAGTTCAAGACCAGCCTGACAAACATGGTGAAACCCCATCTCTACTAAAAATACAAAATAAGCTGGGTGTGGTGGCGCATGCCTGTAATCCCAGCTATTCAAGAGGCTGAGGCAGGAGAATTGCTTGAACCCGGGAGGTGGAGGTTGCAGTGAGCCGAGAACGCACCACTACACTCCAGCCTGGGCAATAGAGCAAAACTCTGTCTCAAAATAAATTTTTTTTAAAAGAAAAAATAAATGATACCAGGGCCTGTAGGAAGAGGTCTGATGAAGGGAAGGAGCCTGTGTAGTACATTTGGAGAGATGCCATGTTGCTAGGGCAGCAATACTAGCTTCGGGGTCAGCTTGCCTTCTGGTCTCTGTTCCCCACTTATGAGTTTTATTATCTTGAACAAGCATTCTTTTCTTCCCCCCGCCCCCAATCTTTTTATTGTGGTATAATAAAATTTACCATTGTAACTTTCTTTTTTTGAGATGGAATCTCACTCTGTCACCCAGGCTGGAGTGCAGTGATGTGATCTCAGCTCACTGCAACCTCCGCCTCCCAGGTTCAAACGATTGTCCTGCCTCAGCCTCCCAAGTAGCTGGGATTACAGGCACCTGCCACCATGCCCAGCTAATTTTTGTATTTTATTAGAGACAAGGTTTCACCATGTTGGTCAGGCTGGTTTCGAACTCTTGACCTCAAGCAACACCCCCCCCCCCCCAACCTCCACCTCCCAAAATGCTGGGATTGCAGGTGTGAGCCACCGCACCCAGCCCATTGTAACTATTTTTAAGTGTGTGGTTCATACTGTTGTATAACCATCACTACCATCCATCTTCGAAACTTTTTTCATTTTGCAAAACCGAACTTTTGTACCCATTAAACAATAATTTCCTATTTCCTTCTTTCCCAACCCCTAGCACCCACCATTCTACTTTCCATCTCCATGAATTTGACTACCCCAGGTATCTCATATACGTGGAATTACATCCTACGTGTCCTTTATGGCTGGCTTATTTCATTTAGCATAGTGTCCTCAGGGCTTATCCATGTTACAGCATTTGTCAGATTTCCTTCCTTTTCCAGTCTGAATGTCCATTGTGTGTAGATAGCGCGGTTTGTTTATCTGCTCGTCTGTTGATGGACCCTGGGTTGCTTCCACTTTCTGGCTCTTGTGAATAATGCTGCTGTGAACACTGGTGCATCTGTTCAAGTCCTTAAGGTTTCGAGGAACCTCCCTGCTGTTTTCCACAGAGATTGCACCATTTTACATTCTGACCAGCAGTGCACAGGTGTTCGAATTTCCCCACTTCCTCACCAACACTTGTTACTTTGTTTTTATTTTTCATTTTTCTAATTTATTCTTAATTATTTCTAATAGTCATCCTCTATGAGATGAGGATGGGTGTCTCGTTTGTTGAAAAGACATACCCAATGGCGATTTCTCATCTGTTAAAAATGATCCTCTCCCCATTGAATGGTCTTGGCACGCTTGCTGGAAATTATTTGATTGGGCCAGGAGCGGGTGGCTCACGCCTGTAATTCTAGCACTTTGGCAGGGTCACTTGAGGCCAGAAGCTCCAAACCAGCCTGGGCAACAGCAAGACCACGTCTGTGCAAAAATAAATAAATAAATAAATAAATAAACATAATTTTTTTTGGTCACCTAGGCTGGAGTTCAGTGGCACAATCATGACTCACTGGCACCCCTGACCTCCTGGACTCAAGCCATCCTCCCGTCTCAGCCCCCTCCCCAAGTAGCTGGGACTACAGGCACACATAATCCAAGCTAATGGTTTAATTTTTTGTAGAGATAGGGTCTTGCTGTGTTGCACGTCTGGTCTTGAACTGGTTCCAAACGATTCTCCCACCTCAGCCCCCTACAGTGCTGAGATCATAGGCGTGACTGTGCCCAGCCAGTTTTCTCTATTTTTCTATTCTCTGTTTTGTTTATCTCTGCTCTAAATCTTTATTGTTTGCTCCTGCTAGCTTTAGATTTACTTCTTTTTTCTAGTTCCTTAAGGTAAAGTTTAGCTTGTTGATTAGAGAGGTCTTTTTTAATGTAAACATTTATAACTCTAAATTTCCCTCTTCAGCGCTGCTTTGCTGCATCCCCCAAAATTGTCTTTTCATTTTCATTTGTCTCAAGATGTTTTCTAAGGCCAGGTGCGGTGGCTCATGCTAGTAATCCCAGCACTTTGGGAGGCAGAGGCAGGAGGATCACTTGAGCCCGGGAGTTCAAGACCAGCCCGGTCAACATGGCAAAACCCCATCATACAAAACACAAAAATTAGCTGGGCATGGTGGCGTGCACCTGTGGCCCCAGCTAGTCAGGAAGCTAAGGTGGGAGGATCACTGATCCTGGAAGGTCGAGGCTGCAGTAAGCTGAGGTTGTGCCACTGCACTCCAGCCGGGGCTTCCAAGTGAGACCCTGTCTCAAAAAAAAAAAAAATTCTGTTTTAAATATGTTTTCTAGTTTACCTTATGACCTCTTCTTTACTTATTGGTTGTTTAAGAATATGTTACTCAGTTTTTACAAATTTATGAATGTTTTAGTTTTCCTTCTATTATTGATTTCTTACTTCATCCCATTATGGTTGGAGAAGATACTTTGGTATCTTTTTAAATCTATTGAAACTTTATTTGTGATTTAACATGTGGTCTGTCCTGGAGAATAGGATAAACCATATGTTAAATCACACATTAAGTTTCAATAGATTTGAAACTTGACGTATCCTTTGAGAAGGACGTGTGTTCCGTTGTTGAGTTTCATATACATCTGTTAGATCAAGTTGGTTTAGGGTTAAGTCCTCTATTTGCTTGCTTATCATCTGTCTGGTTCTTTTATCCATTATTGAGGGTGGGGTATCGAAGTCTTACCTCCAGAAGCTTTTTTGATGCCAAGTCTGTTTTGTCTGATGTTAGTATAGCCAGCCTTGCTCTCTTTGACCACTGTTCCATGGAATATCTTTTTATATCCTTTCATTTTCAATCCATTTATGTCTGTGGATCTGAAGTGAATTTCTTATAGACAGCATATAATTGGATCAAATGTTTATCCATTCCACCCATTTCTATCTTTTGATTGAAGAGTTTAATCCATTTACATTTAAAGTACTGCCAGGCATGGTGTCACACGCTTGTACTCCCAGCTACTCAAGAAGCTAAAGGTGTGAAGGTTAGAGGATTTGCCCTCTGACCTTGGCCCAGCCACTTCACCCCTGTGGAGCGGGGTTCTCACCCTACTTTTCCCCTGGCTCTGATGGAGCCTTTGGGCTGCAGTCGCCCTTGAGATGAATGGCCCTGCCCCCGTATCCCTTCCTCCATGAGCTGCTGCGGCCCACCTAGTTGTGACACCTGGTGGTGTTCTTGTAATTGCCCACTGCTTTTCCCTCTCCTCCTCTGTGTCGCTCTGTGTCCCTAGCACCTGGCAGATGCATTGGATGAGCAGCAGGCACTCAGAACATGTTTTTATAATGAATTCCTGAACCAAGGGAACGAAGGGACTTGCTGTTTTCTTACTGTCACCTGGGATTCTTTTTCCTGTCTTCTACTTTCTGACTGCTTTTCTTCCTGCTAATTCAGTTTCATCTTCTCTTTTCAGATGAAGCTACTAAACTTATATATCAAGAGGGCCCAGACCACCAACAGCAACAGCAGCTCCTCCTCCGATGTCTCCACGCACAGCTAATGGCAGTACCTGTCTCTTGTGTAGACCTAGAAGCAATCGGTGGTGCCTCTCAGAGACCTCTCCCCACCCCCTTCATCGGCTGCCCTGTCAGTACAAGGAGGCCCACAAATATTTATTACAATCAGTATTTTGGTCCCTTCCAGCTTTTCTGTAGAATCTTACTGGTATTGAATGTAAAGGAAGCAAGGCCTGTATTGCAGTCTTCATACAAAATGAAAGGAGTAAGAACAGAAAAGAGCCATGCTGAAACATGTCTTGTACAGCCTGCTGCGATGGCGAAACCATGTGTGTGGGGTGCAGTTTTTAAAAATCAGAGCGCTGTAGCCACTACTTGGTAGAAAGTAGCATTTTTTTTTTTCAGTTAATAACGGATTTGGGGGTGGGGTGGGGTGTTACTTTGTGTTCCTCCTCCTTAGCCTATTTTCTTGTGAGTATGGTCTGTGTGGGGCCCCTTTCACAGCTGACACCATGAAAGGTGACACATCTTTAAGTTGTGTTCTGAGACCTACTAAAAATGGGAATCAAGTCTTGGCAAGAACGGTCTGAAGATGGCCTTTTAACAAACGCTGGGAATTTTTCTTGTCATATCCGGACTGGAGGCCGACTGCCCTGGCTTTCAGCATAGAATTGGGAGTGCACTCCAGCAGTCTCCTTCCAGCCCTCCCTAATCAACTCCACAGACAAGGTCCACCCAGAGCTTCCATGCAAAGGAATTCTTCAAATTTAAATCTGGACACAAAAATAAGATAAATGTATGGCATCATGTAGGGATGCCTGAGATGGCAGTTCGTGAAGCACAGAAGATAAAAGAGAAGTCTTTCATCTTTACTGCTGAGATTCTTGGGAACACTGTTGTCATGGGGGTTCTGCCAAGATCACATCCCTGGGCTACTTGGTGATTCAGATTTAGCAGCAACCTCTTTCCTCTCCCCGAAGTTCTGCTGAAGCTGTTCAGTTCTAACATGGTCTCAGTTAATCTGGTAAATGCCATCTTTACCATCTTAGTTCTGACTTCTCCATTTAATGTGGGATTAAGAGCAAAGAAAAGCCTAGAGAGACTGGATATCACAGTTTTCTTAATGTTATAAACTGAAGTCGTTCCTTGAATGTCTGTTGATGAAATAGTCACTGTTTAAGGAAAATAATTATGAGGTGTAGCAGATTGCAGAAAAACAGGATTAGAAATACACTTAAAAAGAACACACGTTTAGAGTCTGTCTTCCTCCTCAAGGAACCACTACCCCCTTTTACACACACCTTTAGAGCCTGATTACTCCAATAAAAGCAACTAGAGGTTTGCAGTCGGTTTAAATAAATTTTGACTAAAATTCTTAAGCCAAATGGAAATTCTTAATGCAATCATGAGGACTTCTATTGTCTCTTCCTGTTGTATTAGATCCCATAAATTGAACTGATTTTTCCATAAGGAAAACGCTTCTTTTGAGATTAATTCTAATAATGTATTTGCTATTCCAGTGCAGAGCCCACTGCAACTGCTAGGACTGAAAGCAGACGCTGGGTGCCAGAGCACATGGTTCTCACCATCATTTCCACAGACCCCTCTGCCCTGACCCTCCAGATTGGATGTAGGAAGCTGGGAAAGACTGATGTTGTATTTGGAAACATGCGCTGAAAATGAAGGCCTCATAATGTATAGGAACAGTGAAGCCAGGGTGCTGACCGTGTGTGTGTGTGTGTGTGGCGTGTGGTGTGTGTGTGGCGTGTGGTGTGTGTGGCATGTGGTGTGTGTGTGTGGTGTGTGTGTGTTTGTGCGTGCACCCTACACGTGTGGTACCTCCCTGCTGCTGTTTAGGGAACTTGAGGGATGCATTTCAAGGGGTTGGGTATTCCTGACTAGCTTTGGCTTAAAATATAGCAGGACCAGGTCTTTTGTTGATAAATACTGTTGGTTTATTAAAATGTCATGAATAGTATTTCTTTTTTACACTCTACAAGTGAATTAGGGAGTCTTTTGTTGACGCGTCTGTTGTGGGAATGTGCGTCGGGCTAGGTTATCCGTGAGTGTCTTTATGCCTCATGCAGTTAGAAAGACCTTTCCTTGAGCTCTTTGACTCCAGAAGGCCCTGCAGTCCCCGGTGTACTGAGAAAGGATCTTGAACATCGCTGGACATCCTCATAGTACTCACAAAGGGCTAGCCTTGAATGTCACTTGCCCAGTCTTCAGTCTCCTGACAAAGAGAGATACAATCACGTCACAGGTCTCTTGGCCTCAATCTGAAAACTGCTGCCGCCGCGCCGAGGAGACTCGCATGCCGCCACCACCTCACTGGGAGGGCGCCGAGCCCACCGTCGCCCCCTAGACCCTGACAGCTGCAGCTGCCTTGCCTTGCCGCCGCCTCCCTGCAGGGCCCCTGTTCCAACGAAAAACAGAACACACAAGAGCAGAGCACCTAGGCCTGTCTCTGCCTCCCCGTCTACCTGACTGGCCAGGGCCGGAGAGCCCTGCTGCTCCACTGCGGGGCCGGGAGGGCTGACTCCCTGCTTCCTCCAAGCTGCTGCCTCCCCTGCAGCCAGGGTCTGGGCAGGGTGCGGCCAGTCCTTGGGGCACGCAGCTTCCTTCAAGTGCACTGTGTGTGCTTTCCGGACCTGCGGCGATGCCGCGGGCCTGCCTTTTCTACGCGCCTCACTAGCTTACCACCCTGTGCAGGTAATGCAACTGACTTTGTCTCATCAGCCTTTTTCTTTCCCTGCCACCCTTTATTTATCAAGCATAATGTTACACTTTAAAGGACAGCAAATAAGAACTTTGTAGAATCCCACCAGGACTTTGCTAACAATAATGTTTGGAAATAAAGAAATGCTCTGAAAAATATCAGCCACCAAAATAGTTTTGTTGGCACTGTGTTCACACGCATGGTCCCCACATCCCCAGGTTGGGTGGGTTTTTTGGGGGTTTTTTTTGGTATTTTTTTGTTTTTGGGCTTTTTCATGTTACATCCATATCTGTATTTATATCTTATTTGTTTCACTTTCAAGTGTATCATGGCAAATGTACAGATTTTTTTTGTTAATAATGTGCTAGGATTTGCTAAAAAAGAAAACAAACAAAAAAAAACCCTTTTGAGTTTGCCCTAGAATAAATGAGACTTAATTCAATGTTCTGCTTGATGATGTCTTGATCACCGCCATGCGCTGCAGATAGCTGATCCCCTCCCCCTGCCACCAGAACACAGCCATTTCTATAAAGGGTCTGGGAGGACTCATACATCAGGAGAGCTTCTTCCCCTCGTGACATCAAGAGGTCAACCTGTGTGATCCCAGCATTCTGGGAGGCCGAGGCGGGCGGATCACTTGAGCTCAGGAGTTTAAGACCAGCCTGGGCAACATGGCAAAACCCCGTCTCTACTAAAAATACAAAAATTAGCTGGGTGTGGTGGTGTGCCTGTAATCCCAGCTACCCAGGAGGCTGAGGTGGGAGAATCACTTGAGCCCGGGAGGCAGAGGCTACAATAAGCCGAGATCGCGTCACTGCACTCCAGCCTGGGTGACGGAGTGACACTCCATCTGAAAAAAATATAAATATATTTTTTTATTTAAAAAGGTCAACCTGGGGAAATGTCACACTTGATGGAGTCGCCTGGGAGCGGGTTGCTGTGCCGTGTGTGCAGTGACAAGGTGGGAGATGAGACGCATGGGCTGGAATCCCAGCCACGCTCCCAGAGGCCGCGTGAGCAGGGGCCTCCCTCATTGGCTCCATTTCCTCCACTGAGCAGTGAGAACAGTAGCTCCCGGAAAAGGTGGAAGCAGGAGGAAGCCTCAGCCTCGAATCCTGAGATGAGCTGGAGAGCCGCTGAGAGCAAATCAGGCTCCACTGAGAGCCGCCGGGCTCCCCTGCGTGCCTGCAGTTCTTCTCTGCCGCTCACTGGGGCCTGGAGCAGGCTGGGCAGGGCAGGAGCGGAGCCTCTGGGAGGCAATGCACATCACGGTCTCCACAGCCACTTCTTTGAAGCCCTTTTTTCCTTCAATTCTTAAAATTGTGGCAAGATACACATAACACAAGATTTACCATCTTCACAATTTGTAAGTGCGCTGTTCAGCGGTGGTAAATATATTCAGGTCATTGTGCAACCATCATCATGGTGTTCTGGAATCCCTCTATAGGGCTCTCAGCTAGTGAAACAAACCCTGTCCCCATGAAGGGTAACTTCTCCATTCCTCCCTCCCGCCAGCTCCTTGGCAACCAGCATCCTACTTTCTGTCTCTCTGAATTTGACTATTCTGGGCACCTCGCATAAGTGGATCACACAGTATTTGGCTTTCTGTGACTGGCTTATTTTGCTTAACATGTCAACGTTCATCCATGTTGTATGTATCAGAATTTATTTTTTTATTTTTTCTTTAAACACATGTTCACCTGCATTTTTTCACATTTTTAATTTCCTTCCTAAGGCTGAATAATATTCTATTGTATGGATAGACCACATTTTGAAGCTTTTTACTAAAAAGTTGTTTTCCATCGTGTTCCATGATATATCCCGAGTGCCACTATCCAGGGACTCTGTGCTCCTTTCTCCTGTGGCCCACCACCTTGCACCCCTGCCTGAGACACCACAGCGTGCTCCGGATCGCAGATACGTGGATTGGAATCCCAGCTCCACCCCTGCCCCCCTTGGGCAGGTCATTTCCTGCCTTAGTCTTTTCATTTATGAATTGGGTTAAGAACTGCCTGGCTGTGTTCGAAACTATAGAAAAAAATAAAAAATAACTGCCTAGCAGAGGTGCCATGAGAGTTCATGGAGATGATGTAAGTGAAGCAGCTGGCCTGAAGTAAATGCTTCCGATGGTCACCTGCCCTGCCTCCTGTGGACCCGGAAATGCACAAGAGGGTGATGTCACCCCCCTTCCCTCCCCACAGGCACACCTGCGTGTGCAGAGCCCATTATTCATTAGTGAAAGAGACACCCCGGGGGGTGGGACCAGGTTCAGGCACAGCAGCCTGTTCAGCTTTCTGTATGTGGTTCTCCAACCCTGGTGCCATTGCCCTGCCTTACCAAAGGCTGCCAGGAAGTCCTTGCCATTTTTCAGAGGGTCACAGGCCACCCGTGAAGAGTGGGGTACTGAGGCTCTTAGCATTCCTGACTGACGAACTTCACACTTTGCAAGATTCTGGTCTGTAGCATCTTGCTGATTTTCACAGCAGTCCTGAAATGCCATCGAAGGACACACTGTCGTGTTCGGTTTCCAAATGAGGAAACAGGCACAGGAGGAGCCCCGGCTAAACAGTGACTGATGGAGTTGGGGCCAGGCCCCGCTCTGCTTCTGGTCCGGCAGTGCTCCCCCACCCTCGTCAGGCCTCACACCCTTCCATCTCCCCTGGAGTTACCAGGACTCTCCTCAGAGTGCACCTCAGAACCCCTGGGGCCTTGTGAAGCCGATCATGGCCGGCCTGTGCTGCTGACCCAGTGGGGCTGGGGCAGCCTGAAAACGTGCATCTCCACAGAGCGCCCAGGCAATGCCGCCCCTACAGGGCCGGGGACCCCACTGGGGGTACCGCTGTAGAGCATTTTGCTTACAATGTGACAGGTGGTTTGACCCCAAGGTTGGGGACGATCCCGCAGGCTGTGGCTGAAAACAAGGCATGGCCTCAGGAATGTCAGGCCATCCCTGTCATTACAGGTAAGTATAGTGACCAGCTAACTCAGCACTGGTCTGGGATGCCATTAGCAGAGGAGACCATGAGGGCCTAGGCCGTCGGGGCCAGAGCTCCCTCCTCAGGGCACAGCTCTTCCCCCGCAGGCTCGGCCCACCTCCTCCAGTATTTATTAACTCACTGCAGTGGCTCCAGGCAGGAACGGACAAAGGTCGTGTGAATGGGTGTCTCATCCCAGCTACGGATTTAAAAGACATTAAAATGCCTCGTGCTGTGCTCTGCTCAGCTGCAGGGGCCCGGCCTCCAGGTGGACTTGCCGGGCCCTGGAGCCCCGGGAGACACAGTGTTCCTGGGTCACTTCCCAGCAGCTCCGGGATGCCCTGCCTCCCCCTGTGCCCTGCCAAGGGAACAGTCTGCGTGGGGCGGGCAGTGCGGCCTCCTACAGCGGTGGTTCGGGCTCTGCACCACAGTGGCCTCTGCTCCCCCACCGTGAGGACTTGGAAGGGTCCAGAGGTATGTCCAGGGCCAGCACCCAGGCCATGCCTCTCCTCTGGTCTTCTGCTTTCCTGTCTGCTGTCCTGCCATTCCCACTGGACACTTGCTCATTCTTCAGTGGGGACAAGAGCTGGGACCTGTGAGTGCTTACTACTGCCAAGCTGGCCGGGTGCAGTGGCTCATGCCTGTCATCCCAGCACTTTCGGAGGCTGAGGCGGGAAGATCAATTGAACCCAGGAATTCAAGACCGGTGTGGGTAACAGAGGGAGACCCCCGTCTCTACAAAAAGTTTTACAAATTAGCTGGGTGTAATGGCAAATACCTGAAGTCCCAGCTACTCAGGAGGTGGAGGCGGGGGGATCGCTTGAGCCCAGGGGATCGAGGCTGCAGTGAACCTTGACTGCACCATTGCTCTCCAGCCTGGGTGACAGCGAGAGACCTTGTTTCAAAATGACAAAACAGAAAGCAAACTCTGTTCCGATGCTGTGCTGAGCTTTCTGATGTAATCCTCACAACAGCCGCATGAGGCAGTTCCTATGATAATTCCCATTTTGTACATGGGAAACAGTGGCACGGAGACTCTCAGTAACTCACCTGGGGTCACAGGTCTCTCTTGTAAAGGAACTGGGATTCAAACCCAGGAAGTCTAGCTCTAGACTGAATCGGAGCCTTTTGCTTTGTAACTCTGTCCCTTCCCTGAGCCTCTGTTCCATTCACATCCACCTGACTTCTTAGCAAGTTCAGATGGGCCGTGGTCACAGGCAGGCCCGCCCAGCGTTTGACACCAAGCTCATGGTAAACATCTCCACAGCACTGCCCGGGGACTGCTCACTGGGCCTGGGTGGGGAAAGGCCCACCTGGGTGCTGGAATCTGGGGCTTAAATCCAATCCTGAGTGTTTTGAAACCTGTGACTTTAGCCAAATGACTCCAGCTTATGACGACCTCAGTTTCTTCCTCTGTAAAACCCTAGGAGATGGGAATTGGGGAGGTAGGGCTGGGGTGTGAGGGTGTGAGGATTAGCGCACTGTGTTAAAGTCCCTGACACCCTTCCAGAAGCCTGAGCAAATGTCAGCCATCATAATTCCTGTATTATTACTATCCTCGAGGTCCCTGCCCCCGTTTCTGACACATGACGCTCAACAAAGGTCTGGACAAATGAACAACCAATGTAAAGTCTCTGCCCCATCACCCCTCAGTCCACGTGAAAGATTCACACGACAACTGTGGGCTTTCAGGCACCTTTCCCTACCTCGGGGGATGATGGGGCTGGGGACAGAACGGGGCCAGCATCCCCTCCCATTCACCCCTCACCCCCTACGCCTGCCGGGAGCCTCCTCCACGCTGTCCTTGGGCTCCTCAAACCTAGCGCAGCCCGGCCCGGCTTCCCTGCCCGTCTCCCACTGCTTGCTGCTCTCTAGTCTGTGGATGCTGATGCCAGGCTCTCCCCACCCTGCACTCCCCCTTCAGCGCCCCCACAGCCCCCCGCAACCCGCCTCCCATTGAACAGATGCTGCTGGGACCCTCTCCTACCCGGCCCTTCGCTCCCAACTCCCTACATCCTCCACCCCTTCTATCCTCTTCCCCAAAGCTGCATGGCTGCTGGGTTTTTCTTTTGTATTTGTATTTTTTGTTTGTTTGTTTTGTATTTATTATTTTGAGATGGAGTCTCACTCTGTCGCCCAGGCTGGAGTGCAGTGGCGCGATCTCAGCTCACTGCAACCTCCTCCTCCTGGGTTCAAGCCATTCTCCTGCCTCAGCCTCCCCTGTAAGCTGGGACTACAGGCATGTGCCACCACGTCTGGCATGTATTTTTAGTAGAGACAGGGTTTCACCGTATTGGCCAGGATGCTCTTGATCTCCTGACCTCGTGATCTGCCCGCCCCAGCCTCCCAAGGCGCTGGGATCACAGGCATGAGCCACCGTGCCCAGCCTTTGTTTTTTGTCTTTTAGAGACAGGGTCTCACTCTGTTGTCCAGGCTGGAGTGCAGTGGCGCCATCATGGCTCACTGAAACCTCAGCCTCCTGGATTGGAGCACTCTTCCTGCCTCAGCCTCTTGAACTCCTGGCCTCAAGTGATGCTGCTGCCTCTGCCTCCCAGAGTGCTGGGATTACAGGCCCGTGCTGTTTAAAAAAAAAAAAAATGCTCCTCTGATGTATCATTCTTTCATGTCAAACCTTGCAATGCCTACCTCCTACCCGTCACTGCCATACACACTCTATGGGATAAAATTCCAAAATCTTGAACATGGCCTACGGGGCTTGCCACCTGGCCCCTGCCTTCTCCGCCACCCCATCTTGTGCCACTGTGCCCCAGGCACTGCCTCCCGGCCTCGGGGCCTTTGCACTGCTGTTGGCTGTGTCTGGCCCCCTGTCTACACACACACGCATGCACTCACCTACACAAGCACTCCTCTGGCTAACTGCACAGATCCTTCAGGTCCCAGCTTCAGTGCCAGGCCCCCTTCCTTTTTTGGAGAACATTCTAAATTAGACCCTTTTGCTTTTCCTTCCTAACACTTGTTACGCATTTTGTATCTATTTGTGCAATTATTTGTCATCTGAGTCATCTCTGTGGCTAAGAACTGGACCTGCATCCTTTACCTCTGTATTCCTAACACTTAGCCTGGCCCATGGTAGGTGGCGGATGGATGGATGGATGGATGGATGGATGGATGGATGACTGGTTTATGGTTCCCCAACTAGGATGTGGTCTCAGAACGTGACTTGGGGCTTCGAGTGTTTTCTATTTAGCTGGGAGCCCTGCCATAGTACTTGAGAACACAGTGGCTGCTACTAAACTGCCTGGGCTCAATTCCTAGCTCTTGTGTGACCATGGCAAGTTACTTCACTCTTTGTGCCTCAGTTTCTTCCTCTGCATGGAAAAAGTGCCAATGGCAGCAGTATCTACCTCATGGGATATTTGTAAATCACTGAAATATAACAGCACATGGCCAGGCGTGGTGGCTCACACTTGTAATCCCAGCACTTTGGGAGGCCGAGGTGGGCAGGAGTTCAAGACCAGCCTGGCCAATATGATGAAACCCTATCTCTACTAAAAATGCAAAAAATTAGCCGGGCGTGGTGGCGCACGCCTATAATCCCAGCTACTCAGGAGGCTGAGGCACAAGAATTGCTGGAACCCAAGAGGTGGAGATTGCTGTGAACCCAGATTGCGCCATTGCACTCCAGCCTGGGTGACAGTGAGATTCCATCTCAAAACAAAAACAAAAACAAAAACAAAAACAGCAAATATGGCTGGGCACAATGGCTCATGCCTGTAATGCTATCACTTCGGGAGGCTGAGGTGGGAGGATCATTTGATCACAGGAGTTTGAGGCCAACCTGGGCAACACAGCAGGACTCCCATCTCAAAAAATAAAAAACAAAAATAAATGAAATATAAGAGCACGCAGCCACCGCCCACACATCCTGGCAGCCATTGTGCTTTGTCTGGTGGGCAGTTGAGCCGGTTCAGTGGGGGAGCATGCTTGGCCGTAGAGGTGTCCTGGGGTCCAACCCAGCTTCCCCATTTTTATCTGCAAACTCAGTGAGTCTTTTGGCTTCTATTAGCCCTACAGTTGCAAGCAGCATGACCATTGTGGAAAACAGTCTGTAAAGTAGAAGATGTACGTACCTTACAACCCGCAGTTCTGCCTCTGGGACACACCCTGCAGCAAGGGTGTGCGAAACAGGACACAGCCCAAAGGCACCTGGGGAGGAGAAGGGATCAAGAAACTGTGGACTGCCCACATAAACAATACCATGAAGGGAAAAGGAAGGACCTGCAGCTGCGTTTATCACATGGGGAATTGAAAACGCCATTTTGCGGGGAAAGAGAAAGTCACAGAAGAAAGCATAGAGCATCTTGACTTTTTCTCTTTGTCTTTTTTTTTTTTTTTTTTTTTTGACGGAATTTTCACTCTTGTTGCCCAGGCTGGAGGGCAATGGCGTGATTTTGACTCACAGCAACCTCCGACTCCCGGGTTCAAGCAATTCTCCTGCCTCAGCCTCCCAAGTAGCTAGGATTACAGGCGCCCGCCACCACGCCCGGCTAATTTTTTGTATTTGGTAGAGACAGGGTTTCACCATGTTGGTCAGGCTGGTCTTGAACTCCTGAGCTCAGGTGATCTGCCGGCCTCGGCCTCCCAGAGTGCTGGGGTTAGAAGCGTGAGCCACCGCGCCCAGCCGCATCTTGCCTTTTTTAAAGGCCAAAATAACTAAAACAAAACCACGCATTTTCTTAGAGACACACGTGCGTGGTAAAACTCTACAAAATGAGTGGTTAGGAAACAAATTCAGGAGAGTAACTGCCTATCTGGGGGAGACGGGACTGAGATCGGGGGAGCATGTCATCAGTTTCAACGACCAGATGATGTTCTGCTTCGTAATTTGGGAGTGGGTTCACAGGTGTGTGTTTTGTTGTTATATAGCCCATAACTCTCATTTATGGTCTATGTTTTCTTTTGCATTATCAAATGTTTCATAATTTAAAGACGAAAATTGTGTGAGAATCCCAAGTTATAAGGTGGTCATTTAGGTGAGTCTCCTGTTGATTCTTTAGACAATGACAGACATGAAAACCCCCAGGTGTAAAATTCCTGTAGAGAATTTACAGAGCCTTGAGAGCACCTGTGTGGAACTCCCATCCAAGGAAAACCACCCCACGTGAGACAGCCCAGTGTCCTAACAGGCCTGTATCCACACACAGGATATTGTCAGCCTTTGTGGGACACTTTCTGCACATGGCGGTGGGGAAGGGCTGGGCATTGCCCTCCGGCCTGAGCATTAATGGGCTCTGTCTCCTTCACCACCTGCTCCTCCTTGGCTCCTCTCTGCCTGGTTTTGCCTCCTAACAAAAGCCAAAGGGATTTGAAATGGTCTTGATGCCGTCCAAATTAGCACTAATCACACAGGCTCCTGCTTTTCCAGCCAAGTCTGAGGTCCCTTATTCTCTGTGAGACATTTTCCGAAAGTATACGAAAGAGGACCCAAGAGAGACACACTCAGAGAGGCAGGTGCACGTGGGGTGAGGGCTACTCTCGAAGTGTCAGGTTGCAGCGGGGAGAGGTTGAGTCTCAGGGCCATCCCCCCATCATGCCTTCCTCTATGGTGGGACCCAGCTTCCTCTCCCTCAATGCTAGGGCTTTGTGTATGGCCAGGTTCTGCCAAGGAGATAGCTGAACCTCACAAGATGAGAAGCAGCTTTTGTTGAGGATGGACACAGTGGTGGTGACATTTGGTTTTTGTGGGGCATCTCAGGTGCAGGTTCTAGCTTGTCCTCAGTTTCAAAGCTACCAAGCTGCAAGTGGCAGCCACTAAGATTTGGAAAGAAATTTTCTCTGTCTCTTGTTGTTCCTGGTTGAGTGGCACCCAGCCCTGGCACCCTGGCCCTCCCAATGATGATGTCCACTACCTGTCTGTAAGAAGTCCCATTCTGCTTAAACTAGCTGGAGAGGGGCTGGGCGTGGTGGCTCACACCTGTAATCCCAGCACTTTGGGAGGCCGAGGCTGGCAGATCACTTGAGCTCAGGGGTGTGAGACAAGCCTGGGCAACATGGCAAAACCTCATCTCTACCAAAAAAAAAAAAAAAAAAAATTAACCAGGCATGGTGGCACATACCAGTATGCCTATAGTCCCAGATGATACTCCGGGAGGCTGAGGTATAAGGATCACCTGAGCCCATGAGGCGGAAGTTGCAATGAGCTGAGATTGCACCACTGCATTCCAGCCTGGGTGACAGGATGAGATCCTGTCTCTAAATACATATATAAACTAGCTGGAGGGGGCGCCATCATCTGTAATAGAGAACTCTGAGCCATGGAGAGACAAGACCACTAAAGCATCCAACTGAAGAGAAAACATCTCAATAAATGATGGCTTAGCCTTTTGGTGGAAGACCATCCAGCCAGTTAAAAGTGTATGTCCTACGCACAGGCAAAGATTTCATGAAGAAAACACCAAAAGCAATGGCAGCAAAAGCAACCATTGAAAAATGAGATCTAATTAAGGAGCTCCTGCACAGCATAAGAAACTATCATCAGAGTGAACAAACAACCTATCAGAATTAGGGAAAATTTTTGTAATGTATCCATCTGACAAAGGCCTAATATCCAGAGTCTACAAGGAGCTTTAACAAATTTACAAGAAAAAAAAAAGACCCCATTAAAAAGTGGGCAAAGGACATGAACAGACACTTCTCAAAAGAAGACATTCATGTGGCCAACAAACATGAAAAGAAGCTCAACATCACTCATCATTAGAGAAATACAGATCAAAACCATAATGAGATACCATCTCACACAAGCCAGAATGGTGAATACTATTAATAGAAAGTCAAAAACCAACAGATGCTGAGGTTGTGGAGAAAAAGAAATGCTTTTACACTGTTGGTGGGAGTGTAAATTAGCTCAACCACTATGAAAGACAGTGTGGCAATTCCTCAAAGATCTAGAGGCAGAAATACCATTTGACCCAGAAATCCCATTGCTGGGTATATACACAAAGGAAGGTAGATTATTCTATTATAAAGATACATGCACACATATGTTCATTGCAGCACTATTCACCATAGCAAAAACATGGACTCAACCTAAATGCCCATCAGTGATAAACTGGATAAAGAAAATGTGGTGGTACATATGCACCATGGAATACTATGGAGACATAAAAAGGAACAAGATCATGTCCTTTTCAGGGACATGGATGGAGCCGGAAGCCATTATCTTCAGCAAACTAACACAGGAACAGAAAACCAAACACAGCATATTCTCACTTATAAGTGGGAGCTGAATTATGAGGACACATGGAAGAGAACAAAACACACTGAGGTCTGCCAGAGGGAATGGGGGAGGGAGAGCATCAGGAAGAACAGCTAATGCATGAGGGGGCTTAATACCTACGTGATGGGATGATCTGTGCAGCAAACCACCACGGCACACGTTTACTTATGCAACAGATCTGCACATCCTGGGCAGGTACCCCTGACTTAAAATAAAATTTGAAGGAAAAAAGTGTATGTCCAAAAAATTATTCAAGACATAGGGATTACTGACAGTTAATATTAAGTGGAAAGTAGAAAGGTAGGGAGGATTTCCTCTTCTGATAATGGTACGCTAGATGATTTTGGGTAAAGCCTCCTGCAGAGGGTAACTAGAAAAGCTGGACAAAATATTTTGTACATTTATTGACAGTATTAGAGAGTTAACGAGGTAGTAAACAATTTCCAGGAACTTGCAGGAGAGAATGAGAGGATGACAATCTGGAGAGATGAGCCTAGCATTTAGGACAACTTGTGTCCCAGGGGTGTTCACTGCTCCAGAAGAGACAATTGAGATGCCAGGCAAGGCTTTTGACAGCCACATTACCTTTAATAGAAACAACTGGATCCAAGTTGTTAATGCCCCAAGTTCCTGGCAGAAACAAACCTAAAGCTTCTCTGGAGGAGGATAACATCATTCAGGCCACAAGATACTTATGCGATTTTCAGGTACACTGTTTAGCCCACCACATGAGGAGACAGCGTCCGCAAAGACCCATGGAAAAACACACAATGGATGAAGACCCACAAAAGGCTCCAACTATCTGAGTTATCAAACAGACTTTAAAATAACGTTAACAAGTTTGAAGAGATAAATGACAAGATTGAGGGTTTCTGCAGAAGACTGACTAGAAATTTTAAAAATTTGTCATACTATACTAAAAAAAAGAATATGACAGAATTTAAAAATTTTTTACAATTGAAAGACAAAATAGGCCAGGCACAGTGGCTCACGCCTGTAATCCCAGCACTTTGGGAGGCCAAAGCAGGTGGATCAGGAGGTCAGGAGATGGAGACCATCCTGGCTAACACGGTGAAACCCAGTCTCTACTAAAAACACAAAAAATTAGCTGGACGTGGTGGTGGGCGCCTGTAGTCCCAACTACTTGGGAGGCTGAGGCAGGAGAATGGCATGAACCCAGGAGGCAGAGATTGCAGTGAGCCGAGATCGCGGCACTGCACTCCAGCCTGGGCGACAGAGAGAAACTCCGTCTCAAAAAAAAAAGAAAAGAAAAGAAAGATAAAATAGTTGAAATTAAGAACTCAAAGGATAACTTTACCAGTAGATTAGATATAGCTGAAAAGATTAGTGAACTGGAAGACAAGTTGGAAGATGATATCAAGAGGGAAGCACAGAAAAACAGAAAGATGGAAATACAGAAGCCATGGGAGGAAGCATAGCAATAAAAAGAATACTCAACTTCACTTAATGGGGGTCCCAGAGCCAGGGAGAAACAGAGTGCAGCAGAAGCAGTATGTTAAAAGATAATGGCAGTTGGGCACGGTGGCTCATGCCTGTAAACCCAACACTTTGGGAGACCGAGGCAGGTGGATCACCTGAGGTCAGGAGTTCAAGACCAGCCTGACCAACATGGTGAAAACCCGACTTTACTAAAAATACCAAAAAAATGAGACAGGCATGGTGGTGCGAGACTGTAATCTCAGCTACTTGGGAGGTTGAGGCAGGAGAATCATTTGAACCCAGGAGGGCAGAGGTTGCAGTGAGCTGAGATTGCACCATTGCACTCCAGCCTGGGTGACAGAGCGAGACTCTGTCTCAAAAAAAAAAAGGACAGAATACACCAGTGAAATGACCAACATTTTTAGATTGGATTTTAAAAAACCACAACTATATTCTGTGGCACATCTAAATATAAAGATATACATAAGTTGAAAACAGATTGGAAAAAGACATATGATGAAAACACTAACCAAAAGAAAGCTTTGTAGCTGCAGGAAAATTCATAAAATTAGGGAAAGTAGAGTTAAGCAAAAAGCAGTATTAGAACTAAAAGATAAATTTCAAAATGGTAAAAAGTTTGATTCATCAGGGAGCTAACACAGTTCTAAAGTTGATGTACCTGATACATCAGCTTCAAAGTGCATGGAGAAGAGAGCTAACAGAACTAAAAGGAGAAATAGACAAAAACCTCAATCATAGTGGGAGATTTTAATACAACTCTCTCAAATACTAATAGCAAAAGCAGCCCGGCTCCCTTACCAAATTAGTAAGGATATAGAAAATTTGAACAATACAATTAATAAAGTTGACCTAAATGGCAAATATATCAAACTCCAACCAGCAATGGTATAGTCCACATCCTTTTCATGCACACAGGAACAATTCATAAAAATTAAGCACATACTGGGCAATAAAGTCTCAATATATTTCAAAGAACTGAAATTATGGCTGGATGCAGTGGCTCACACATGTAATCACTTTGGGAGGCTGAGGTGGGTGGATCACTTGAGTTCAGGAGTTTGAGACCAGCCTGGGCAACATGGCAAAACCCCGTCTCTACCAAAATACAAAAATTAGCCTGGTGTGGTGGTGCACACCTATAGTTCCAGCTACTTGGGAGGCTGAGGTGGGAGGATCACTTGAGTGCAGGAGGTGGAGGTTGCAGCAAGCCAAAATCTTGCCACTACACACCAGTCTAGGTGACAGAGTGAGACCCCATCTGGAAAATAAAAATCAATAAACCTGACCAGGTGTGGTGACTCATGTTTATAATCATTTCATTTTCAGATGCTGAGGCAGGAGTTTGAGACCAGTGTGGGCAACATAGTGAGACTGTCTCTACACATTTTCTTTAAATTAATAAACCTTTGGCAAGATTAATTGAGACAGAAAGGAAAAGGCATGAATTGTCAGTATCAGGAATGAAATGAGGAACATTATCAGACATCCTATAGATGTTAAAAACATAATTGGGAGCAACTGGAATTCACATGCAAAAGAGTACATTTGGAACCCTATCCCACACCATATACAAAAAGAGTACATTTGGAACCCTACCCCACACCATATACAAAAATTAACTCAAAATGAACCAAAGACCCCCAACATGAGAACTAAAACTATAAGCCAGGCATGGTGGCATGCCTGTAGTCCCAGCTACTCAGCAAGCTAGGGAGGGAGCTTTTTCTGTTTGTTTGTTTGTTTGTTTTGTTTTTTGACAGTATTTTTCTCTGTCACCCAGGCTGGAGGGCAGTAGTGCAATCACAGCTCACTGCAGCCTCGGCCTCCTGGGCTCAAGTGATCCTCCCACTTCAGCCTTCTGAGTAACTGGGACTACAGGTTTGTGTCACCATGCCCTACTAATTTTTTTTATTTTTTGTAGAGACAGGGTCTCACTATGTTGTCCCGGCTAAGGGAAGATAGCTTGAGCCCAGGAATTCAAGGCCAGCCTGGGCAATATAGCGAGACCTCCATCTCTAAAATAAAGAAACGATTAAACAAAAACTATAATACTCTTAGAAGAAAGCATATGTTAAATCTCTGTAACCTTGTATTAGGCAATATGACACCAAAAGCACATGCAAACTAATAAAAAATGGATAAATTAGACTTCATCAGAATTAACATTTTTTTTTTGCTTCAAAAAAGCAAAAATACAGACCGGGCACAGTGACTCATACCTGTAATCCCAGCACTTTGGTAGGCCAAGGCAGGAGGATCGCTTGAGCCCAGGAGTTAGAGACCAGTGTGGGCAACATGGCAAGATCCTGTCTCTACTAAAAATTAAAACTTTATATGAATTCACATTATAGATTGAAAAAAATTAAAAATAAAAATAAGAAATTTAGCCAGGTATGGTGGTACATGCCTGTAGTCCCAGCTACTGGGGAGGCTGAGGGAGGAGGACCTATTGAGCCCAGGTCATGGAGGTTGCACTCCAGCCTGGGCAACAGAGTAAAACTCCATCTCAATAAAAAAAGCGAGGGCTGGGTGTGGTGGCTCACGCCTGTAATCTCAGCACTTTGTGAGGCCAAGGCAAGAGGATTACCTGAGGTCAGGAGTTCGAGACCAACCTGGCCAACATGATGAAACCCTGTCTCTACTAAAAATACAAAAAAATTAGCCGTGGTTGTACACACCTTTAATCCCAGCTACTCAGGAAGCAGAGGCAGGAGAATTTCTTGAACCCGGGAGACGGAGGTTGTAGTGAGCTGAGATCGCCCCACTGCACTCTAGCCTGGGCGACAGAGTGAGACTTGATCTCAAACAAACAAACAACAAAAAAGTGAGAAAACAACCCACAGAATAGAAGAAAATATTTGCAAATCACAAGTCTGATAAGGGACTTGTGTCCAGAATATCTAAGAACTCTTACAAGTCAACAATAAAAAGATGAACCAATTTAAAAATGGGCAAAAGATCTGAATAGACATTTCTCCCAAAAGACACATAAATAGCCAACAAGCACATGAAAAATTATCAACATCATTAGTCATTAAAGAAATGCAAATCAAAACCACAATGAAATACAACTTCGCACCCACTAGAATGGCTAGAATCCAAAAGACAGACAGTAACAAGTGTTGACAAAGATGTGAAGAAACTGGATCCTTCATATATTGCTGGTGAGATTGTAAAGTGGTACAACCACTTTGGAAAAGAGTTTGGCAGATCCTAAAAAAGTAAAACATAGAGTTTCCATATGACCAGCAATTTCAAGCCAAGGTATTTACTTAAGATAATTTAAAATATATGTTACATAAAAATATATACAAGAATGTTTGTAGCAACATTATAAAAGTCAAAAAGTGCAAACATAAATGTTCATCAAGTGCTGAACAGAGAAACAAAATATATAGCTATACAATGGAATATTATTTGGCCATAAAAGGGAATAATGTACTGATACACACTGTAACGTGGATGAACCATGAAAACATTACACTAAGTGAAAGAAGCCAATCTCGAAAGACTACATATTATATAATATGAAATTATATGAAATGTCCAAAATAGGCAAACATATAGAGACATAAAATAGGTTAGTAGTTGACAGGAGCTGGGGGAAGGGGAGAACGGTGAGTAAGTGCTAGTGGATGTAGTTTCTTAGGAGAATTATTAAAATGTTCTGGAATTTAAATAATGGTGATGGTTTCACAACTCTGTGGCTATAACAAACACTACTATATTGTACACTTAAAGATAAAAAAGGCCAAGCACAATGGCTCACGCCTGTAATCCCAGCACTTTGGGAGGCCGAGGCGGGCAGATCACAAGGTCAAGAGATCAAGGCCATTCTGGCCAACATGGTGAAATCCCGTCTCTACTAAAAATACAAAAATTAGCTGGGCGTACTGGTGCGCGCCTGAAATCCCTGCTACTTGGGAGGCTGAGGCAGGAGAATCGCTTGAACCCGGGAGGCGGAGGTTGCAGTGAGCCGGGATTGCGCCACTGCACTCCAGCCTGGCAACAGAGTGAGACTCTGTCTCAAAAAGCAAACAAACAAAACAAAAAAGATAAGTATATACAATATAGCAACAACAATATTATGCCAAAATGTAGATGAAATGGACTAATTATAGAAAAATAGAACCCAAGACTAATACAAGAAAAAAGCAACTGTTAATGGTCTTATTACTTTTTTTTTTTTTGAAATGAAGTCTCAATCTATCGCCCAGGCTGGAGTGCAGTGGCACAATCTTGGCTCACTGCAACCTGTGCCTCCCAGGTTGAAGTGATTCTCCTGCCTCAGCCTCCCAAGTAGCTGAGACTACAGGTGTACACTACCACACCAGGCTAACTTCTGTATTTTTAGTAGACATGGGATTTCACCATGTTGGCCAGGCTGGTCTCGAACTCCTGAGCTCAAGTGATCTGTCCACCTCAGCCTCTCAAAGTGCTGCGATTACAGGCGTGAGCCACCGTGCCTGGCCAGTCTTATTACTATTAAGGGAATTTAATAGATAATTTAAAACTTCCACGTGAAGAAAACTCCAAACCCAGATGCCTGCACTTGTACATTGACCAAACATTCAAGGAAGAAAATAATTCCAATTCCATGCAAACTCCTCCAGAGAATAGAAGAAACACTACCTTATCAGGTCAGCATAACCTTGATACCAAACCTGATGAAGACATTATGAGAAAGGAAAATTACAGGCCATCTACTCATTAAACATAGATACAAAAATCCTGCACAAAACATTAGCGAATGGAATCTTGTAACATATAATGATCAAACAGTGTTTACTCCGAAGTTGGTTTAAATTAGAAATCAAGGCTGGGCGCGGTGGCTCACGCCTGTAATCCCAGCACTTTGGGAGGCTGAGGCAGATCATGAGGTTAGGAGTTCGAGACCAGCCTGACTAACATGGTGAAACCCCATCTCTACTAAAATTACAAAAATTAGCCAGGCGAGGTGGCATACGCCTGTAATCCCAGCTACTCAGGAGGCTGAGGCAGGAGAATCACTTGAACCTGGGAAGCAGAGGTTGCAGTGAGCAGAAATTGTGCCACTGCACTCCAGCCTGGGCGACAGAGTGAGACTCCGTTTCAAAAAAAAAAAAGAAAAGAAAAAGAAGAGAAAATCAGTTAGTGGAATTTATCACATGAACAGAGTATAAGAGAAAAATCATAATCATCAGACATATAGAAGCAGCATTTTATAAAATTCAACATCCATTTATGATTTTTAAAAATACTTTTAGCAAACTCAGGATAGTAGAAAATTGTGTTAATCTGATAAAATGAACTTATGAAAAAACCTACAGCAAATATCATACTTAATGATGAGATGTTGAAAGCTTTCCCTCTGAGATCTGAACAAGGCAAGGATGCATATTATCACTACTTCCACGAAATGCTGTGGTGCGGTGTGAAGGGCAAGAAGAAAGATTAAAGGCATAAGGATCAGAAAGAAAGAAGTAAAACTGTCATAATTTGTGACTGAAATGACCATGCAAATAGGAACCCCCAAAATATCTAAAGATAATTATGAGAATTCATAAAAAGTTTAGCAAAGTTGCTGAATAAAACTCAGTTAAAACTGTCTATAAACATAAGAAGAAAGTGAAATTTTTAAACAAATAATGTTTACACAGAATAAAAATTTTGAGTATCTAGAAATAAATATTTTAAAAATGGGCAAGACTTTGAAAAAAACTATTAGAAAAATTTTTGCGGTAAATTAAAGGTTTAAGTAAATGGAAAGATATGTTCATGGATCAGAAGACACAGTATTGTAAAGTCACCAGTTCCCCCCAAATGATCTGTACATTTAATGCAATTCTAATAAAAATCCCAATGGGAATTATTATACAGCTTGGTAAGCTGATTTTAAACTTTATATGGAAGTGCAAAGGAATAACAATAGCCAGGACACCCTTAAGGAAGAGGAAAATAAAGGTGGGAGGATTTGTTCCATCAAAATCAATAATTTTGGAGGCAAGCTGGGCCGATCACCTGAGTCCAGGAGATCAAGACCAGCCTGTCCAACTTGATGAAACCCCATCTCTACTAAAAATACAAAAGTTAGCCAGGCGTGGTGGCGGGTGCCTGCAATCCCAGCTACTTGGGAGGCTGAGGCAGAAGAATCCCTTGAACCCAAGAGGTGGAGGTTGCAGTAAGCTGAGATTGTGCCACTGCACTCCAGCCTGGGCGATAGAGTGAGACTCTGTCTCAAAAACAAACAAACAAAAATCAATAATTTTTACAAACTTCAAAATAATTATGGTAGTGTGGTATGCGTCAGTAATAGACAGATAAAGAGAAAATAGACCCGTGCATGCTTTGGTTTAAAACAAAGGTGGCACTGCAAACAAGTGGGAAGAGGAGAGCATTTTCAATAATAATCTGGGCCAACTAGATACACATGGGAAAAAAAAAGAAAAGAAAAATGTGACCCCTACCTCACACCATGCACAAAATTAATTCCAGGAGGATTATAGGCCTGAACATGAAAGACAAAACAAATAATTTAGAAGATAATTAAGGCAGATATCATCATGCTCCCAGGGTAGAAAAGATTTCTTAAATAGAAAACAAAGAGCAATATTCATTAAGGAAGGGATCAATAAATTGACTCATTAAAATGAATAATTTCAGTCCAGGCATGGTGACTCAAATTTGTAATCCCAGTATTTTGGGAGGTGGGAGGATCACTTGCACCCAGGAGTTCAAGACCAGGCTGGGCAAAACTTCATCTCTATGAAAAAGTCAAAAATTAGCCAAGCATGCTGGCATGTGCCTAGGCTGAGGCTGGAGGATTGCTTGAGCCCAGAAGGCCAACGCTGTAGTGAGTCATGATCACACCACTGCCCTCCAACCTGGGCAACAGAGTGAGACCATGTTTCAAAAATAAAATAAAATACATAAAATATATAGTTTCCTGTCATCAAATGAGTTATTAAAAGAGTGAAAAAGTAACCTAATGTAAATGACGAGTTAATGGGTGCAGCACACTAACATGGCACATGTATACATATGTAACAAACCTGCACATTGTGCACATGTACCCTAGAATATAAAGTATAATAAATAT